>NC_133414.1:56594134-56898846 GCF_049350105.2 Macaca mulatta
GTACAACTTTGTATCATTAAAAGTTCTTTCACACATCCAATTTTAAATGAATTCATTATTTCACAAGGCTATCATTGGGATTTCATCAAATATCATCCCATAATGTTTTAGGATGATAATGAACCAAACCACATTACCTGAACCAAAAGGTAGTAATTGAGTTTAAAATAAAGGAAACTAGTTCATCATACCTATTGTCCAGGAGTGTAGTTTGGGTCTTTGGGATAACCATTCTTTTTTTCTGAGTGTTAAGAAGTAGTTGACATATTAGAATCTTCTATAGAATCCATTTTAGGGTCCTACATTTTTACTTTTTGATTGTATATGTAAACAAAAGAACTTAAATGAAAACCCTCTGATTTTAAATTTGTAAAAAAGACCAGCAGGAACTTACGATGTATTTTTTTTTTCTAAAAAGAAGTTACATTTTCTAACTATTCACTGAAAACACTAAGAGGCAATGACAGTCCCATCATAATTAGCACTTTGGGAACCCAATTTGTTAATTTTAAATTCTATTTCCCACTAAAAAAAAATTCAGGGCTTCTTGCAGAAATGGTTGATTCCAGGTTTGAAACAGAAAATGTTAAAGATAAGCTTTTATGTGCCTTTAACTTGAAGGACTCCTGGCCTGAGATGGAATGATTTGACACCCAAAGTAATAATGCTGCAATGGATTGAAATAGAATACATGGATTTAACATTTTTATGAGTTCTAATTATAGTAAACAAACAAACAAAAAAAGCAAAACCATTATCGGTCATGTTTCAATACTGCTATATAATCAATTCATTATTTTGAAAATTTATAATTAAAAGAAAAAATTAAACATTTATCCTGAATTTCCTATACAAACTATGGCCAAATAATTGCTTCTTTATAAAAGACACTGGCATTAGCCAGTAGAAGAAATGAGATCCACAGAAAATCACATATTTGTAACCCTTCATAAGATAATGGGTTTAGGCAATGGTCTAATGGCTGTAGAAATCTCTAAGTGAAATTTTAGTGGAGAGTCATCTGATAGATGGATAAGGCTACCAACACCTGAACCCACTCAGCAGCTCTAAGATCACAGAAAGTAAGGCAATCAGACATTCAGTGTTTCCTGATGTGATACAATAAAATGTGCATGTGAAATATTATTTCAAAAAACGTGAACCTGTACCTGATTAAGTGTCTAGAGCTAGCTACCATTTACAGGAAATCAGGAGGTAGAATAGTGTGTTAAATGTCACCAAAGGATGTCAAATCTAGAGTGTGGGAAAATTTACAGGACAATTGACCTGCTTTCTTTAATAAATAAATGACAAAAGAAAGACGCAAAGTAAAAAATAAAAAAGGGCAGATGGGATTTAATAGAAATATTCATCAAATGCAGTATATAGCCTTGTTTGGATTCCAACTGATGCAAGTCATTTAGAGACAATTGGAGAAATTTGAACACTGAGTATGTATTTGATGATATGAAGGAATTATTATTTTCCTAAATAGGATGAAGACATTACTGCTATTTATTGTGTCCTTATCTATTCAACATTAAAAGGGGAAGCAGTTTCTGATAAAATATGGTATCTGGGATTCGTTTTAAAATGTTCCAGTGCGTAATGGGGGTGGTAAAAAGAATGTGTGGGAGGTGCATAGGGTGGCCATGTAATTTTTTCTTTTTTTTTATATATTTTTTATTTATTTATTTATTTTTTATTATTATTATACTTTAAGTTCTAGGGTACATGTGCATAATGTGCAGGTTTGTTACATACATATACTTGTGCCATGTTGGTGTGCTGCACCCATCAACTCGTCAGCACCCATCAACTCGTCATTTACATCAGGTATAACTCCCAATGCAATCCTTCCCCCCTCCCCGCTCCCCATGATAGGCCCCGGTGTGTGATGTTCCCCTTCCCGAGTCCAAGTGATCTCATTGTTCAGTTCCCACCTATGAGTCAGAACATGCGGTGTTTGGTTTTCTGTTCTTGTGATAGTTTGCTGAGAATGATGTTTTCCAGCTGCATCCATGTCCCTACAAAGGACACAAACTCATCGTTTTTTATGACTGCATAGTATTCCATGGTGTGTATGTGCCACATTTTCTTAATCCAGTCTGTCACTGAGGGACATTTGGGTTGATTCCAAGTCTTTGCTATTGTGAATAGTGCCGCAATAAACATACGTGTGCATGTGTCTTTATAGCAGCATGATTTATAATCCTTTGGGTATATACCCAGTAATGGGATGGCTGGGTCATATGGTACATCTAGTTCTAGATCCTTGAGGAATCACCATACTGTTTTCCATAATGGTTGAACTAGTTTACAATCCCACCAACAGTGTAAAAGTGTTCCTATTTCTCCACATCCTCTCCAGCACCTGTTGTTTCCTGACTTTTGAATGATTGCCATTCTAACTGGTGTGAGATGGTATCTCATTGTGGTTTTGATTTGCATTTCTCTGATGGCCAGTGATGATGAGCATTTTTTCATGTGTCTGTTGCCTGTATGAATGTCTTCTTTTGAGAAATGTCTGTTCATATCCTTTGCCCACTTTTTGATGGGGTTGTTTGTTTTTTTCTTGTAAATTTGTTTGAGTTCTTTATAGGTTCTGGATATTAGCCCTTTGTCAGATGAGTAGATTGCAAAATTTTTCTCCCATTCTGTAGGTTGCCTGTTCACTCTGATGGTAGTTTCTTTTGCTGTGCAGAAGCTCTTTAGTTTAATTAGATCCCATTTGTCAATTTTGGCTTTTGCTGCCGTTGCTTTTGGTGTTTTAGACATGAAGTCTTTGCCCATGCCTATGTCCTGAATGGTACTACCTAAGTTTTCCTCTAGGGTTTTTATGGTATTAGGTCTAACATTTAAATCTCTAATCCATCTTGAATTAATTTTCGTATAAGGAGTAAGGAAAGGATCCAGTTTCAGCTTTCTACTTATGGCTAGCCAATTTTCCCAGCACCATTTATTAAATAGGGAATCCTTTCCCCATTTCTTGTTTTTGTCAGTTTTGTAAAAGATCAGATAGCTGTAGATGTGTGGTATTATTTCTGAGGGCTCTGTTCTGTTCCATTGGTCTATATCTCTGTTTTGGTACCAGTACCATGCTGTTTTGGTTACTGTAGCCTTCTAGTATAGTTTGAAGTCAGGTAGCATGATGCCTCCAGCTTTGTTCTTTTGACTTAGGATTGTCTTGGAGATGTGGGCTCGTTTTGGTTCCATATGAACTTTAAAGCAGTTTTTTCCAATTCTGTGAAGAAACTCATTGGTAGCTTGATGGGGATGGCATTGAATCTATAAATAACCTTGGGCATTAGTGGCCATGCAATTTATCATCCAAACTGGAACACTGGAGAATAATGTGGTGCCAAAACATTACAAGCATGAACAGGCATCCCAAGGCTCTCGCCCTGTGTGCATGTCTGCTTGGAGCCATGGATGAGCTGCTCTAGTCTAGACACTTACATTCACATTTCTTATGGGGCAGCCAGGAGTGATACAGTTTGGCTTTGTGTCCCCACCCAAATCTCACCATGAATTATAACAATCCCCACATGTCAAGTGAGGGGCCAGGTGGAGATAATTGAATCATGGGGGTGGTTCCCCCATACTGTTCTTGTGATAGTGAATAAATCTCACAAGATCTGATGATTTTATAAATGGGAGTTTCCCTGAACAAGCTCTCCTGCCTACTGCCATGTAAGACATGCCTTTCTCCTCCTTTGCCTTCTGTCATGATTGTGAGGCTTTCCCAGCCATGTGGAACTATGAGTCCATTAAACCTCTTTTTCTGTAGAAACTACCCAGTCTTGGATATGTCTTTATTAGCAGAGTGAGAACTGACTAATACGAGGAGACAGCACTCCTGCAGGACAGCACTGGGCTCCATCAGTCACAAGGGGCCCAACCACAGCCAAGATGGCACCTGAGTAAAGAAGATGCTGCCTGTGGTTCACAGACTACTCTAAGCTTGGCCTCTCTTTCTTCCTGTGTGCTTAGCTGAAATAGAAAAATTCCCTGTCTTGGTGATTCCCTCCTTGGTGAAGGAGGCCATACCACCATCAGCAATGACTTCTTGTTCTCTCTATGCCCTTGGGAATATGGTCTTGGCCACTGGCCCTTTGTTGACAAACAAGGCAGTGAGGATCACTGCTTCCTGGTCCTGATGAAGAGGCAGAAGTAGCAGGGCAGCAGTGAGATGTCTCCAAGGCTGACCTATGAAATGAAGTTTTCTACAAAGTACCCCAGCACCGTCTCGTTCATTCATTTTGTATTTATTCCATGAATTTGTGTTGAGCCTTTGTTATATGCCAGGTTCTGGGCTAGGCTGTGGAAAAACCGAGATAAGAGACACAGTCCTTGTTCTCAAAGAGTTTGTCATCTAGTGGGGCAGATGGGCAAATATTTCTCTCAGAAATGTAAGCTCAAAGATATATACTTCAGTAGCTCATCCAAAGAACACAGCTGATTAGGAAAAAGGTTGAGCATTGTTTTAGACACAGGAGAAACAGTCTTGGTAGAGAGGGTTGCTGTCCTTACCTGGGAAAGATTAATGTCAGGTTTGAGTGGCCAGAAAGAGAGTCACAGGCCCATGGATGCTGGGTACAGTCTTGAAGGAGAAAGTCTGTAGGAGGGAGTGCAGGCCAGGCATCCTGAGCAGAGAGAACAGCCCGGGCCAATAGGCAGAAGCAGAGACATGCCAAATGTCAGAGAAGGAAAGGCCAAATTCTCACCCCTGGGTGGACTCCAGACTTTCAGCCAACAACCAAATGTGTTAATTGATTGCTTTATGAGCTAATTATCTCATGGTCATCAGCTTCTTTCATTGAGATGAGTACAGGCCCAGCTTCCATATCTGCCAAAACTTATATCCCACTCTCATGCCTCCCGTAGCCTGGGAAAGGAGTCAGGATCAGGAAGACATGCCTGGGAAGACTGGGCTTTCTATCTCGTTTGGCCAAATTGTTTGGCCAGCATTGTCTTCAAGGGTTTGCTCCAGGCTGTGGCTGGACATCACAGCAATCTAATCATTTTTATAAGAAATGGATTCTTACTAATGAAAAGTAGGAATTACAGCCAATAGCATACTCTCAGGTACCAGAATCCATCCAAAATTGTCAAGGGACTCCCTAGCTGGGTTTCTGATTCTAAAAGCATTGCTTAAAGCATATCTACTAAAGCTAGGAGTGGGCCTCAGATTTGATGAGTAACTCTGTAGGTCAGTAGGGATGACAGGCACTAAATAAAAAGCCCCCCCCCAGGATCCATCACTTCGGCCAAATTTCTCCTTCTATAACCTGTTTTTCTGTCATTTGTTTCCTAAGTCCCCACCCATTCAATGACAGTCATAGGCTATCTGACAACCTGGAAATGGTAGAGCAAGCGGCATAAAGGGGACATTTTAGTCTATGGCAATAACATAGAGAGGATATATGTATGATTATCTTGCATGTATCTTAAGACACAAGTAAATGTTTTTGAAAGTGTAGTAAAATACTACAAGCATGACCTTAGAGCAAAGTTTTGCCTATTGTCACCTGAGAGTCATAATGAAAAAGGATGAGCAAATGAAATCAACATATCTTTTTAGATTCATCAGAGAATTGAGCTCACAGAGCAAAATGATGTTCCCCAAATTGAAGAAACAGGCAAGTGCAGAGAATCACAGCTTGCTGGGACCACAAGCTGCTGAAGCAGGAAATAAGGATTCCATATAATAACGAGGGATTACAATTAAAAGAGCCACAACACTAATACTCATTTAAGAAAGAAGCTCAGATAAAACAGAGGAAATAAAAAGAAGGACACCAGAAGAAATTGAAGCCTCAGACACCTATGGCTAAAACAAGGAGTAAACACAGACACAATAATTCCTAACCAGATAAAGATTAAGCATCACACTAAAAACCTACTAACCTCAACTTCTATTCTGCAAAATGCAACAAACGTTTCTCAATGAAAAATTACAAAGCACGAAAGATGGTTCCAAGATGGCCAAATAGGAAAAGCTCCGGTCTGCAGCTACCAGCATGATCAACGAAGAAGATGGGTGGTTTCTGCATTTCCAACTGAGGTACTTGGTTCATCTCATTGGGACTGGTTGGCAAGTGGGTGCAGCTCACAAAGGGCAAGCCAAAGCAGGGCATGGCATCACCTCACCTGGGAAGCTCAAGGGCTCAAGGAATTTCCTTTTTCTAGCCAAGGGAAGCTGTGACAGACTGTACTGGGAAAATCAGGACACTGCCACATAAACACTGCACTTTTCTAATGGTCTTAGCAAATGGCATACGAGGAGATTATATCCTGCATCTGGCTCAGCGGGTCCCATGCCCACAGAGCCTTGCTCACTGCTAGTCTGAGATCAAACTGCGAGGCAGCAAGCCTGGCTGGGGGAGGGGTGTCCGCCATTGCTGAGGCTTGAGTAGGTAAACGAAGCGGCCAGGAAGCTCAAACTGGGTGGAGCCCACTGCAACTCAGTGAGGCCCGCCTGCCTCCATAGACTCCACCTGAGGGGCAAGGCATACCGGAACAAAAGGCAGCAGAAACTTCTGCAGACTTAAACCTCCCTGTCTGACAACTCTGAAGAGAGCAGTGGTTCTCCCAGCATGATGTTTGAGCTCTGAGAATGGACAGACTGCCTCCTCAAGTGGGTCCCTGACCCCTGTGTAGCCTAACTTGGAGAAACCTCCCAGTAGGGGTTGACTGACACCTCATACGTCTGGGTGCCCCTCTGAAATGAAGCTTCCAGGGGAAGGATCAGGCAGCAATATTTACTGTTCTGTAATATTTGCTGTTCAGCAGTCTCTGCTGGTGATACTGAGACAAACAGGGTCTGGGGTGGACCTCCAGCAAACTTCCAACAGACCTGCAGCCGAGGGACCTGACTGTTAGAAGGAAAACTAAGAAACAGAAAGGAATAGCATCAACATCAACAAAAAGGACATCCACACCAAAACCCCATCTGTAGATCACCATCATCAAAAACCAAAGGTAGATAAAACCACAAAGATGGGGAGAACTAGAGCAGAAAAGTTGAAAATATTAAAAACTGGAGCGCCCCTTCTCCTCCAAAGGATCACGGCTCCTTGTCAGCAACAGAACAAAGCAGGACGGAGAATGACTTTGACGAGCTGACAGAAGTAGGCTTCAGAAAGTCAGTCATAACAGACTTCTCTGAGCTAAAGGAGGATGTTCGAACCTGTTGTAAGGAAGCTAAAAACCTTGAAAAAAGATTAGATGAATGGCTAACTAGAATAAACAGTGTAGAGAAGATCTTAAATGACCTGGTGGAGCTGAAAACCATGGCATAAGAACTACATGACGCATGCACAAGCTTCAGTAGCTGAATCGATCAACTGGAAGAAAGCGTATCAGTGACGGATGACCAAATTAATGAAATGAAGTGAGAAGAGAAGTTTAGAGAAAAAATAGTAAAAATAAATGAACAAAGTCTCCAAAAATTATGGGACTATGTGAAAAGACCAAATCTACGTTTGATTGGTGTACCGGAAAGTGATGGGGAGAATGGAATGAAGTTGGAAAACACTCTTCAGGATATTATCCAGGAGAACTTCCCCAACCTAGCAAGACAGGCCAGCATTCAACTTCAGGAAATACAGAGAACACCACAAAGATACTCCTTAAGAAGAACAACCCCAAGACACATAATTGTCAGATTCACCAAAGTTGAAATGAAGGAAAAAGTGTTAAGGGCAGCCGGAGAGAAAGGTTGGGTTAGTCACAAAGGGAAGCCAATATTCAGCATTTTAAAGAAAAGAATTTTCAACCCAGATTTCATATCCAGCCAAACTAAGCTTCATAAGTGAAGGAGAAATAAAATCCTTTACAGAAAAGCAAATGCTGAGAGATTTTGTCACCAGCAGACCTGCCTTACAAGAACTCCTGAAGGAAGCACTAAACATGGAAAGGAACAAGTGGCACCAGCCACTGCAAAAACATGCCAAATTGTAAAGACAATCGATACTAGGAAGAAACTGCATCAAATAACAAGCAAAATCACCAGTTTACATCATAATGACAGGATCAAATTCACACTTAACAATATTAACCTTAAATGTAAAGGGACTAAATGGTCCAATTAAAAGACACAGATTGGCAAATTGGATAAAGAGTCAAGACCCATCAGTTTGCTGTATTCAGGAGACCCATCTCACATGCAGAGACACACATAGGCTCAAAATAAAGGGATGGAGGAAGATGTACCAAGAAAATGGAAAACAAAAAAAAAGCAGGGATTGCAATTCTAGTCTCTGATAAAACAGACTTTAAACAAAGATCAGAAGAGACAAAGAAGGCCATTACATAGTGGTAAAGGGATCAATTCAACAAGAAGAGCCAAGTATCCTAAATATATATGCACCCAATACAGGAGAACTCAGATTCATAAAGCAAGTCCTTAGAGACCTACAAAGAGACTTAAACTCCCACATAATAATAATGGGAGACTTTAACACCCCACTGTCAACATTAGACAGATCCATGAGACAGAAAGCTAACAAGGATTTCCAGGAATTGAACTCAACTCTGCACCAAGCAGACCTAATAGACACAAAGGGAAGCCCATCAGACTAACAGCAGATCTCTCGGCAGAAACTCTAAAAACCAGAAGAGAGTGGGGGTCAATATTCAACATTCTTAAAGAAAAGAATTTTAAACCCAGAATTTCATATCCAGCCAAACTAAGCTTCATAAGTGAAGGAGAAATATCTACAGAACTCTCCACCCCAAATCAACAGAATATACATTCTTCTCAGCACCACATCACACTTATTCCAAAATTGACCACATAGCTGGAAGTAAAGCACTCCTCAGCAAATGTAAAAGAACAGAAATTGTAACAAACTGTCTCTCAGAATACAAAGAAATCAAACTAGAACTCAGGAATAAGAAACTCACTCAAAACCACTCAACTACATGGAAACTGAACAACCTGCTCCTGAATAACTACTGGGTGCATAACAAAATGAAGGCAGAAATAAAGATGTTCTTTGAAACCAATGAGTACAAAGATAAAACATACCAGAATCTCTGGGACATGTTTAAAGCAGTGTGTAGAGGGAAATTTATAGCACTAAATGCCCACAAGAGAAAGCAGGAAAGATCTAAAATTGACACCCTAACATCACAATTAAAAGAACTAGAGAAGCAAGAGCAAACACATTCAAAAGCTAGCAGAAGGCAAGAAATAACTAAGATCAGAGCAGAACTGAAGAAGATAGAGACAAAAAAAACCCTTCAAAAAATCAATGAATCCAGGCCCGGGTTTTTTGAAAAGATCAACAAAATTGATAGACAGCTAGCAAGACTAATAAAGAAGAAGAGAGAAGAATCAAATAGATGCAGTAAAAAATGATAAAGGGGATATCACCATCGACCCACAGAAATACAAACTACCATCAGAGAATACTATAAACACCTCTATGCACATAAATTAGAAAACCTAGGAGAAATGGATAAATTCCTGGACACATACAGTCTCCCAAGACTAAACCAGGAAGTTGAACCCCTGAATAGACCAATAACAGGCTCCGAAATTGAAGCAATAATTAAGAGCCTACCAAGCAAAAGAAGTCCAGGACCAGATGGATTCACAGCCGAATTCTACCAGAGGTACAAAGATGAGCTGGTACCATCACTTCTGAAACTATTACAATCAATAGAGAAAGAGGGCATCCTCCCTAACTCATTTTACCAGGCCATCATCATCCTGATACCAAAGCCTGACAGAGATACAACCAAAAAAGAGAATTTTAGACCAATATCCCTGATGAATATCGATGCAAAAATCCTCAGTAAAATACTGGCAAACCGAATCCAGCAGCACATCAAAAAGCTTATCCACCATGATCAAGTGGGCTTCATACCTGGGATGCAAGGCTGGTTCAAGGTACACAAATCAATAAACGTAATCCAGCATATAAACAGAACCAAAGACAAAAACCGCATGATTATTTCAATAGATGCAGAAAAGGCCTTTGACAAAATTCAACAACGCTTCACGCTAAAAACTCTCAATAAATTTGGTATTTTTGGACTGTATCTCAAAATAATAAGAGCTGTTTATGACAAACCCACAGCCAATATCATATTGAATGGGCAAAAACTGGAAGCATTCCCTTTGAAAACTGGCACAAGACAGGGATGCCCTCTCTCACCACTCCTATTCAGCATACTATTGGAAGTTGTGGCCAGGTCAATCAGGCAGGAGAAAGAAATAAAGCGCATTCAATTAGGAAAAGAGGAAGTCAAATTGTCCCTGTTTGCAGATGACATGATTGTATATTTAGAAAATCCCATTGTCTCAGCCCAAAATCTCCTTAAGCTGATAAGCAACTTTACCAAAATCTCAGGATACAAATTCAATGTGGAAAAATCACAAGTATTCCTATACACCAATAACAGACAGAGAACCAAATCATGAGTGAAATCCATTCACAATTGTTTCAAAGACAGTAAAATACCTAGGAATTCAAGGAATAAAATACCTTCAAGAATAAAATAGCTTCACAAGGGATGTGAAGGACCTCTTCAAGGAGAATTACAAACCACTGCTCAGTGAAATAAAAGAGGACAGAAACAAATGGAGGAACATTCTATGCTCATGGATAGGAAGAATCAATATTGTGAAAATGGCCATACTGCTCAAGGTAATTTATAGATTCAATGCCATCCCCATCAAGCTACCAATGACTTTTTTCAGAATTGGAAAAAACTACTTTAAAGTTCATATGGAACCAAAAAAGAGCCTGCATTGCCAAGACAATCCTAAGCCAAAAGAACAAAGCTGGAAGCATCATGCTACCTGACTTCAAACTATACTACAAGGCTACAGTAACCAAAACAGCATGGTACTGGTTCCAAAACAGAGATATAGACCAATGGAACAGAACAGAGCCCTCAGAAATAATACCATACATCTACAACCACCTGATCTTTGACAAACCTGACAAAAACAAGAAATGGGAAAAGGATTCCCTATTTAATAAATGGTGCTGGGAAAACTGGCTAGCCATATGTAGAAAGCTGAAACTGGATTCCTTCCTTACATCTTATAGAAAAATTAATTCAATATGGATTAAAGACTTAAGTGTTAGACCTAAAACCATAAAAACCCTAGAAGAAAACCTAGGCAATACCATTCAGGAAATAGGCATGGGCAAGGACTTCACGTCTAAATCATGAAAAGCAACAGCAACAAAAGCCAAAATTGACAAATGTGATCTAATTAAACTAAAGAGCTTCTACACAACAAAAGAAACTACCATAAGACTGAACAGGTAACCTACAGAATGGGAGAAAATTTTTGCAATCTACCCATCTGACAAAAGGCTAATATCCAGAATCTACGAAGAATCTAAACAAATTTACAAGAGAAAATCAAACAACCCCATCAAAAAGTGGGCAAAGGATATGAACAGACACTTCTCAAAAGAAAACATTTATGCAGCCAACAGACACATGAAAAAAGGCTCATCATCACCGGTCATCAGAGAAATGCAAATCAAAACCACAATGAGATACCATCTCATACCAGTTAGAATGGCAATCATTAAAAAGTCAGGAAACAACAAGTGCTGGAGAGGATGTGGAGAAATAGGAACACTTTTACACTGTTGGTGGGACTGTAAACTAGTTCAACCATTGTGGAAGACAGTGTGGCAATTCCTCAAGGATCTAGAACTAGAAATACCATTTGACCCAGCCATCCCATTGCTGAGTATGTACCCAAAGGATTATAAATCATGGTACTATAAAGACACATGCATACATATGTTTATTGTGGCACTATTCACAATAGCAAAGACTTGGAACCAACCCAAATGTCCATCAATGATAGACTGGATTAAGAAAATGTGGCACATACACACCATGGAATACTATGCAGTCATAAAAAAGGATGAGTTCATGTCCTTTATAGGTACATGAATGAAGCTGGAAACTACCATTCTGAGTAAACTATCACAGGGACAGAAAATGAAACACCGCATGTTCTCACTCCTAGGTGGGAAGTGAACAATGAGAACACTTGGACACAAGGTGGGGAACATCACACACCAGGGCCCGTCAGTGGTGGGGATGGGGGAAGGATAGCATTAGAAGAAATACCTAATGTAAATGATGAGTTAATGGGTGCAGCAAACCGACATGGCACATGTATACATATATAACAAAACTGCACATTGTGCACATGTACCCTAGAACTTGAAGTATAATAAATAAATAAATAAAAAAAAATAAATAAAAGAAAAATTTTAAAGCATGCTAAAAGGCAAGAAAGAGCATAGTATCCAGAGGCAAAGCAAGGAATGGAGCCAGTCTCAAGTATGATGCAGATTTTGGAATTATCAGAAAAGATATTTAAATTAATAATGATTAATATGCTAAGGGCTCTAATGGAAAATGTGACTGATATGCAAGAATGAATGGGTGATCTAAATAGAAAAACGGAAGCTCTAAGAAAGAAACCACTGGAAATTTTGGAAATCAAAAACATCGTTGCAAAGAAAATTGCCTTTGATGGGCTCGCCAGTAGACCGGACCCCAGGAGGAAAGAATCACTGAGCATGAAAATGTGTCAATAAAATCTTCCCAAACTGAAATGTAAGAGAAAGGAAATAAGAATAAAATGAAAAAAGAAACAAGATATCCAAGAACTTCATACGAGTACAGAAGGTGTAATATATGCACAATGAGAATTCCAGAATTTGTGAAAGGACCAGAAGAAATATTTGAAGTAATAATGGTTGAATATTTTCCAAATTAATGACATGTGCCAAGCCACAACTCCAGGAAACTCAGGGAACACCAAGCAGGATAAATAAAAAAAAAAAAAAAATAGACACTTAGGGACACCGTATTCAATCTGCAGGAAACTAAAGATAAAGAGATAATCTTGAAAGAAGCCAAAAGAATAAAATACCTTACTTATAGAGGAGCAAAGTTAAGAATTATATTGTCCGGTATAATACACATCTTCACAGGTAGTGGGTACCTTATAACAGAGTACTTCCAATTACTTCCTCCCATGCAAAGAAGAGGTGAAGTGGAATATTTAAAATACTGAAATAAAAAAAACCCCATAAACCTAAAATTCTGTGTACCGCAAAATTATTCTTCAAAAGTAATGGAGAAATAAAGACATTTTCAGGCAAACAAAAATTGAATTTGTCTCCAGTAGACTTGCATTGCATGAAATGTTAAAACAAGCTCTTCAGAGAAAAAAGAAATGTCAGAAATTTTGATCTACTGAAAGAAATAAAACATTAGAAAAGGAATAAATAAGGTAAAATTTTAAGGATTTTGTTTTTTATTCTTAATTGTTCTAATTAAGAATGAGGTGTCAGTCAGCCCCTACTGGGAGGTGCCTCCCAGTTAGACCACTCGGGGGTCAGGGACCCACTTGAGGAGGCAGTCTGTCTGTTCTCAGATCTCACTCCGTGCTGAGAGAACCACTGCTCTCTTCAAAGCTGTCAGACAGGGACATTTAAGTCTGTAGAAGTTTCTGCTGCCTTTTGCTCAGCTATGCCCTGCCCCCAGAGGTGGGGTGTACAGAGTCAGGCAGGCCTCCTTGACCTGCGGTGGGCTCCACCCAGTTCGAGTTTCCTGGACACTTTGTTTACCTACTCAAGCCTCAGCAATGGCAGGCATCCCTCCCCAAGCCTCACTGCCACTTTGCAGTTCAATCTCAGACTGCTGTGCTAGCTGTGAGCATGGCTCCATGGGCATGGGACCCTCCAAGCCAGGCATGGGATATAATCTCCTGGTGTGCCATTTGCTAAGACCATTGGAAAAGCTCAGTATTAGGGTGGGAGTGACCCGATTTTCCAGGTGCTGTCTGTCACGGCTTCCCTTGGCTAGGGAAGGGAATTCCCTAACCCCTTGTGCTTCCTGGGTGAGGTGATGCCTCACCCTGCTTTGGCTCACATTCCATGGGCAGCACCCACTGTCCTGTACCCTCTTTCTGACAAGCCCCAGTGAAATGAACCCGAAACCTCAGTTGGAAATGCAGAAATCACCCGTCTTCTGCGTCGCTCATGCTGGGAGCTGTAGACTGGAGCCGTTCCTATTCGGCCATCTTTCATTTCTCAAGAAGTATAGTGTTACTTGAAAGTGGACTTAGATTACTGCAAATTCAAGAGGAACCATTGAAAAAAAGGGTGGGAAGGAAGTATAATTGATGTATTACAAGAGGAGATAGACTGAAACCATATAAAATGCTCAGTTAACACTGAGAGAAGGTAGAAGTGAGAGAAAAATGAAAATGAAAAAGGGCAACAAATATAAAACAATAACAAATATGATAAATGCTAGTCCAATAAGTACATAAGGAAAAGGAAGTGAGAATGTTTTGGCCTGTATGTCTTAATTTTTTAAGTGACATAATGTCTTAGGAAATACTAGAAAACAATGTAATGAAGTATGTTCTTTTTAATAGTACTTGTGGAAAAGTATGTAACTGGCTATGTAACCCTGTCCTAACATTGTGATTAATAGCTTAGTCTTGACACAGAGAGAGGCTTCAGGAAACAACTACAATTCTGTGTTTCCACTCTCTTATTCAATATTCTTATCAAGGAATAAAATTAAAACCTTGAAGGAATACATGTAGAGCTAAATATTTAAAAAATAGATTGAGGGATTTTGAAATGACTGTATCAGGATTACACTTAATAGGAACAAATATAAAGTCCCCGTGTTGAGCATTTCCAAGACTACCTCCAGCTTCGGTGATTTCCTAGGAGGACGCAGAGGCCTCTGCATGTAGTCATATTCATGGCTACAATTTATTACAGCAAAAGGGTATGAAGTAAAATCAGTAAAGAGAAAAGGCATATGGGGTGAAATCTGGAGGAAACCAGACACATGCTTTCAGGAGTGTTATCCCAGAGGAATCACACAAGATGTGCTTAATTCCTCGAGCCCTGAGATATGACAACACATGTTCACCATCTACCAGACATCTACCAAAGACGCTCATTAGAGGCTCGTTGCCTGGGGTTTTGATTGTGGGCTTGTCATATAGGTACCCCTCTGTCTAACACATACCAAAATTCCACACACCAGGAAGGAAAGCACATATTCAGCATTAGCCATATTGTTTGAACAAACAGTTTAAGCACAGTAAGCCATTCTAATCAGGGAATAATGGAAATTCTGAAATCCAAGACCCCAGGAGCCTGTCAAGGCCAGCCTTGCAAAAAAGGCTTCGTAAGGAATGCAGTCTCAGGCCTACTCTGTTAACCCTTTTCTGCATAGCCCATATTATGGTGAGCACCAGCTTCATTGCACAAGCAAAAGATATGAATGAAGTAATTGGCAGCACTTCACAGGAAACAGATCTGATGGTCTCCATTGACATCAACCATGGATCAGGGAGTATGATGGAAAGAACTTAGTTTTGCAGTCATAGATATTTGAGCTCAAATGTCAATTTGACCACTGACTTAATTTGACTTTCTAAGTTACTTAAACTGAGTTTCAGCTTCCTTGTCTGTAAAATGGGATAGCAATAATCGTAATAATGACAATAATAATAATAAATGTTGGAATTATTGTGGGGATTATAGATACATTTTATAAAGAATCTGACAATCAGTAAATGGTAGCTACTACTGTTTTAAGCTTAACATTAACCAAAATTGTAATGTGACTGGTAAAAACAACCCTCCTTTTGGGGTTACTATGGGAGTGAGAAGCAGATTGTCATCAGTACCTTAAAACTATTTCCAACATTTGAGCCATAAAATAATTTAATGTTATAATAAATACAGGGAGGAAGCCTTGGTGGCAGGTGAAATGCAAAAGACCATTAGAGTCCATTGGAGGTGAAAAGAATATCCTTGGTGGGGGTAGAGATTTTATCAGGAATCTTCAGAAGGCACTGGGAAAGTAGAACGTGAAATATAAAATACATGTTGAAATTGAACTCAAATGTTTGATTACCCTTTTGGGAAGTTGAGGTTATAATTTTATTTTATAAGGCTCTGATGGGCTGAGTCAGGACAATTCCTTAGAAATTACAGGAAAACTCAGATTTGTTGAGATAAGGGATATTTTTCTGACAAGCAGCTCTGTCTAATATTGGAATAGAAGACAACTGGAGGTGCTGAGATCTCCATTCTGGAATGTGTTCAAAGGGAAACTGGATAAAACATCTGGTAAGAACATTGTAGAAGAGTTCCTTGTATTAAGGGGATTGCTCTTCTGGAGGAATCTTTTTAGATATGTTGTAGAGAAAATCAGTAATTAATTTTTTCCAGCTCAGCATCCCTTTCTACACTTTTTGTCAATAGTATCCCAATTTCCCAACCCTCATGTCCAACTTATGAAGTTTAGTGTCATGACCCTGCCCCTACCTGTGGGAGCCATTGTGACTCAGACTTGGCTACCCAGAACAATGCCTCTTCTTGCTACATGACTGGCCCGGAGTGGACACATGGACCCAGATAGGTCAGGAGGAGCCCTCACTAGGGCTTAGGCTAGAGCCACAGGGGAGGAAACATTGCAAACTTACTGGGATTGCTAAGAAGGTGGCCTACAAATTCATCCTTCTGGGTCCAATTTGCCACCTGATGGAAAAGTCTACTGATAATTCAGCCAGCACAGAGGAAACAAAAGCTAGAGTCAGAGACAGGAAATGAGAGAGACAGCCCTGATAACATCTTTTGAGGCCCTGCATCCATCCATTTTTCCCAGTTTTATGAGCCAATAAAACCCCATTTCTTACTTAAAGTGGTTTGAATCAGGTTTTGTTAAATGCAACCAAATGACTCTTAATAATACATTTTTTTCTCTTGTCAAATAAGCTATTTTAAGAAATGAAGTATATATGTAAGCCTGTTGTCACTCTAAAGAGTATGGATGTCACTTATAATAGGGCTAACTAAAGTTGGCATTCAAAGAGATAAGCCAGAAAACCCTGCACATTTGCTAAAGCTGGATTGCACATTTACCTAGAAGTCTTTCAAGAGCTGATCAAAACAGATAAAGAGCATTTGTTACAAGATCAGCAAAAGAGGATCAGTTGTAGTGTTCATGAATACAAACAGTGCTTAGGGATGGTATTTGTTCCAGGGCACTAATGTCAGACAGAAGTTTCTCTTTGGGTCGTGGTGAGGAGACCACCTCCTTGCCAACCTCCTACAGCAAGAATAATTAACAAATGCTGCCAGTTGCCCTCTACAGCCCACCTCTACGTAAACTACAGGAGCCACAGAAAAGCAAGAGAAATTAAAGCCCATCTATACAACATCAAAGCAACTCTGTACTTTTCAATGTCTAATCAGAATGGTAAAAGCTCTGATAATCTGGCATCAGTAAAGGGAAGAGTTATCCAGATTTAGAAGAATGAATGAGTTCTTCATCCTGATGCAGCATTTGCTGAGTGGCAGGGCCTCCAAATCTGGAAGTGCAGGTGGACCTCTTCCTCAATTTCTCAGGTGAGGGGCCAGCTCTGCTCAGTGTGCTAGATGTTCTAGCACAGGGCTGCATCCCAGAGTGAAGGCCTGCCTTTTTCTCGCTTGCTAGAAATGCAGTCTGCCCCTTCTAGCCAAAACAATCTTGAAAACGAACGAAGTTGGAGGTCTCATACTTCCTGATTTCAAAACTTATCACAAAACTACAGTAATCAAAGTGGTGTGGTACGTCAAACTAGTGTAGATCAATGGACTAGAATAGAAAGCCCAGAAATAAACCCTCATGTATGTGGTTAAATAATTTTTGAAAAGGGAGCCAAGATTATTCAATGAAAGAAAGGACAGTTTTTCCAACAAATGATGTTTAGCATTACCTAAACATAATGCTAAAACTACAAAACTCTTAGAAGAAATAGCAAATGCATCATGATGTTGAATTTGGCAATGATTTCCTGGATATGACATCAAAAACACAGGCAAATAGAAAGTAAAAATAGATAAATTGAACTACATCAAAATTAAAAACTTCTGTTCACCAAAGGACATAATCAACAGAGTAAAAAAGTAATCTAAAGAATGAGAGAAAATGTTTGTAAATCATACATCTCATAAGAAGTTAATATCCAGAACATATAAGGAATTCCTACAACTCAATGATGAAGGAGACAACCAATCCGATTAAGAAATGTTCAAAGAACTTGAATAGACATTATTGAAAGAAGATACAAAATGATCAACACGCCTATGAAAAGATGCTCAACATCACTGATCATTATGGAAATGCAAAACAAAACTACAATGAGATGTCACCTCACACCCTGGCTACTATAAAACAACAAGCAACAACAACAAATACAGAAAATAAGAAGTGTTGGTGAGGATGCAGAGAAATTGGAACCTTTGTGCACTCTTGGTGGGAATGTAAAATGGTGCAGCTGCTGTGGAAACAGTATGGTGTTTTATCAAATAATTAAAAACAGAAATACCATAGGATCCAGCAACACAACATCTGAATATACAGCCAAATGATTTCAAAGCAGGATCTCAAAAGATTTGAAAGCATGGTTTTAAAGAGATATTTGTACATTTGTGTCCATAAAGCATTATCCACAATGGCAAAAGGGTGGAAGCAATTGTCAGATGAACAGAAAAACAAAATGTGGTATATACACAGAATAGAATATTATTTATTCTTAAAAAGGAAGGGAATTCTGACATATGCTATGATATGGATGAACCTTGAGGACATCGTGCTAAGTTAAATAAGACAATCACAAAAAGACAAATACTGTATGAGTCCACTTATAATAAGATACCTAGAGTGGTCACATTCATAAAAAGTAAAATGGTGGTTGCCAGGGACTGGGTAGAGGGAAAGTGGGGAGTTCTTTAATGGATACAGGGTTTTAGTTTTGCAAGATGAAAATGATTTGGAGATTCGTTGCACAACAATGTGATTATTCTTAACACTAAGAACTGCACACTTAAAAGTGGTTAAGATGATAAATGTTACGTTATGAGTATTTTACCACAATTTAAAAAAACATATAGTCTGCTCTCCAAGCCATGCTTTTGTGGAGACCATCCAGAGGGTCTCCTTTGTCCAATTTGCACAAAGGTATCTCATCATAGCATTTGGGACACATTTTGAGAAACAGTTTAAAGCGATAATATGGAAAAACTTGGAGCAAAATTGGTGTGTGTCCCAAAGGATATTAGATCCAAATGTTCAAAAACACAAATGGTGGATTGGGTTGTCTTGAAGAAAATTACAGTGCCTGAAAAGATTTGTTCCTGAAAAAAAGACCATTCACTCCTTACTCAGCAGTGGAACAAAGAATCACATTTGAGCAGGATTAAGAAAACAGCTTGGATATGCTTGAAACACAGGACAAATAGGGGCTGGGGCTTCAGAGTTCTGAACCATGAAGTGTGGCTGCAGTGATGTTGGAAACATTCTGAGTAAGTATTTACAGTCACTCACCGTGGCCATAAAACCTTCTGATAACTCATCCAGAAAATGATTAATTTTAAGCAATGCCATTTCCTAATGAAACTTCCAAGATAAATTAGTTGCAAAAATGTACATTCTGGTAACTAAATGAGTTGACCGGCAGAACACAAGTGTTAGATCTAAGTCAATTAAATGTTGGCAGGTGGCTAATTTGGAGTTTAGAGAAGTCGATCTTAATTTATTCTTTTGGGTTGAAACTGGATACAATGTCCACTGGTCTTTTGGGCTCACTTCAAATTTATGACTATTAATGAGAAAATGGTTCCAGTTTATCTAAAATGGGTTTAGGTAAAATGTTAAAGTGAAAGCGGTATGTAGAGGACATATTTCTCTTTTATCACTATCTAAAATTAATATTTCTATAGAACACATTTTTTTTCAGGGACACTGGAGAACAGTGTTATGTATAAGCATCAGTGATTAGGGACTTGCAATTAAATGAATCAAAGGAAAGACATTATTGAGGGTGTTGATTCTCCTTATTTTTCCATATACTTAAAACAATTCCAACCAAATGTGTCTCATGACTACTTCTTAAAAACCTAACAGAAAATAAAAACACAAATGCTACCAGCTAAGAAATTGTTATATAAGAGTAATAAGGAAGAATTTTATTAATAGATGTAAAATACATTGTATTGATCAGAAATACACACATGTGTATTGACAGAATTTATTCTAGTAAGAAATTGAGTGAAAGGTGAAGATGGCTTGATCACTTAGAAGCCACAATTGACTGGATAACCATTTGGAAAAAAAAATGAATGCAGACCCCTGTCTCATGCCAGATTTAATTCATAGTTAATTAAAATTCTAAATACAAAGCCTGAAAACATTATGTGCTAAAACAACATAAATGAATCTTTATCTAATCATGAGGGAGTGGCATTTCCAAACATGTCCCCAGAAGCAGAACCCTTGAAGGGAGGATTTTGAAAGCTTTTCACAGTAAAATATAGAGATCAGTACACATTCTTCTCAGATACCCCAGGAATAGTCATAAAACAGACTATAATTAGGACACAAAGGACATCTCCACAAATCCCCAAGGCAGAGAACTTTGATCCATATCCCTTGATTGCAACACAATTACATGTATTTAGAAGAGCATTTAAAAAAAATCTACTCCCATCTCTCATTCTCTTCCAAAGCAAACAAAAAACTCCACATAGAAATTTAAAATTAAAACAACTTTATATCACATTCGTGGTTTAAATCAAAAGTAAAAATTGAAATTGAGGATCAGCAATTACAGCACTAAACAGCTAAACCTGAGGGCTGGAGCCAGAGCATCTGCGGGGATATTTTACAACTTTCAAAGTTTTTAGTAAGACATGATGAAAACTGAAAGCCAGAACACATTTTTGTTTTGTTTTGTTTTTACCCTGCATTTCATCAATGAAATCCCAAAGAGTAGAAATCTGCCAGAGAAGAGGATAGAATGGACTTGGGTAGGGCAGGCCATAAGCTGATGGGTTTCAGCAAATTTCCCAGTAATAGAAAGGAGCAAGGAACGTCCAAGGATATGAGAAAGAGGGGAGCCACAAACTGCAATCTGAACACAAGAGCAGCTGCAGCAGAGAAGGGCACCCCTTGACCTAACATCTCACTGGGAGCCCCAGGGTCTCAGCACCCTGACCATTTACAGAGACCAGATCAGTAACCTGCCCCCTACCCCACCCAGCAAACACAATTTTAATTTGTCCTTCTGTTCCAGTCACAGAGTGAACAGCTCTCTAGCATTTTTCCACTAGTTGACAAAACCAAAAGCCAAATCATAAGGATTTTCTTGAAGAAAATGTTAACAAGAAGCCTGATCCATTAGCATATGGGTGCTGGGATCGCAAATCAAAGCCATCTTCACTTTGGGGCCTCTCTGTACACACCTCACCGCCTATCTTTAGGAGTCATCTCAGGGAATGAAGGAGTGGGAAGCTATCTAAAAGGTTTGCCCCCACCTTCCCCCATAAGGACTGTTAAAATGACAAGATTAGAATAAACTTTCAATTAATTTGAATGCTTGAAGACATAGATTATCATTTTCCCCACTGGTCAGCAGTTGAGGGTCATGGAGTCCAGTTCAGCTAACAACAAAATCAGGCACTTATAGTGTGAGTTTGAATGTGGCAGCCTGCTATAACTCAACCCATGCAAATGTCTTCCTTTCCCTCCATTGCCCACAGGTTCCTAAGCACCCATCTACCCAGGCTGGTGCCCCTACAAATTTATCATTTCCAATCTCTAGAGAAGACTCAAAATCTGTCTGGCTTATCTTCTTTTTCTTCTCTTCAGCTATATTAGAAACTGTTCCTCTTCTTCCAGTGAACCCATGATGACTTTCTTTGAATCCATGGTCACCATTCCTGAACCTATGGTCACTACCCTTGAACCCATGGTCATTGCCATGGACTCATGTTCACTATCTTTGAACCCATGGTCACTGCCCTTGAACTCATGGTCACTACTCTTGAATCCATGGTCATTGCCTTTGAAGCCATGATCACCATACTTGAACTCATGGTTACCACCCCTGAACTCATAATCACTATTCTTGAGCCCACAGTCATCAGTCTAGAACCACGGTTACTGCTCTTGAACTCATGGCCTCTGCCCTTTAACCCATGATCATCAACCTCCCTGTCCTACAATAACATCCCTCTAGTATTCTCATCCTTCAAAATCATGACTCATATGGGGATAACAGTTTCTGCCCAGTCTCCTTTTAAAGAGTCTTTTTCCACATTCAGACCTGTGCAATGTTTACAGGGGTCAGGAGCTGCTCTGAGACTCTGCTGCCCCCCATATATCTAAGTACTAGACTAGGAAAGACAGGTAGGGACAGCAAGTAGGGAAGGGCCAACAGCCAGCCTTGTCTCCTGCAAGTGGAAACAGTTCACCTGCTATGTAAGTGGAGCTCTGAGACTGTCCCCAAGCCTGCTTCCTTTTAAACAGATTGCTTTTGAATAACACTAGGGAATAGGAAAATTGGAAGATATGTTTCCCATTTGGCCTGAAAGTCCAAGTATAGACCAGAGCCCCAGAAATCTGTCATCAGAGATACATGCAAGCTGCAACCTGCATGGCACATCTGCCCCCTTGTATTTCCTTCACAGGTCAGAAGATTGGCCAGGATGCTGCTTGATTCTCTCTCTGGTGCAATATATGATCAAGATTTGGGAGGAGCCCAATGTGTGGTCACCCTGTATACAAGGACAGACTGACTGCTGATGAAATACCTGCCAGGGAATGGAATCTGGAGATTCATTCATTTCATTTGTTCCTTCATCTGTCAGTTTCTTTATTCTAGAGCAGTTATCTCTTAATAAGCACGTAGAATAAATAGCTTTTAATTTTCTTTGTTAGAAAGACAGAAGTTGATTAATGGCAAGAGAATTTGATTGAGAGCAGAAGAGTGGAGGAAAAGTCTTTCGAGGAGGCACTTTCCAGGAGGAAAGCCCTATCTGCGGTGCAAGTGAAGGGCATCAAGTGCAGGTAGCATATGAAGCCACAGCAGGAAATTGTTAAAGAGCCACCCTTGTGTGGATTCATTTCTCTCATGCTTTGAATTTGAAGCAGTAAATCCATTAGAAGCAAGAGCTTGGGCTGCCTGATGGAAATTAACCCTGAGAAGACTGAAGAGATCACCAAAAACCAGTATTCAGGGCTATCTGTAGGGCAATGAATGAACACATCAGACCTACACCAGTGTGGGAGCAGTTCTGGGAGCACATGAGATGTGTCTAGTGAGCCTGAGAAAGTTGGATTTTTAATTTACTTTCATTTAAATTACTTTGCATTTAAATTCAGACGGCTGCAGGTAGCTCATAGCCACCAAATTGACCAGGGCAGATCTAAAGGACTTCATGAATATTAAAATGATTTGAAGCTTATTATAATAGAAGAGAGGAATTTTTTTTAAAGTGTGTATTTGTTGATATACAACCCTATAATCTCGTTCATAGGCAACAAACAAACAAACAAACAAACAAAATAAAAGCACAACAAACAAATCAGACTTACTGACAAGTCAAGTGCTGTTGGTGTTATCTCATTACCACTAGAAGCTGTTTCACCCCAGGGTCACAGGCTCCAGCTGAAGTTTTAAAATGCTACGGGAGAGCCAAAGTGTGCCCAGGGGTTGAAAGAGAAAGGGCAGAGTACAGATATCGGGAGAAAAGTTCAGGAGACAAAAGAAACTTGGTGGCACTAACAGAAAAAAGAACAGTCAGGGATTTTGAAGTGAGATGTGTTCCCTTTTCTTCATATCCAATGTCCTCTACTAATCATTAAGGAGGTCGAGGAGCAGGGACACAGCAAAACTAGGAGTGACAACCCTCTGAGTATTGAACATCTGCTGGGAAAGGTGCGGTTCCAGGCTATTCTCCAGTGCCATAGGACCAAAAGAGAAGAGATGAGGTCATCGGTGCCCTGGGCTGCAGACACAGGAGACTCACGATGGTGATGGGAAGACAGGGGAGTAGGCCGAGGGGCCTTTGGAGTGGCCTCCCTGCAACACCAGAGGCTTCCATTTGTTCCATTCCATTGTTGCTTAGTGAGGACATTGGCCTTTATATAGTTCTTGGTGCCAGGGAGGCAGCAACAACAAAAGACACCTGATATCTGCCCTCAAGGAACTAAAAGTCTACCAGGAAAGCCAGGAGTTAAATACATCATCATATAAGATTAATTAAGCATACTTAATTAATCTCAGAGGCTGTGAAAGTATATGGTTGGCAAAGCTGACCCAATCATGATGGGCAGAGCTCAGTGCAAGCCTCCTGTAAGAAAGCATTTCAGTGAATACCCAAAATGTCCGTAGGTGTTCCCCAGAAGAAAGAAGAGCAGACTCAGAAGGGAAATCCTGTATAGGAAGCCTTGGAGATCTGAGAGACCCGTGTGGAGAGAGGCAGGGGCTAACACAGAACCTGCAGGCAGAGGGGTCATACAGGGCTGGAGCAGCCTGAAGGCCTGTGGAGCTACCTGGGTGGAGCACACCCATTTCTTCAGCTATCATGTCACACACAAAAAGGGACAATGGAAAGGTCAGCAAGGATTTGGGCAAAGCACATTGTAGGATAGTGGTGGTGCCATCTGTCCTGGCCAACTTTGTTTGACACCAAAAGCAAACGAATGCCACAGAGCCTGCTTTATCTGGAGTTTCATGGAAGAGCCCACTTTCTCTGGAGGTCGTATGGGAGAGCTCACTTTATCTGAGGTCCTATGGGAGAGCTCACTTTATCTGAGGTCCTATGGGAGAGCTCATTTTATCTAGGGTCCTGTGGGAGAGCCCGCTTTTGTGGAAGTCCTATGGGAGAGCCAGCTTTATCTGGGGTCCTATGGCAGAGTCCGATTTATCAGGAGTCCTGGGGGTTGCCCACCCCGTGGTTTCCACCCAAGGTCATTGCACACCCGATGGCAGTGGGGTTCTTTAAGGCCACATGGGTAACAAAGGAACGTGAGTTTGGGGCAAAGACTTTGCTACAAGTAATCAACACAGACCCTGGTTTCTACATTCAAAACACCTGCAAATGAACAGGGGAAGCATTCGACTCTTGCCTTTACCCGAGGTGGGGAAGCCAAGGACGTTTCTCCTAGCATTTCCAAAAGCTCCAGCTTCCTGCACATTCAACTGAGTTCTTCACAGTTGAGGCTTAATACTGGAGGCTTCCATACTCAGGGCTGCACATCCACTCTGCGATTTTGTGAATAAATCAGAAACATTACAGTCTGCTTGGATCTGCAGAGCTGGTGAGGAGAAAGAGCCTCATACGCATCTCATCCTGGGTTAAGCCTGGGTTTGTTGCTGGGTGCTCAGTTCAATCTGCATTTCAGATCAACAAGAAAACACTTTGTAGCTTAAGTCTGTCCCAGGATATGGAAATATTTCCCTAGACAGTTACACTAGCAAAATGATTTGTTGTTTTCATAATATGCAAATTTAACTGGACATTTTTATTTTATCTGGCAACTCTGTGTTTGGGTGATGGGTGACATCTTACTGTAGTGCATGGGGGTGTAAAAGGCTTCTGGGAAAGATTTGGAAAAGGAACTGGTACAGCTGGGGGTAATCCCTACAGGAAGACCGTGGGGTTCCGTAGTTCTGTGGCTCTGAAATAAAGCACCAAAAAATGGCAGCTTCGTGGAAGCATGGGATAGGGAGCCAGCCTAACCGTGAACCTTAGTTCTGTCGCTGTGTGATCTTGTGCAAGTACTTTGATTTCTCTGAGACTCAGTCTTCTCCTTTCCAATGAGAGCTCGTAACATTTGTTTATGAGATTTAAATAAAGATTAAAGTATGCAAAGCATATGAAACCTTGTAAATACATAAATTGAAAAAATTATAATAAAGAATGGTCAGAATTCTCCTGCGCAAAATGATGAGCACGACTGAAGAAGTAGGTTTATGACGAAACTGAAGGCCAGATGAAGTCAGTCATGCAGCTGTGGGGAGAGCTGGAGAAGGTGTTCTAGGTGCTTCCTGACCTGGCCCAGTGGACTTGGAAGTTGTCTCTAGCCTGTTGCTGTGGATTCTCACTGTCAGGCTGAACTGTGTCTCTCAGGAAATTGTACAATTTAACCTTGCACGACACAGGTTTGAACTGTGCAGGTCCACTTACATGAGGACTTTTTTTTTTCAATAAATATATTGGAAAACTTTTGGAGAATTGCTACAATTTAAAAAAATGCAGCTGAATTGAGTAGCTTAAAAATATTGAAGAAAACAAGAAAAAGGTAGGTATGTCATGAATGCACAAAATATATGTAGATACCAGTCAATTTTATCATTTACTACCATTAATTATGGAAATCTTATAAAAAGTTAAAATTTGTCAAAACTCATGCACGCAAATGCTTATAGTTCATACATGGTGCCATTTTTAGTCCAGAGAAATGTAAACAAATGTAAAGATGCAATACTAAATCATAACTGCATAAAAGTAACTGTAGGACACACTGTACTACCATAATAACTTCATAGCCATCTTCCGTTGCTATTACAGTGAGTTCAAGGGTTGTCAGTGTCTGCTTATAATGCCCTGTGACACTAATCATCTCAGCATGGGCAGGACATCCCTCCAGTAAACTGCATATTGCAGAAAAAAGTGATTTCTAGATGTTCTCATGTAGTTTTCATCATGTTTAGTGCAATATTGGAAACCAATAACACCATAGGACCCATGCGAAGTGTCACTAGTGATGCTGGAAGTGCTCCCAAGAAGCAGAGAAAAATCATGACAGTACAGGAAAAAGGCCAATATGTATACCATAGACTGAGGTCTGAAGCCATGATTGCTCATTGTCTCAGGCAGATAATTCCTCTTGTAAACAGATGACATAAACTTATGGTATTGATAAATATGGTCCACTACTGTAAATGTATTTTTTCTTCCTTATGATTTTCTTAATAAACTTTTCTTTTCTCTAGGTTATGTATTGAAGAATACAGTCTATAATACATATAAAATATGTGTTAATTGACTATACTATCAGCAAGGCTTCAAGTCAAGGTAGATTTTTAGTAGTTAAGTTTTGGGGGAGTCAAAAGTTATAACATGGATTTTCAACCATATGATGAGTTGGTGCCCCTCAGTTCCATGTTGTTCTAGGTTCAAATGTAAACACTTCTTGAGTAAAATAAAGAAATTTGAGTGAGATGTACTAAAAGGGATTCAACTGGCTTGGGTTTAAAAGTGTTTTAAAGAGTTAAAGCCATCAATCTATTATTTGCTTTGATTTAACACACAACTGGAATCAAAATTACTATGTGCATCTGGTGATGCTACACACAGATGATCTGAATTTGTAGAACTAGCATGAGGTTTACCAAGGATATTGTAGCAAATGAATTTTCTGCAGTGCCTTCTTGGTGTGCACCGTTGTAGCAGGAGGAGCACAAAGAAATAGAGAGAGGAGAGGGGGCGGAGCAAGATGGCTGAATAGGAACAGCTCCAGTCTCCAACTCCCAGCGCGAGCGACTCAGAAGACCCGTGATTTCTGCATTTTCAACCGAGGTACTGGGTTCATCTCACTGGGGAGTGCCCGACAATCGGTGCTGGTCAGCTGCTGCAGCCCGACCAGCGAGAGCTGAAGCAGGGCGAGGCATTGCCTCATCTGGGAAGCGCAAGGGGGAAGGGAATCCCTTTTCCTAGCCAGGGGAACTGAGACACACAACACCTGGAAAATCGGGTAACTCCCACCCCAATACTGCGCTTTAAGCAAACAGGCACACCAGGAGATCATATCCCACACCTGGCCAGGAGGGTCCCACACCCACGGAGCCTCCCTCATTGCTAGCACAGCAGTCTGCGATCTACCGGCAAGGCAGCAGCGAGGCTGGGGGAGGGGCGCCTGCCATTGCTGAGGCTTAAGTAGGTAAACAAAGCTGCTGGGAAGCTCGAACTGGGTGGAGCTCACAGCAGCTCAAGGAAACCTGCCTGTCTCTGTAGACTCCACCTCTGGAGACAGGGCACAGTAAACAATAACAAACGCAGCAGAAAGCACTGCAGACGCAAATGACTCTGTCTGACAGCTTTGAAGAGAGCAGTGGATCTCCCAACACGGAGGTTGAGATCTGAGAAGGGACAGACTCCCTGCTCAAGTGGGTCCCTGACCCCTGAGTAGCCTAACTGGGAGACATCCCCCACTAGGGGCAGTCTGACACCCCACACCTCACAGGGTAGAGTACACCCCTGAGAGGAAGCTTCCAAAGCAAGAATCAGACAGGTACACTCGCTGTTTAGAAATATTCTATCTTCTGCAGCCTCTGCTGCTGATACCCAGGCAAACAGGGTCTGGAGTGGACCTCAAGCAATCTCCAACAGACCTACAGCTGAGGGTCCTGACTGTTAGAAGGAAAACTATCAAACAGGAAGGACACCTACACCAAAACCCCATCAGTACGTCACCATCATCAAAGACCAGAGGCAGATAAAACCACAAAGATGGGGAAAAAGCAGGGCAGAAAAGCTGGAAATTCAAAAAATAAGAGCGCATCTCCCCCGGCAAAGGAGCACAGCTCATCGCCAGCAACGGATCAAAGCTGGACGGAGAATGACTTTGACGAGATGAGAGAAGAAGGCTTCAGTCCATCAAATTTCTCAGAGCTAAAGGAGGAATTACGTACCCAGCGCAAAGAAACCAAAAATCTTGAAAAAAAAAGTGGAAGAATTGATGGCTAGAGTAATTAATGCAGAGAAGGTCATAAACGAAATGAAAGAGATGAAAACCATGACACGAGAAATACGTGACAAATGCACAAGCTTCAGTAACCGACTTGATCAACTGGAAGAAAGAGTATCAGCGATTGAGGATCAAATGAATGAAATGAAACGAGAAGAGAAACCAAAAGATAAAAGAAGAAAAACAAATGAACAAAGCCTGCAAGAAGTATGGGATTATGTAAAAAGACCAAATCTACGTCTGATTGGGGTGCCTGAAAGTGAGGGGGAAAATGGAACCAAGTTGGAAAACACTCTTCAGGATATCATCCAGGAGAACTTCCCCAACCTAGTAGGGCAGGCCAACATTCAAATCCAGGAAATACAGAGAACGCCACAAAGATACTCCTCGAGAAGAGCAACTCCAAGACACATAATTGCCAGATTCACCAAAGTTGAAATGAAGGAAAAAATCTTAAGGGCAGCCAGAGAGAAAGGTCGGGTTACCCACAAAGGGAAGCCCATCAGACTAACAGCAGATCTCTCGGCAGAAACTCTACAACCCAGAAGAGAGTGGGGGCCAATATTCAACGTTCATAAAGAAAAGAATTTTCAACCCAGAATTTCATATCCAGCCAAACTAAGTTTCATAAGTGAAGGAGAAATAAAATCCTTTACAGATAAGCAAATGCTTAGAGATTTTGTCACCACTAGGCCTGCCTTACAAGAGACCCTGAAGGAAGCACTCAACATGGAAAGGAACAACCGGTACCAGCCATTGCAAAAACATGCCAAAATGTAAAGACCATCGAGGCTAGGAAGAAACTGCATCAACTAACGAGCAAAATAACCAGTTAATATCATAATGGCAGGATCAAGTTCACACATAACAATCTTAACCTTAAATGTAAATGGACTAAATGCTCCAATTAAAAGACACAGACTGGCAAACTGGATAAAGAGTCAAGACCCATCAGTCTGCTGTATTCAGGAGACGATCTCACACGCAGAGACATACATAGGCTCAAAATAAAGGGATGGAGGAAGATTTACCAAGCAAATGGAGAACAAAAAAAAGCGGGGGTTGCAATCCTAGTCTCTGATAAAACAGACTTTAAACCATCAAAGATCAAAAGAGACAAAGAAGGCCATTACATAATGGTAAAGGGATCAATTCAACAGGAAGAGCTAACTATCCTAAATATATATGCACCCAATACAGGAGCACCCAGATTCATCAAGCAAGTCCTTAGAGACTTACAAAGAGACTTAGACTCCCATACAATAATAATGGGAGACTTCAACACTCCACTGTCAACATTAGACAGATCAACGAGACAGAAAGTTAACAAGGATATCCAGGAATTGAACTCATCTCTGCAGCAAGCAGACCTAATAGACATCTATAGAACTCTCCACCCCAAATCAACAGAATATACATTCTTCTCAGCACCACATCGTACTTACTCCAAAATTGACCACGTAATTGGAAGTAAAGCACTCCTCAGCAAATGTACAAGAACAGAAATTATAACAAACTGTCTCTCAGACCACAGTGCAATCAAACTAGAACTCAGGACTAAGAAACTCAATCAAAACCGCTCAACTACATGGAAACTGAACAACCTGCTCCTGAATGACTACTGGGTACATAACGAAATGAAGGCAGAAATAAAGATGTTCTTTGAAACCAATGAGAACAAAGATACAACATACCAGAATCTCTGGGAAACATTTAAAGCAGTGTGTAGAGGGAAATTTATAGCACTAAATGCCCACAAGAGAAAGCAGGAAAGATCTAAAATTGACACTCTAACATCGCAATTAAAAGAACTAGAGAAGCAAGAGCAAACACATTCGAAAGCTAGCAGAAGGCAAGAAATAACTAAGATCAGAGCAGAACTGAAGGAGATAGAGACACAAAAAATCCTCCAAAAAATCAATGAATCCAGGAGTTGGTTTTTTGAAAAGATCAACAAAATTGACAGACCACTAGCAAGACTAATAAAGAAGAAAAGAGAGAAGAATCAAATCGACGCAATTAAAAATGATAAAGGGGATATCACCACCGACCCCACAGAAATACAAACTACCATCAGAGAATACTACAAACACCTCTACGCAAATTAACTGGAAAATCTAGAAGAAATGGATAATTTCCTGGACAATTACACTGTCCCAAGACTAAACCAGGAAGAAGTTGAATCCCTGAATAGACCAATAGCAGGCTCTGAAATTGAGGCAATAATTAATAGCCTACCAACCAAAAAAAGTCCAGGACCAGATGGATTCACAGCTGAATTCTACCAGAGGTACAAGGAGGAGCTGGTACCATTCCTTCTGAAACTATTCCAATCAATAGAAAAAGAGGGAATCCTCCCTAACTCATTTTATGAGGCCAACATCATCCTGATACCAAAGCCTGGCAGAGACACAACAAAAAAAGAGAATTTTAGACCAATATCCCTGATGAACATTGATGCAAAATTCTCAATATAATACTGGCAAACCGGATTCAGCAACACATGAAAAAGCTTATCCACCATGATCAAGTGGGCTTCATCCCTGGGATGCAAGGTTGGTTCAACATTCGCAAATCAATAAACATAATCCAGCATATAAACAGAACCAAAGACAAGAACCACATGATTATCTCAATAGATGCAGAAAAGGCTTTTGACAAAATTCAACAGCCCTTCATGCTAAAAACGCTCAATAAATTCGGTATTGATGGAACGTACCTCAAAATAATAAGAGCTATTTATGACAAACCCACAGCCAATATCATACTGAATGGGCAAAATCTGGAAAAATTCCCTTTGAAAACTGGCACAAGACAGGCATGCCCTCTCTCACCACTGCTATTCAACATAGTGTTGGAAGTTCTGGCTAGGGCAATTAGGCAAGAGAAAGAAATCAAGGGTATTCAGTTAGGAAAAGAAGAAATCAAATTGTCCCTCTTTGCAGATGACATGATTGTATATTTAGAAAACCCCATTGTCTCAGCCCAAAATCTCCTTAAGCTGATAAGCAACTTCAGCAAAGTCTCAGGATACAAAATTAATGTGCAAAAATCACAAGCATTCTTATACACCAGTAACAGACAAACAGAGAGCCAAATCAGGAATGAACTTCCATTCACAATTGCTTCAAAGAGAATAAAATACCTAGGAATCCAACTTACAAGGGATGTAAAGGACCTCTTCAAGGAGAACTACAAACCACTGCTCAGTGAAATAAAAGAGAACACAAACAAATGGAAGAACATACCATGCTCATGGATAGGAAGAATCAATATCGTGAAAATGGCCATACTGCCCAAGGTAATTTATAGATTCAATGCCATCCCCATCAAGCTACCAATGAGTTTCTTCACAGAATTGGAAAAAACTGCTTTAAAGTTCATATGGAACCAAAAAAGAGCCCGCATCTCCAAGACAATCCTAAGTCAAAAGAACAAAGCTGGAGGCATCACGCTACCAGACTTCAAACTATACTACAAGGCTACAGTAACCAAAACAGCATGGTACTGGTACCAAAACAGAGATATAGACCAATGGAACAGAACAGAGCCCTCAGAAATAATACCACACATCTACAGCCATCTGATCTTTGACAAACCTGAGAGAAACAAGAAATGGGGAAAGGATTCCCTATTAAATGGTGCTGCGAAAATTGGCTAGCCATAAGTAGAAAGCTGAAACTGGATCCTTTCCTTACTCCTTATACGAAAATTAATTCAAGATGGATTAGAGACTTAAATGTTAGACCTAATACCATAAAAACCCTAGAGGAAAACCTAGGTAGTACCATTCAGGACATAGGCATGGGCAAAGACTTCATGACTAAAACACCAAAAGCAACAGCAGCAAAAGCCAAAATTGACAAATGGGATCTAATTAAACTAAAGAGCTTCTGCACAGCAAAAGAAACTACCATCAGAGTGAACAGGCAACCTACAGAATGGGAGAAAATTTTTGCAATCTACTCATCTGACAAAGGGCTAATATCCAGAACCTACAAAGAACTCAAACAAATTTACAAGAAAAAAACAAACAACCCCATCAAAAAGTGGGCAAAGGATATGAACAGACATTTCTCAAAAGAAGACATTCATACAGCCAACAGACACATGAAAAAATGCTCATCATCACTGGCCATCAGAGAAATGCAAATCAAAACCACAATGAGATACCATCTCACACCAGTTAGAATGGCAATCATTAAAAAGTCAGGAAACAACAGGTGCTGGAGAGGATGTGGAGAAATAGGAACACTTTTACACTGTTGGTGGGATTGTAAACTAGTTCAACCATTATGGAAAACAGTATGGCGATTCCTCAAGGATCTAGAACTAGATGTACCATATGACCCAGCCATCCTATTACTGGGTATATACCCAAAGGATTATAAATTATGCTGCTATAAAGACACATGCACACCTATGTTTATTGCGGCACTATTCACAATAGCAAAGACTTGGAATCAACCCAAATGTCCATCAGTGACAGATTGGATTAAGAAAATGTGGCACATATACACCATGGAATACTATGCAGCCATCAAAAAGGATGAGTTTGTGTCCTTTGTAGGGACATGGATGCAGCTGGAAACCATCATTCTTAGCAAACTATCACAAGAACAGAAAACCAAACACCGCATGTTCTCACTCATAGGTGGGAACTGAACAATGAGATCACTTGGACTCGGGAAGGGGAACATCACACACCGGGGACTATCATGGGGAGGGGGGAGGGGGGAGGGATTGCATTGGGATTTATACCTGATGTAAATGACGAGGTGATGGGTGCAGCACACCAACATGGCACAAGTATACATATGTAACAAACCTGCACGTTATGCACATGTACCCTACAACTTAAAGTATAATAATAATAAATAAATTAAAAAAAAAAAAAGAAAAGAAAAAAAAAAGTAATAGAGAGAGGAAACACATTCTCACAGTCAGGCACTGTGAGTGGTCCTTCTGCATCTTTGGGTGTTTTATAAATACAAATGTCCACAAACTCTTTGACAGTCTTCAAAAAGTAGACCCTAATTATCTTCTTGTTAAATGAAAGCAGGATTCAGTGAGTCATTTTTAGCAAATACATGTGGGCAGAGGTGATGGTGTGTGATTTTAAAACTAGGTCATACAAGCCATTGCATCTTCTTTTCTCTCTTACTCTCTCATCACTGATCCAGGGGGTGGTGGATGCCATGTTGTGAGGACACTCAAGCAGGTTTACAGAGACGCCCCTAGGATGAGAAACTGAGGCCTCCTGCCAACAGCCATAGAGTGCACCATCCAGTCCCAGTCAAACCTTCAGATGACTGCAGCCCAGGCCAACACCTTGATTGCAGCTTCATAAGAGACTCTGATAGTGGCATCACCCAGGTAAGCTGTTTCTGGATTCCTTACTCTCAGATCTATGGAAGATAGCAAATGCTTGTTGTTTTAAGACATTTTGTGATAATTTGTTGTACAGCAATGAAAAATTAATACAAACAATAATAGCTAACATGCATTGAGTGCTAATATGTGCCAAGAACTCTTCTAAACATTTCATACATATTAACTATTATTATTTTTTATTTACAGATGAGGAGACTGAAGTACAGGAGAGGTTACATAACTTATCCAAGGTGCGTACATACTAAGTGATCCATACATAGCTAGACTCTCTTTCTATATGCAGTCTCTCTCACACATACGTATTTTACTGCAGTACTATCTGTTCCCCTAACTAGATTAGAAGTTCCATAATGTAGGGGAAGATATTCTGTTCCTATCATTGGAACCCAGCAGAATGCTTAAAAGAGAGTATGCCTAAAATAAATATTTAAATAAATGAAATAGATGGATGATAAAGAAGTAAATTAAAAATTATTACATACCAACTCATTGTCCATGAAGTTTGAGCTTTTGGGTCTAACACAGACCCATATATGGGAACCTCAAGACTGGATGATAATAGTGTCCTTTCTTTCGGAATCTGAAAAATTGGACTTCATATTGTTGCCAATTTTAGATGCTCAAATCTAGCCCAGAAAGCCAATGTTTTACTAATTTGTGTCTAAATCCAACGAAAATTGGAAATAACCTAAATACCCAACAATGAAGTTTAATGAATTATGATACTTCAGTGCAATGTAATTTTATGCAACTACTAAATTATAAAACTATGTTGAATCAAGAAAATGTTTCAAACAATATTTAACTAAAATTAGCAGAAACAAAGTAAGATTTTGGCAAATTAATATTATATGTATTATTTAGTTACTAAAACTAATAAAGCATATTATTTGTACTTCATGGAGCAATTCCAAAGAGATATTTCTAAGTTCTAATGTTAGTAACATAAGGACAATTTTGTGCAAAATAACATTATTTTTAATTTTTGAGGCAAAGTTTCTCTCTTTTTGCCCAGGCTGGAGTGCAATGGCACAATTTTTCCTCATTGCAGCCTCTGTCTCCCGGGTTCAGGTGATTCTCCTGCCTCAGCCTCCTGAGTAGCTGGGATTATAGGCGCCTGCTACCACGCCCATCTAATTTTGTATTTTTAGTAGAGATGGGGTTTCACCATGTTGGCGAGGCTGATCTCGAACTCCTGACCTCAAGTGATCTGCCCGCCTCAGACGCCCAAAGTGTTGGGATTATAGGTGTGACCCACCGTGCCCAGCCCAAAATAACATTTTTTATTAAAAAACGGAAAAATATATTTCCAAGAATGACTCCTACCTTAAATGATAATAAACACTGAAGAGTCATTTTATGAGAAACTTTGGTCTCATGTATAATACTTGAAGCAAACCTGGCATGTCAGTGAACATTGTATGTCATGCAAGTAGCATGACATGTCAGTGAGCATATGACCCAGTACAAAGCAAACAACTTAAGATTAGCATGTCCAAACCAGAGGACCCAGCATGAAGAAGCCTGGGACACAGCAGAGAGGAACTTTGAATATAGTCTGGTCAAACTTGTCACTTTATGGATGTGGGGGCCGACGCACAGAGAGGCAAAGGGTTGTACTTCCTACCAAACTGCTTTGAGGTGCAAGAGCTGAGACAGATGCTCAGGTGTCCAGAGTCTTAATTGAATGACAGAGAATGCAGCATATTCTATCTCATATATGTTGTATCCCATGATGGTCATATACTGTTATTACACTTGTTTTCCAGAGGGTGAAATTGAGGTGGAGAGAGTGACTTAATGTGCTGGTACAGAGTGTGCCATCTCATGTGTGACTACCTAGGCTCAAACCTTTCTCATACCTTTAACAAGTGTGTGACTTGGAAAAGCTGCTTAGTCTAAGACTCAGAGTCATCCATAAAGTGGGGACAAAATTAACCCTAACTCATAGAATCTGTTTTGAGGATCAAATGAGATAGCTCATCTAGAGCTCCTGGCAGAGCACCTGCACCTGATGATAATTTAATCAACATTAACTGTTATTTATTGTTTATGTGTCAGTCACAGAGACTCACAGTTTGGGATTCCAAACTGATTCTACAACTTCAAGCCTGACATTCTTTTGGAAATAACTCAGCTGTCATCTAGTGCTAATACTGCTATAAATAAGGGATGTGACCTTGAGTGGCTCATTTCCTTTCTCTGAGAGTCTCCCTAACCTTTGGGATGGAATGTGGGTTCTTGGGGCTGAGCTTGATGACCTCTGAGATTGCTTCTAGCTCTAGGATGCAACTGATTCATTTGTTCATTCATTCACTTGTGCGTTCCTTCCTGAGTGTCACCATGTAAAATGAGTGGACGTGGGAACATCTGAGTGCAGAGATGAACCTGCCCTAAAGGCAGATTAGATAAGATGTGTGCACAATACAACGCATACTCTGGTAGAAATTGAAATGTGCTGTCAGAGAAGAGAGAGAGAGATGCAGATCTTTAGGGCTTCAGAAGGGAATCTTGAGTGTGTGGAGGTGGAGGAGATTAAGTGGAAAAGGGAGCTTTCAGTGAAGAGTCAGTGGATGTGGTCATGTGGCATTTCAGACGGAAGAATGTATGCATTCAAAGAAATGGAAACGACCCCATGGGCCATGCAGCAGAGGAGCCAGTGGTCCAGATGAGCAGGAGGAACACTGGAAAACAAGCCTGGAGAAAGAGGCAGACCCACACCTGGAGGACTTCAAATGCAGGGGAGGTAGAATGATGTAAACTAGCACAGAGAAGGGATGGGCAGTCTGGAACAGAGAGGCCTGGGCTGCGGTAGATCTGTGAGAACAAGGATGAAGAGGATAAGGAAAGAAGGAGCCAGGAAGACTCTTCCCTTCTAACTGTGGGACCTGGGGACTGCGGATGTGGCTAATGTTGTTTGATAGCCCCAAGGAAGAGCAGGCTGGAGAGGAGAAACTGACAGAGCCCTGCTGGGAAACTGCTAAGTGTGGATGTGCATAGGACATCAGGCCAGGCAACGGCCAGGAGAAAAACAGACCCCAGGAGCCAAATCTCTGCAGGGAGGCCAGGGCTAACTGCACATCTGCTCAGTAATTTCTTCCTCAAAGCTTAGGTTTTAAATGAGCACAATTTTAGATTTACAAAAATATTGTGATGATGGTACTGAGAGTTCCCATATACTTCCCACCCATTTTTCCTACTGTTAACATCTTATAGAAATATGACGTTTGCACAATTAATAAATTGTGAACAAAATTGATTCATTATTGTAAACTAAAGTCCACGCTTTGTTCATATTTCCTTTGTTTTTATCTAATGTCCTTTATGTGTTCAGGATCCCATTTCGGATGAACACTGGGTTACATTTAGTCACAGGATCTCCTTAGGCTCTCCTTGACTGTGATGGCTTCTCAGGCTTTCCTTGTTTTTAAGGATATTGACAATATTGAGTAGTGCTGGTCAGGTATATTGCAGGCTAATCCTCTATGGGAGTCTGTCTGAAGTTTCTCCCATGATTAGACTGATGAGGTGATAGGCTTTGGGGAGAAGCCCAACAGGGGTAAGGACTATCTTAATGACATTGTGTCTGGGATCCATGCTATCAACATGACTTGTCACTGTTGATGTTGACATTGACCACCTTGTTGAGGAGATACTTGGTGGGTTTCTGTGACATAAAGTTAGTCATTTTTCTCTTTTATACAGTAGTTTTTTGGAACAAAGTCATTGCCACACTTCCACACTACCACAGCCCACACTTAAGGAGTGGGATTTATGACCTACCTCCTTGAGAGGTATCTACATAAATTATTTGAAATTCTTCTCTACAGTAGATTTGCTTCCTTTCCCCCATTTATTTACTTATTCAGTCATGTATTTGTATCAATGTGTACTCATGCATAATTATTGTGCACTTTGGGTTGTAATTCAACACAACTCTATTTCATTGCTCCAGCTGTGGCCATGCAGAGCTCTTTTGTTTGGCTCCTGTGCCCTTTGCTGCACTCCCTTGCAGTAGTTTTGTTTGAGCACCTTACTCTCTGGCACTACAACATGCTCTAGGCTCCTCTTGGGTAATTGCTTTTCTGTCTTAGAATCAACCATTTTCCTATGAAATCATGAATCCTTTTGCTGGAGAATGGTTTTAGAAACCAAGATGTGGGTATGAGTTGTGCTCGTTGAAACTGAGATGTCCTTTCTTCTAGTGCTCTTAGCTGACAGAACAATGAAATAGACATATGTATATAATAACATGTTTATACACACATGAATATTTATAAATATTCTCATGTCATGTTTTTGGGATGGGGTCTCACTCTGTTACTCAGGCTGAAGTGCAGTGGTGTGATCATAGCTCACTGCAGCCTCAACCTCCTGGTATCAAGCAGTCCTCCCACCTCAGCCTCCTGAGTAGTTGAGACTACAAGCACTCCACCGAGCTTGGAAAATTTTTTATTTTTAGTAGAAACAAGGTTGTGCTATGTTGTCCAGATTGGTCTTAAACTTCTGGCCTCAAGAGATCCTTCTGCTTTGGCCTCCCAAAGTGCTGAGATTATAGGTGTGAGCCACCATGCTTTTCTGTATTTTTGTATCTGCATCTTTATTAAGTTAAACATTAATTCATATTGATTTTTCCAGCTATCATATACTACCATGCCTGAGTCATTTGCATTCTTCCTTTGCTTATCTGCAAGGTCCACTCCAGCAGTGAGAGGCACGGCTCATCTCATCTATATCCAGCAACATTATCCTTCAAAATTAAGGAGAAATAAAAACTTTCTCAAACAAAAAGTAAAGCAACTCATCACTGGCAAACCTGTCCTCCAACAAGTTCCTCGGGTGGAAGGAAAATTATATAGGTGAGAAACTCAAATCTACATAAAGAAAGGAAGAGAGTTGGAGAAGAAATAAATGAAGGTAAAAGAAAATCTTTTATTGTCTTATTTTAATTGGCCTAAAAGATATCTGTTTAAAGTGAAAATAGTAACAATTATTGGATGACTGTGGCATACAAACAGTGAAATAAATGGATGACAGTTGTCGCCTCATGTCAAGGCCTGGATCTCCTTGACTGTGCCTGGAACACCCTTGTTCTCCACAGCTGCCTCTGCTATCATCCTCACAGCCTCTAATATGCTCTGAGAGAACAAGGTGCAGGGCCTGTTCCCTGCTGGAGCTCTTCCGTGTAAGCACATGTGTTTTTCTGGGGACCATTTGCCGAATTCACCTCAGAAATGAGCCCAGGTGCCCTCCTCTGACTGCCACTGAGTGACTTGGGGTACAGCCCTCCAAGCTCTCACGTATGGCAGTTGCTGAAGGTGTGTCGATTCCCCATTTAACTCAGTTAAAGGGGTGGGGATGACTGGCCCCAAGGATGTTCTCCTGGAGGAGATGGGGAAGAAGGTCCTGGCCTGCCACCCTGCACCATCCACCAGCACAATGCATTCTTAGTAGATGGAGGAGGGGCCACAGGGAACTCCAAGGATCTATGAGCGGTAACAATGCTTACCAAAAATTCCACACTCATGTGAATTTTGCCATCTGGGGCTCTTACCTCTTACACAACCCTGAAGGCCAGAGTGAAATGTCCCTGGAACTTGAAAACACATGTCTCTTCTGAGACTCAGAAGAAATAAATGGAAGAAATGTTTTCTCATTTTTAGCAATTGTTACAAGAATTCTTTATTCAGAAGGGACTTGACGTTTTTGGGGAAATAGTTTAATAAGCTTATGAGGGGATAGAAAAGAGCTTCCAGGACCTGGGCTTTGGGCCCGTGCCTAGTTTTCATGAGGAAGAGAAAACCTCCTCTGCCTAGTAAATGGGAGAGGAGGAATGTGATGTTCCTGCAGAGACAAGTCCAGGAGGGAAGTGGAGAGAGCGAGAGCGAGAAGAATCAAACCGCATGGGAAGACATGATTAAGAACAATGGGGCTCTGGAGTGAGAGCAAATTGAAAAAGGCCAAAGAGCAATGTCTGATTGTTTTTTTTTATCACGATGGGGTTGGATGATGTAACACCTCTCTGTTATTGCCCTGACAAAATTGTTCCTGCTTTTGGACATGTGGATTGGGGCTGGGAAATTATGAAGCCAAGAGGGAACTCCAGGCAGCAGGCTGTGCCTGTGTGGTTGATGAGATGAGCTCTCTGCAGGAGTCACTAGGAAGAGCAAGTTGGTTTTACTTTTGTTCCTCGCTCAAGGCAGGATGAGCGAAGCCTAGAAGTCCCCTAAGTCTTGACTGGAAAGGAGCTGTGACAATAATCAATGTACCTGAGTTAACGAAAGCGTGAAAACCTCACAGTTCCAGCATGCCTCTGTGTTTAGAAGAGCTGGCTAAATTTTCTCTGACTTCAAGAAAAAGCACAATTGACTAATGTGTCCATTCTGGAAGTCTGTATTCATGGTCCTGTAAATAGAATAGAACCACCCAGAAAAGGCCTTGGAGAGAAGAGAGCCAGAGAAAGACAAGGTTTCAGAATGAATGGTTCCCTTCGAAGAGCTTTCTACAGCAAATGAAGGTTAAATATTTTTCCTCACCTTTCCTTTAGAGCAGTGATTTTTGAAGTGTGGACTTTTAACAGCCGCAGCAGCAGCAGCATCACCTGGAACCTGCTGGCATGGCAAATTATTGGGCTCCATTCCAGACCCACTGAATCAGAAAGTCTGGGTGTGGGGTCCAGAGATCTATCATAGAACAAGTCCTTTCAGTGCAAGCTAAAGTTTGAGAACAACTGCTCAAAAGCAGTGGATCTTAAATTGAATTCAGGGGTTTGTGAAACCAATGGGGAAAAAAAAATACATACCATTATTTTTACCAACATTTAACTGAAAGTTGGCATTTCCTTCTGTTTTGAACATAGTCCAAAAAGCACAGTAGGATCGAGAGCACTGGGGCTTTTTCACCAACAGAAACCTTTTGACAGCAGCTTTATTCAGATATAATTTGTATATCATACAATTCATCAATTTAAAATGTAGAATTCAATAGTTTTTAATACAATTACAAAATTATGCCCTAAGCACCTGTAATAGTTAATTTTGTGTGTCAACTTGACTAGGCTAAGGAATGCCCAGATAGCTGGTAAAAACCTTATTTCTGGATGCATGTAGGGGTGTTTCCAGAAGATATTAGCCTTTGAATTGGTGGACAAATTGGTGAATTGGTGGACATGATGTCAACATCATCGGTAGTCATCATTTGAATCTGTTGGGGCTCAAATAGAACAAAAGCAGAGAGAAAGCGAAAGGTCAAATTTTCTTTATGAGCTGAGACATCCATCTTCTCCAGTCGTCAGATATCTAAGCTCTGGTTCTGGGCCTTCAGACTCCTGGACTTACAACAGTGGCCTTCCATCCCACTGCTCCCCACCCTGCTTCTCAGGCCTTCAAATTAGCATGGAATTAAACACCAGCTTTTCTGAGTCTCCAGGTTACACTGCAGGTTCTGGGATTTCTCAGCCTCCATAATGTTATGAGTCAATTCCCACAATAAATATCTCTATATCTCTGTCTCTCTTTATATATATGTATAAATATTTATTATATTCAGATATATATGGAAAAAAACATATACCATTATTTTTACTAACATTTAACTGAAAGTTAGCATTTTCTTGTGTTGTGAACATAGCCCAGAAAGCACAATAGGATTGACAACACTGGGGCATCAATCAATCAACCAATCAATCATCAATATACCAATCAATCATCAATATACCAATCAATCATCAATCATCTAGCTGTCAATCAATAATCTCTATCTATCTATCTATCTATCTATCTATCTATCTATCTATCTATCATCTATACATCTATCTCTATCCATCTATCTCTATCATCTATCTCTCCTATTGGTTTTGTTTCTCTGGAGAATGCTAACACAGGACCACAATCAAACTTGAAAATTGTCCTCGCCACAAAAGGAAACTTCATGTCCATTGCCATGCTCCATCATTCCCCTCCCCTACTTTAAGCAGCCACTTATCTACTTTCCATCTTTTTTGATTTGAGGATTCTGAACATGTCATATAAATAAATAGAATTATATAATACATAGTATTTTGTAATTGACTTTTCCACTTAGCATAATGTTTTAAAGTTCATCCATGTTTTTGCATGTATCAGTATGTCATTCCTTTTTGTTGTCAAGAAATATTTCACTGTATGGATATCTAACATTTTATGTGTCTATTCATTAATTGATAGACATTTGGATTGTTTCTACTTTTTGGCTATTATGAATAATGTTGCCATTAAAAATGTTTGTATAACACAAGTTTTTGTGTAATCACGTTTTTATTTCTCTTCATTAGACCCCTAGCAGTGAAATTGCTGGGTCCTCTGGTAACTCTGTGTTTAACGATTTGAGGAGTTGCCAGACTGTTTTGAAAAGTAGCTGCACTGTATTACATTTCCACCAGCAATGTATGAAGACTCAAAATTCTGCACATCTTCATCAACACATTGTTTTCAGACTTTCTAAAATTACAACCATCCTAATATGTGTAGTAGTATCTCATTGTGGTTTTGATTTGCATTTTCTTTATCACTAATGATGTTGAGCATCCTGTCATAAGCTTATTGGCTGTTTACATATCTTCTTTAAAGAAATTTATATTAAGATTCTTTGACCATGTTTAATTGGTTTTGTTTATTACTGAGTTGTAAGAGTTCTTTGTTTATTCCAGATACAAGCAACCTATTATATACATAATTTGCACTTATTTTCTCTCATTCTGTGGGTTGCATTTTTACTTTTTAATACTACCCTTTGAAGTACAAAAGTTTTTAGGTTTTTTAGAGTTCAATTTACTTATTTTTATTTTGTTGCTTGTGCTTTGGTGTCTTACATAAGAAATCATTTCCTAATCCAAGGTCACAAAGATTTATGTCTATGTTTTCTTCTAACATTTTATAGAATTAAGCCTTACATTTAGGTCTTTCATCCATTTTGAGTTAATTTTTGAATATGTTGCAAGACAGGGATTCAACTTTATTATTTTGTATGTGGATATCTTGTTGTCCCAGCACCATATGAAGAGACTTTTTTTTCCCCAATAAATTGTCTTAGCATGCTTGTTGAAAATCAGTTGTACATAAAGGTGAGAGTTTATTTCTGGTCTCTCAGTTCTGTTCTAGTGATCTTTATGTCTATCCATATGTTAGTACCACATTGTCTTTATTATTATAGCTTTGTAATAAGTTTTGAAGATGGGAAGTGCAAGTCCTCCAACCTTCTTCTTCTTTGTAAAAACTATTTTGGCTATCCTGAGTTCCAGGCATTTTGATATGGATTTTATTAGAAGCTTGTCAAGTTCTGCAAAATAGGCAACTGGAATTTAAATGGGGATTGCATTGAATCTGTAGATTATTATTATTATTATTATTATTGCATTTGCAAGATTTAATCGAGTGAAATAGAGTGGAAACAGAGCTTTCATACAAAGGGAGGGGACCCAAAGAGGGTGGCCGTTGCCGGCTCAAATGCCTGGGTTTATATCCCGATCATTGTCCCTCCTGCTGTGCTCTCAGGCAACAGATGATTGGCTATTTCTTTACCTCCTGTTTTTGCCTAATTAGCATTTTAGTGATCTCTCTTTACTATCTGATTGATTAAGTTGCAAGTCCCGTGTTTAAAGGTGGAAGCGGTCACCTTCTCAGCTAGGCTTAGGGATTCTTAATCGGCCTAGGAAATCCAGCTAGTCTTGTCTCTCAGTCCCTCCTCTCAACAGGAAAACCCAAGTGCTGTTGGGGAGGTTGGCCGATGACTGCTCTAACTGCTTCCTGTTGAATTGGGGCATAGTAGGGGTTGTGCAGTTAAGATTTCCTCAGGAGGGGCACCTTTGATGTCATTAACATCAGAGCTTGGGCTAGCAGACTGGTCCAGGGGTCCACAGTAGATCTTACTCATGGACTGCATCTGGGGCTCCATTTGAAGAACATTTGTAGTTTTACAGCTTCGATTCTGGAAGAGACAAACTTAACAAGGAGGTTAAAGGTACAGGGTCCAAAGGGGAGTAGCAATTATAACTGCTAGAGATCCTAAGAAGGGGAGAATCCAGGGCATCCATTGACTAAGGCCCCAGGGTCCAGTGTTTTGAAGCTCCTCTGCTGAATCTGTAGATTATTTTTGGTAGTATAGTTATCTTAACAATATTAAATCTTGCAATCCACAAACATAGGATGTCTTCCCATTTATTTAGAGCTTTCAAAATTTATTTCAATAATGCTTGTTATTTTCAGAGTATAAGTTGCACTTCTTTTGTTTATTTGATTCCTGTATATTCCTGTAAGGTCTATACATCCCACTTGACGTTGTAAAACAATGATTAAAAGTAGGTTTCTAAACATTAAATATGTTTACTGTAATCCTTAGAGCAATCACTAAAACAAACAGAGAAACAAAACTGAAACAACGAGATATAGGCAAAATACAACAGATAAATAAAAATAGAATATTCAAAAAATGTTCAAATATCCCAAAAGAAAGCTGGAAAGAGAAACAAAGAAATGGAAAGCAGAGGTAATACATAGAAATCAAATATAAAATGGTAAACCTAAATCCACACATATCAATAATTACATTCAATGTAAAGTGTCTAAGCACCCAATTAAGACACAGGTATTTTCAGAATGAATAAACAAACACATGGCCCAATTATATGCTGTCTACAATAATAATGATACAGGCATATTAAAAGTAAAAGAGTGGAAAAATATAGACCATGCAAACTTTAATCTAATGCTGGAATGACTATATTAATATCAAAATAGGCTTCAGAGCAAAGAAAATTACCAGGGACAAAGAGGGATATTCCATAACGAAAAGAGTCAATTTACCAAGAAGACATAACATTCAAAGTGTATAAAAACTAAAAACAAATCTTAAAAAAGGCAAAAACTGTCAGAAATAAAGTCTTAATAAACAAACTCGCAAGCATAGTTTGAGACTTCAACTCTCTCAGTAATTGATAGAACTAATGGAAAGGGAATCGACAAGGATACAGAAGATCTGAACCGAACCTTTAACCAAATGAATTTAATGGACATTTATAAAATTTTCCACCCAAAAAAAGCAGGATATACATTTCAGGGGAAGGTAGGAAATATTTTGAACTGAGGAAAAATGAAAATGCAACATATTATATCTACAGAGTGTGGGTAAGTGCTGAGAGGAAAATTTATAGAATTAAAGGCTAATGTTGGAAAAAAAGAAAAATTTCAAATAAATAATCTAAGATTCTATCTCCAGACTCTAGGAAAAGAAGTGTAAAATAATCCCAAAGCAAGCAGAAGCAAGAAAATAATAAAGATAAGACCAGAAATAAAATTTAAAATAGAAAACTAATAGAGAAAAATTGATAATAACAAAAGCTAGTTCTTTAAAAAGATAAACTTCTAAAAAGATTGATGAAGATGAAAGGAGAAGAGACACAACTTACTAGAATAAGAAGGAAAGAAGGCATATTGCTACAACCACTGCAGACATTCAAAGAATAATGAGAGAATATTATGAACAACTTTATGTTCATAAATTTGACGACTTAAAAGAAATGGACCAATTCCAGCTGGGCATGGTGGCTCACACCTGTAATTCCAGTGCTTTGGGAGGCCAAGGCTGAGGTGGATGGATAGTTTGAGCTCAGGAGTTCAAGACCAGTCTGGGCAAGATGGTAAAACCCCATCTCTACAAAAAAATATAAAAAATTTGCCCATGGAGTGGTGGCGTGCAACTGTAGTCCAAGCTACACGGGGGTTGAGGTGGGATGATCGCTTGAGAGTGGGAGTTAGAGGTTGCAGTGAGCCAAGGATCACACCATTGTACTCCAGGCTGGGCGACACAGCAAGACACTGTCTCAAAAAATAAATAAAATAAAAGAAATGGACCAATTCCTTTAATACCAAAAATTATCAAAACTCACTCAAAATTAAATAGACAATCGATACAAAACAAGTTGACTTTGTAGTTGAACACATCCAAATTCATTTTATAAATGGTGGCAACCATCTCTAAAATGACCCAAAGGTTATTCCCTGGGGAACGAGACAAGGACAAGAAATATGTCTCTCTCTCTCTCTGTCTCTCTCTCTCTCTCTCTCTCTCTCTATATATATATTTCATCTTATATATATATAAATATAAATATACATATTTCATCTGAAGCCTTTTTTGGGGGTCAGAGTAATTTGATTTTTAATTATGTACATGCATTACTTTAATTATAGTTTGATTAAATGTAAGTATCCTGGTTGCAGGCTTAAGAAACATCCAGCATAGATATCAGCTGTCTTTCCCCATGAACTCTACCCCTGGGAGCCCAGTAACCTGGCTGTCATTTTCTCTTTTCTCCCCTTAAAATCTCTTTATCTCCCAGCAACTGCAGAGCTTTCTAGGAGTACTTTCCACTGCAGGTCATTTGACTTGTCTCTTCTCAGCTCTCTCTCTCCCTTTTTTTTTTTTTTTTTTTTTTTTTGCTAATTTCCCCTAAAGGAGGTCCTTGGTCCACCAAATTCATGTGAGTTCAGAGTTTTTTTTCCACAATCAGCCTCAGGAGAACAATCAATGAGGTCTTAGAAAAGAATGCACATCGAGGAAATCCCCTTTGAGCTGACTGCATGAATTCCAGTTCCGTTTGTGGTTTCATGCTTGCCAAGCACCAAGAGTGTATCGGGACTCATAGAGAATGCAGTTGGGGCACACATGGGAGGTCATGACACCATGAATTGTGAAACTGCACTGGCCAGCAGTGTGACTGACCTTGGGAAAATGTCCATTTTGGGTAGGTGAGAGGGGCTGGGCCATGCTATGCAACCCAGTTGGGAGGATTATGAAAGTCTGGGGGCAGCATGGAGTTAAAGGTTCTCAGACATGAGAAAATCCCATGGCCATTGCTCAACCTGGATGGAGCCCAGGATAAAGGAGTCAGAACCACTTAGAATGGACCTAAGGTCCATTCTCATCTCAGGAAGGAGATCTGGTTGGCAGAAGCGGTCCCTGTCAAGAACAAGATGTTTTTGAAAATACTCTGAGCCACTTGTTCATGCCAGATGTCTCTACATGGATCTCAGTCTTATCCCAGTGCAGGGGCTTACCAGCCCTTTCAGAACCCTTGGTACTGGTGGCTGTTTTTTGACACATTGATATGTGCAGTGACAGCAGCAAAGATTGGTGGTGGTCTGACTGATTTCACATCTGGGGCCTGATTTCTCCCATGTTTGGTCAGTGGCTGGGCATCATCCAAGGCACCTCAGGCCTTGCTCAGGCATTGCTCTGTGGGAACAGAACATCTGCTACTCATCACAAGCAGCCCAATGGAGAAGCTGTGAAGTTAGCCGATAGAACCTCTCTTGAGGGGTCTGCTGTGAGCCCCTGAGCACCCAGAAGGCACAGCACAGACAGCAGCACAGGCAGGATAAAGTTTGTCTCCAAAGGGCCCTGCCCAGGCCCTGCAGTGCATACAAGGGCGATCAGATTTGATAAGACAGTAGACAAGCTCTGGTTGAGCAACAAAGACCAGAAGAATCAACCACTTTCTTCCCCTGAAGCACAGACATTGGAGTAGTCTCTACTCCAAAGGCCCTCATTTAGGGGAAACTAGGAATAAAAGAGCTAAGATAAGACAGATCAGATGACCTGTAATTGAAAGGACTGAGACAGCTCCACAAACAATTATAATGGCAATGTATATGCCACACTCACTTTGAGAAACGCACTGTTCTGAGGGCTGTATGCGCCCTGACCTATGACCTTGGTCACTCTTACAACAATCCTGGGTTGTTAGTGTCACCATCTGGTAGATAAGGAGACTAAGGTGCACAGGGGCTCAACTTACCACCAATAAGTGGCAGATCCAGGATTCAAATCTGGACAGACTGGTCCCGGAGTCCCTGCATGCAACCCTGGTCTAACCTTCCTCTTTCCTTCCATGAAGCAGCGCCCGTCCGGATGTGCCAAGGTCCCTCTCAGCTAATGCCATGGTTTCCTTGTGTGGAATTATCAATTTTCAACTCAAGCAGTGTTGTGATCTTTGAAGCACAATTTTTAAAATTATGTATTTCTGATAATGTTCAGGCATATAAATAAAACTTTAATATCAAATGGCATTTGATAACACCGTTATCTCATCCTTGAGACTTAGACTGATGCACATTTTTAAGTCTTGCCTATTTGTGTCCTTTCATCAGCGGACTGAGTTGGGAGTAGGGACATGAAGCAGAACCCTGAAACCTGAGTGTTCTTAAGAAAAGCTCCAATCCTGTATGAGGTTTAAGTTCCAAAAGATAAGAACACCTGAGCTGAAATGCAGGGCAAAGGTGTGATCAGGAGTGTGTCAAATGCCAAGACAACAGAAACACACATGCACAGTGCTGAAGTAATGGGGAGGAAGAATAGACTGACGATAGATGAGTAAACCCAGAAATCAAGACGGGGGTAAGGAGGGAGCCACAGATGAGATGCATGGTTTCCAATGTTCAGTTGGCTCCAGGTTGAGCTCAGAGTGGGCTGCCCTGTGGGACAGCCTTCTTAACGTATTATGGTGGGCTACACTTGGCCACAGCAAACAGGAACAAAATTAAAACAATGTCTTCTTCTCTTCCATTATGATCTATAGCTTTTCCCCACACTCAGCTGATGCTCCTCAGGGTCTGAGCCTTTCTTTCTCTCTTCCCCTCACTCCTTCTCCTCCAGTGCACAACATAATTTTTGGCTCACTGCACTATCATCTTTGGTCAATGCATAACCCTCTTTTATTCATGTGTTCATGTATGTAATTAACTATATATTTTTGATAATGTAATACCTATGAGATACTATCCAGCACAAAAACTGGGACCTCATCAGTAGCCCACAACTGTATTCCACCCCATCCTTTCACTCTTCTCATTCCGACTTTGCTGGGCTCTAAGCACTTTGTCTTTGTGAGTCCTTTCCTTTATTAAAAATTATATTTATATACATAATTGTCATCATATTACTTTTTCTTTATGATTCTAAATGTAACTAAAATTAAAACATTTTTGTGGGACCTTAACATTATTATGGACCCTATGCATTATTGTGCTTATTGTGTTTCATGGATAAGTTGACCCTGAACCCACCTAGTTTAACTATCTTTCTATACCTGGTGTTTATAATACCCTGCTTTCCTTTTAATAAGACTTTATTTATTTATATTAATATAGGTGTGTGTGTGCATGTGTGTGTAAATAGTTAAGGTACAAAGAGAATATGGGACATCCAACAAGTGAAAAGTTTGGAAATCATCCCCTCTATTCTTACAGCAAGAAAAAGCTGTTTCTTACACCTATCAGGGAATGGAGGTCATAGGGCAAACTGCCATCCTGAAATGTGCTGGAAGGACCAGCAAATCCAGAGGGTCATAGCCAAGGTCTACTCACCCAGACCTGAGGCTCCTGGGGCTGTACACTGGTGGGAGCACTGCAATGGTAATTTTGACGGATTGCTGGAAACAATGTGGACTAGCCGTGAGTGGGAAATTCCTGGGAGCACAGTCTTGGGGAAGGGGTGGTCTTCACACTTTTACTGGTTTTATCTTCCATAATCTAACCAGATTCTCATGGTAAAGGACCAAGAATTATCCCCTCCTGGCTCTGGTAGAGGTAAGAAAAGATTACTTGTTTAGAAGTATGCCCAGAGAGTTCTCCGAAACAAAGCCTTCTCCAGGGTGAAAGACTTACCAGAGCCTTCCCTCACTGCGGGAAAGGACATTTCTCCAACTCTACAGCCCCTCCTAGCTTTCCTGTATCTCTTAAGAGTAGGAGGGAAGCTTTTAAAAAACACTTGTGAAGGCCACAGGCCCAGGGACTCAGGCACATAACAGACTGAGATTTAATCTTGTAATTACAGAAAGCATCCCCTCCCCTAACACACATACTTTACAACCACACCAACAAGGCTCTAGTGTAACAACAGCTGAAGAAACTGCAAGGTTCACACTCTGTCAAAGGTGTTCTTTGGGAAGCCTAAATCAACAGGAAGGACAAAAATAAGGAAGGACACTACAGGAATGAGAAACCTCTGGAACAGGAAGCTACAGCAAACATTAAGGGAATAAAATACCTTAACTTGGTTCCTCCTTCTTGGACCTTCTCTTTTAAAACGTGAACTGCCCATTAAAAAAAAGTATGGTGTCTCATCCTACTCGATCTATGTAAATCCCCTAGAGCACAGAAACCCCATGGGCTAAAGCCAAACACCACTGGTATTTTCTCAACTTGGAAAAGAAACAAAACTCTGGTAATGAATAGAATTTTCTTAATTTGGCATAGCTAGTCCATGAATTTTTCTAAAAGCTTTGTTATCTGATGGTGCTTGCTTGCCTGCATTCTGCTGTAACTTACTATGTGATTTCAGCCAGGTAAGCATATCATGGGTGGCCACATTAGCCAAAATGCACTTCTTAGTATTTATTCAGTCATCTGAGCTAGTTTAAAAACAACTTTTGGTGGATGTACATGAGTGAATAAGAATATTTATTTTGTTAGGTTCTTAGCTATCTTTTCCCTTAAGGCAAAAATACGTATTCTGGTCCTTGGGCAAATTAGTACAACAATGGGATTTAGATGAACTGACACTACTTCCTCGTGAGCTTCTCAGAAGGCACTTGGGAAAGCACGTGAACAAATTCCTTTACTCGGAATTGTGAGTGGCGAGGCTGCTTGGACCATGATTTCCAGTGTCCAAGACCTGCCCAAGAGGATTCCTTCCCAGCCTGTTGTTGGACACAAATGGGATCTTCTTCCTGAGGGAACCGCCTGCTTTACCCACTGTCTCCTGCATCATTTTATTCTGAGTGTCTCCAGTTATTTCAACTATCTTGGGAAGGACTCCGGGAAAATAAAAGCTGTGTGTATCACTTAGAAGTTTCTCACAACAGGAACTGTGTTCTACCCTGTATTGATGGCTAATTGATTTAAAATGGTGCAAATGCTGCTGTAGTCTTAGTAAATCCTTGTCAATATAACTTGTTTTTGGGTTTTCACCAATATGTGAATGACACATGTCATTGAGACAGCGACTGGATTTGATTACCAAGGATTGTGAATAAAATATTCTTTCAAGATGCCATTTGTAGCATTTGCTTCCCAAACCCCTAGTTCTCAGGCTAAGAAACACATATTTTGCTGAAAGACATTCAAAGGGCCAGTACAGAGCTCCATTAACTAGCTGGATGAATAGCAAAGATTCAGCATTCACTGTGCATGAATTACGTCTGGAAAGGTTCTTATCCCTACCCTCATGAAGATCACAATCTGGTGGAAAAGCTGAGGCACGTTCAAGGAAAAAATCCAGGGGATGCATGAAACTGACATACAAACAAGCAGTTCATGGATGAGGAAACCCACCAGGCACTATTAACACAGGCTGGATTAATTCAGGACAGGCCATGTGATATAGGAGGGCAGGTGTGAAGCAGAAATCTAGTGACCCTCTAAGAGAGAAAGGACTAATATTTGTTTGCAGGTAAAATGAACCACTTGCAATTACAAGTGAAACTTTTGGTTGTGTATAAGAGACAGCCCTTGCCACTTTGTTCAGTAAGTCACTTGATAGTTTCATTAATTCAGTTAATCATTTTGGAACACATGGGGCTATGTACTCTGTATATGCTCATTTGCTATCTATCATAGCAACTAGGTATGTGTCTTCTCAGCCCTGTGTTAGACTGCAAGCAGCCAGAAGGCAGGGCTTGGATCCTGCTCATGATGTAGACCTGAAGGGGGTCTTCTGATGAGTGGAGAGCCATTGGTCTTAAAATGACTTGCAAAGGGACACCCATAATCTCGAGAGTCACCATTTTGAATTATAATTCTGAGTAAGGTGGCTAATGAATCTTTTTGGCTCACTGACTGAATTGATTCACAAACATGAAGTAATTGTTACTGTGTATGTTTAGAACGACATCCTCTTGTTTTTTTGGCCACTAAATACTTGCGACATTGGTTAGTAGAAAGCATAAATTAAAAACTGAAGCCTGAGTAAATAGATTATTCCAGTGGTTTGCACACATTTTTCGTAGTGACTAATCTTTTTAAAATAAAATTTTAGGGGAAATCCCATTATAATCATAAGAGATAATATATTCTGCACACTATATGCCGGGGTACTGTAATAACTCTTTTCACAAATGAACTGATTTCATCTTTGCAACAGTTCAATGAAGTAGAATACTGTTGTCATTTGCAACTGAGAGTTGAGGAAACTGAAGCAAAGAGAAGTGATCTGGCTTGCCCTAGGACACACAGAACCAGCCTGTAATGAGCCATGATGCTAACATACACAGTCTGGCTCAGAGCCTGTGGATAAAGTCCCAAGGCTATCTGTGGAGAATTCCCTCTTGCCTGGGGAGGCCAGTCTGTTTGTTCTATTCAGTTTACAATTGCAGAAGGCCAACCCACATTATGTGCATTATGGAGGGGCAATTGCTTTACTAAAAATTTACTGACTTCAATGTTAATATCTTCCAAAAACACTCTACAAGTTGACACATAGAATTAACCACCACACCAGGTCATGGTGATAAAGGGGTCCCAGAGATGGTTCAAATGCTGTTCAATAGAAAGCATTTCATGGTATGCAGCAATCCAGAAGCACCTCCGTGGGACACAATTTGACAACCATGCGCTGCTCCACAAAGCAGGTGTTATTACTTCTTTCCATACTCCCACTCCCACTAGTCCGACTCTCTCCTTTGAATGTCTTTTTTCCTTCTAAAATATGTGACTTTCCATTCTAGACTACTAAGGTCACTTAAATCCATGGTCTCCAAACTTTCTGATTCCTCATCAATAGCAATAAAAAGTTTTGGAGTGTGCTCTCCTAATATTTGAAAATTTATAAATTAGACCCCAAAAGGAAACATCATAAGGCATACATAAAATAGAAAAATGAGGACACCTAAATGTCACATTTTGATGGCTTTATCTCAAGGTCAGTACACACTTGGCTAGAGGGTTATTCCTAGAGTATCTTAATGATATTTCAAATCCACCTCTTGATGATCTTAAGTGACCTTTTGGCTAACTTTATGTCACCTATGATTATATCTTTATACTCTTCCTAATATGGCTGATAATGAGGTCTTCTGATGAGTATGAGAAATGTCAGCTCTGATAAGCAACTTCAGCAAAGTCTCAGGATACAAAATCAATGTGCAAACATCACAAACATTTCTATACACCAACAATAGACAAGAAGAGAGCCAAATAATGAATGAACTTCCATTCACAATTGCTACAAAGAGAATGAAGTACCTGGGAATATAGCTAACAAGGGATGTGAAGGACCTCTTCAAGGAGAACTACAAACCACTGCTCAAGGAAATAAGAGAGGACACAAACTAATGGTAAAACATTCCATCCCCATGGATAGGAAGACTTGATATCGTGAAAATGGCCATACTGCCCAAAGTAATTTATAGATTCAATGCTATCCTCATCAAACTGCCATTGACATTCTTCACAGAATTAGAAAAAACTACTTTAAATTTCATATGGAACCAAAAAAGAGCCCATATTGTCAAGATAATCCTAAGCAAAAAGAACAAAGCTGGAGGCATCATGCTACCTGCCTTCAAACTATACTGCAAGGCTATAGTAACCAAAACAACATGGTACTGGTACCAAAACAGACATACAGACCAACGGAACAGAACGGAGACCTCAGAAATAACACCACACATCTACAACCATCTGATCTTTGACAAACCTGACAAAAACAAGAAATGGAGAAAGGATCTCCTATTCAGTAAGTGGTGCTGAGAAAACTTGCTAGCCATATTCAGAAAACTGAAACTGGACCCCTTCCTTACACCTTATACAAAAATTAACTCAAGATGGATTAAAGACTTAAATGTAAAATCCAAAATCATAAAAACCCTAGAAGAAAACTCTTCAGGACATAGGCATGAGCAAAGACTTCACGACGAAAACACCAAAAGCAATGGCAACAAAAGCCAAAATTGACAAATGGGATCTAATTAAACTAAAGAGCTTCTGCACAGCAAAAGAAACTATCATCAGAGTGTATAGGCAACCTGCAGAATGGGAGAAAATTTTTGCAATCTACCTGTCTGACAAAGGCCTAATATCCAGAAGCTACAAGGAACTTAAGTAAATTTACAAGAAAAAATCAAACAACCCCATCAAAATGTGGGCAAAGGATATGAACAGACACTTCTCAAATTACTTTTATGCAGCCAACAAACGTATGTTAAAAAGTTCAACATCACTGATCATTAAAGAAATGCAAATCAAAACCACAGTGAGATACCATCTCACACCTGTCAGAATGGCAATTAGTAAAAAGTCAAAAAACAATAGACGCTGGTGACGCTGTGGAGAAACAGAAACACTTTTACATGGTTGGTGAGAATGTAAATTAGTTCAACCCTTGTGGAAGACAGTGTGGTGATTTTTCAAGGATCTAAAACCAGAAATACCATTTGACCCAGCAATCCCATTACTGGGTATTTACCCAAAGGATTATAAATCATTCTACTATAAAGATACATGCACATGCATGTTTATTGCAGCACTATTTACAACAGCAAAAACTTGGAACCAACCCAAATGCCCATCAATGATAGACTGGACAAAGAAACTGTGGTACAGATACACCATGGAGTACTATGCAGCCATAAAAATAAATGAGATTATGTCCTTTGCAGGGACCTGGATGAAACCGAAAGCCACCATCCTCAGCAAACTAACACAGGAACAGAAAACCAAATACTGTATGCTCTCACTCAAGTGGGAGTTGGACAATAAGGACACATGAACACAGGGAGGGGAACAACACACACTGGGGCCAGTTTGGGGGTGGGGGGTGAGAGGAGGGAGAGTATTAGGACGAATACCTAATGCATTTGAGACTTTAAACCTAGATAACGGGTTGAGAGATGCAGCAAACCACCATGACACATGTATAACTGTGTAAGAAACCTACACATTCCACACTTGTATCTCAGAACTTAAAATTAAAAATAAATGTACAAGGTAAAACACAGAGTACTACAGTGAAAATCATTATAGTGGATATAGTTATCAGAATATTTTTCTAAGTGAATTTGTGCCATAGTAATAAATATGTTTAATTGATGCCTTGAATAACAAGACCTAATAGTAGGTCTAATAAGTTCTGTAATTTTCAGGTAGTAATGAGCATAAACATTATTCTGAGATATGTACAACAAGGTAATGTGATTTCAATATACCAATACTTCCCATTGGTGACAATGTAAAAAAAAAAAAAAAAAAAGGAAACGTCAGTTCTGACATTTTCTTCTTGTTTGCTTGGTATCTCCAATGCACAGGGCTTTTCTTCTTGTACGCATTAGTTCATTAAAAACCTGATAATTTAATTTGTAATTCTACTTGCCAGAAAATATTGTGAATGACTTTGAAATAGGCAAGAAAAGATTATTGAGTGTCTTGCCTAGTGCAACATTTTATTACCATCGCACTATTTTACAACTCTGTGAGTCATAAAAAGTTGGTAAGGATGAAAGGCTCCATTCCATAGACATGCAAACGATTATGTACAGTAAAATGTAATTGATCATTGCCCTGTGGACAAGGACTGCATGTAATTGTTCATTTCTTTCATCAAATTATGCTGATGGTTTATATGTGTGTGTTTTTTGTATTCTCCTTTGAATTAGTTATATCATCTCGCTTATGGTCCTCATTAAATTATGAGTTAAATAAAAGCTTTGACATGTGTTTTTTTTTATTTGTATGAAAGTAATGAGTTTATCCTTTAAAAAACACCCTGAACGAAGTGCACACAAGGTCAGTGCAAGAAAATTGCTGGGAGGATGTGAGCAGATGAGAGCACTGTGGTTATGCTCTCTGCAGTGTGGAGCTCCTCCTAGTCTTTCCCCAGCAGGCCCTGTACATTGCACACATGGCACATGACACATGCCCACCATAACATGGGTGGGCCTCATCTGATCAGCTGAAGACCTGAGAAGAACATAAAGCTTTTCCAAGCAAGAAGGGATTCTCCAGCTGATGGCCTAACAGGCTGAGAGAGGATGCCATGTCAATTTATTAAACATTAGTGAACTTTTACTTCTTTCTTAAAAAAAAAAAAAAGAAAGGCATAGTTTTATTTTCCTTGGTGGAGAATCTTGTGTACTCTCCCTTGGAGATGACTTCACTAGAGCAAGGGTCCGAGGAACCTTTTACATTAGCTTCTCTCTAAAAATCTGCAGAGTAAATATTTTTAGAGGACCCATCACTAGCCAGCCCTAAAACTGTACTTGATTTGAAGAGTACATGGCCTGTAGGTCAAGGTACTGATGAAGGCTTGAGAGATATGAGACAGTAAAGCATGAGGGTAAGGAAGAATCTACCATAAGAGTTGGTAATTAGAGTTCCATTGTTACCAGAGGTCATGGGGAAAAATCTATAAAGCCTTCAAGCTTGGGTTGCAGTGATTTTATGTTGTGGTTTGACATTCATGCCATAATTTATAAACATTCACACAAGATACTTGTGTGACAGTTATGACTAGTGATAACATAAAAAATAGCCTAATGCATTTCTATATTTAGAATACCCAAGCCCTGCAGACTTCTCTATGTCTAAAAAAACCCCCTAAATAATAGTGTATCTTTAAAAAGCCAAGAAACCCCAGCGAATCTCTCAACTGACCAAACAAAGCCAGAGGAGGGGCGAGTGGGGTAGGGAAATGGGCACTGGTGGTAGAAAAAAATGATAATGAAACTATCAGGAAAATTCAAAGTAAAAATGAAAATTCACTCTTCAAGGTAACTGAGGGCAGAGTTTTGGTCTTTGAAAGATGATAAAGACTTTTTCCTTCCTTTTCCTTCTTGCTAAGCACAACTATAAACCCTGGACATGGCCCAAAAGACAAGCTGATGAGGACTCTGAAAGATAGTGCATAGAAGTCCCCAAGTTGGTGTGGGCCCAGGCCTGGAGGCAGCACTGCACACGGCACCCTCCAGCCCTCACTGAGCACCAGAAGGCCACCCAGATGCCATGTTCCCAGACACACAGAGGGATCTTTCTTGGGTTCAGTGGAAGCCCCTCCAGCACAGTGGTCCCCAACCTTCCTTGCACCAGGGACCAGTTTCATAGAAGACAATTTTTCCATGGACAGCAGGGGTGGGGAATGGTTTTGTGATAAAACTGTTCTACTTCAGATCATCAGGCATTAGATTTTCATAAGGAGCATACAACTTAGATTCCTCGCATGCACAGTTCACAATAGGGTTTGCTCTTCTGAGAATCTGATGCTGTCACTGATCTGACAGGAGGCAGAGCTCAAGCGATAATGCTCACTTGCCTACCTCTCACCTCCTGCTGTGCAGCCTGGTTCCTAATAGGCCACAGACCAGTACTGGTCCATGGCCTGGGGACTGGGGACCCCTGCTCTAGTGGACAGTTGAATCTATGCCCACCCTTTGAGTAACCAAAGTGTAGGTGCCAGTCCTGTGAGCAAAGATACCTTCAGAATTTGTTAGCCCCAGCCATTCAAGTCTCCCTAGCTGAGGCCCTGTCTGCTGTACCTTTTCTGAATTCCTGATCTGCATCTCCTGAGAACACTAAAAATGCTATATATTTTACGCCACTAAGCTGGGGTGGGTTTGTTATACAGTAATAGATAATCAAAACCCTTCACAGTGCTATGAGGCAGATACTACTATTATCCCTAATTTATGCATAAGGAAATCAAGGCTTTTAATGGTTCATTTATATGGTCAATAATAATGACCAAAGATATTTTTTGAGCCCTTCTATGTGTCAAGGACATTATGTAGATAATCTCATTTAAGTAGCATGAAGCTCTGTGAAGTAAGCAATTTTTTAAAAATGTTTAATTTGTGTGAGTACATAGTAGGTCTATATATTTATGGGGTATAGGAGAGGTGGTCACTCACCTCCTGTTGTGTGGCCTGGGAATTGGGGACCTCTGCTCTAGCAATGTCAGGCAAATATGATGCTGCTGATAAGGAAGATTGACCTGGATCCCTGAATAAATCAGCAGCCAGGGGAGGCCCTCTCCTTTCCTGTCAGACCCCAGGCTCCCTTCACCAGAGACCCTGAGGCTGCTGGAGGGAAAAGCTGGTGAGAGAGTCCTGGCTACCCCAGGCAGCTTGCTCAACAAGCCCCTTTATCACTGTAGGAGGAGACCCCTTCCCCACCCAGAGACACTGACTTGACAGATTGTACTGGCGAAAGGTACCCAGGCACAGCAGATGTCTGGTTCAGAAAACCTTCTTATCTCTGAGAACCTGAGAGTGTCATCCTCCTGCACCCAGAGACAGTAAGGGACGCTGGCATAGTAAGCTGCCTGTCCCAGGAAGCCCCTCTATTCCGTAGGCCTGAGACTATCTTATCCCTGCCAGAAATAGCTGTGGAAGCAACAACAGAAGGATCCTACCACACTTCTGCCTGCCAAGAGACCCCCAGGGGCTGGCCAGGGGAAACACCTCCCACCTTCTCAGGAAGCATCTACAGGGAACAGCAAGATCCTGGGGGGCTCCAGATAACCAAGCAGACCAAAACAGCACTCATAGGCTCTGAAAACTAAACTTCCACTGGAACCGCAGCTAATGAAAATAGGCTAGAACGTAGGTGTTAATCTAAACAAGGTGACTGCCGGCTAAAAAAAATTTATATAGGACCCAGAGTCTCCTGACATAATAGATACAATCCCAGAATACAATAAAAATATCACCCATAATACCAAGAGCCAAGAAAACCACAACTTAAACGAGAAAAGAAAAGACATCTGATACTGAGATGAATCAGATATTTGAATTCTCTGGCAAAAATTTTAAAGCAGTGAACATAAGAATGCTTCAATAATCAATGACAAATTCGCTTGAAACAAATGAAACAGTATGAAATTTGAACAAAAATAGATGTTATTAAGAACCAAATGGAAATTATGTAATTTAAAAGTATAATAAAACATGTAGAAATTTGTGCTGAATGGGCTCAATAGTAGAGTGGAGATGACAGAGTACAGAATCAATGAATTTGAGGACAAGACAATAGAATTAACCCAATCTGAATAAGAGAGAAAAACAAGGCTTATAGAAAATGAATGGAGCCTCAGGGACCTGTGGGAAAATAATAAAAGATCCAGCATTTGTATAATTGGAGTGCAAGAAGGAAAGAGAGTGGGCCTGAAAGGCTACTTGGAGAAATAATGGCTGAAAACTTGCCAACTTTGATGAAAGATGTAATGTTACAGGTCCAAGAAGCTGTGCAAACCTGAAACAGGATAAGCATCATCATTAAGCTTTGAAAAACTAAACATAAAGAAAAATCTCTTGAAAGAACCAAGGAAAAGCAACACATTACATATAGGGAAACACCAATTCAAATGACAGAATTCAGAAGGAAGTGCCCAATATTTTCCAAGTTCTTTAAGAAAAAAATATCAACCTTAATAAACTACATTAGCAAAACTATCCTTCAAGAATAAAAAAGAAATAAAAACATTCTTAGATGAAGAAAAACTAAAAGAAACTTATTAGCAGATCTATCTAAAAGTTCCTCAAACTAAAGATAGCTAAAAGTTCCTCAAACAGAAAGAAATTGATAAAAGAAGGAATCTTGGAGCCTCAGGGAGGAAGAAAAATAGCAGAAAGGGCAGAAATATGCATACATACAATAGACTATCTTTTTCATGTGAGAATTATGAATTATATTTGATAATTAAAGAGAATAATAGTACACCTAATCAAATAAAAATGAAAACATAACATAGTAAACTATGTGGGATACAGCCAAAGCATTGCTGAGACTGAAGTTTATAGCAATAAAATGTTCATATTAGAAATGAAGAAAATCTCATACCTAGGTTCCCATCTCAAGAAAATAGATAAAGAAGAACAAAATCAGTCCAAAGCAAGTAAAAAGAAAGAAATAATAAAAATAAAAGCAGAACTCAATGAAATTGAAATTTTAAAAAAAAGAGAATATCAATGAAACAAAAGGTGGTTCTTTAAAGAAATTAATAGACCAGGCACGGTGGCTCTCGCCTGTAATCCCAGCACTTTGGGAAGCCGAGGTGGGCGGATCACAAGGTCAGGAGATCAAGACCATTGTGGTTAACACAGTGAAACCCAGACTCTACTAAAAATACAAAAATTTAGCCAGGCGTGGTGGTGGGCACCTGTAGTCCCAGCTATTCAGGAGGCTGAGGCAGGAGAATGGCGTGAACCCAGGAGGCGGCGCTTGCAGTGAGCCAAGATTGTGCCACTGCACTCCAGCCTGGGTGACAGTGCAAGACTGTGTCAAAAAATAAAAAAGAAAATTAACAAAGTAAATAGACCCCCAGCAGTATGGACAAAAATAAAAAGAAAGAAGACACAAATCACCAATATCAGGAAAAAATTGGGAATATTTCTAGATCCTTCAATCACTGGAAAGACAGTAAAGTAATACTACAAACAATTTTACACTTATAAAAGAAGCCTTTGAGACTTCTTCTTTGATCTATATGATTATTTAGGAATGTGTTATTTAATTTCTGTGTTTAGAGATTTTCCTGTTGTCTTTCTGATATTTATTTCTAGTTTGATTTCATTATTATCAGACAACATACTCTCTGATTTTATTTCTTTTAAATTTGTTGAGGTTTGTTTTGTCGGTCAGGGTATGATATACCTTGGTAACTATTTCATAGGCCCTTAAAAACTTGTGTATGCTGTTACTGTTGGATGGAGTGTTCTGTGTGTGTCAGTTGGGTCCTGGCAATTGATTGAGTTGTTCAGTTGTTCCCTACACTGACTGATTTTCTGTCTTGCTGAGAGGCAGATATTAAAGTACTTGACTATAAATGTGAATGTGTTTATTTCCCCTGCAAGCTCTGAGAGTTTTTGTTTCATATATTTTGGGACTTTGTTGTTCAACACATGCAGTTTAGGATTGTTAGGTCTTCCTGACAGATTAATCATTTCTCATTATGTGATGTCTCTCTTTGTCTTTAGTAATTTTTTTCTCTGAAGGCTATAAGTGGTTATGTTAATATCATATATTAATATAGCTACTTCTGCTTTTAAAAAATTTAATGTTTCCATGATATATTTTTATCCTGTTATTTTCAACCTACTCATGTCATGGAATTTTAAGTGAGTTTCTTTTAAGTAGCATAGCTGAATGACATTTTTGTTCCACTCTGGCAAACCCTTGTCTTTTGATTACTGAATTTAGACCATTTATATTTAAGATATTATTGATATTTAACATTTAAGCGTGCCATTTTATTTTTGTTTTCTATTTGTTTCCTCAGGTACTTGTTCCCTTTTTCTTGCCTTCTGCGGGTTAGTTGAACATTTTTTAGGGTTCCATCTTGAGTTATTTACAGTGATCTGCAGTGTATCTTTGCTATAGCTTTTGCAGTGATTTCTCTGGGAATTACAAGATATGTATGTGACTTATAACCGTTATATATACTGATATTATCATCTTGCCACTTTGAATGACATATGGAATCCTCACTTCCATTTAGTTCCCTTTATTCTCCCACTGTATTTTGGGTAGCAGATGCTGACAGTGACATTCTCTCTTTCATTTCTGATATTAGTAATTTAAGTCTTTTATCTTTTGGTCAATATAGCTGAGGTTTTCTCAGTTGTATAGACTTTTTTTTTTCAGAGAATCAACTTGATTTCATTGATTTTTCTCTAATGATTTTCTATTCTCTTATTTATTTTCATTCTAACCTTTATTATTTTCTTTCTTCTTCTGCTTTTTGGATTCAGTTTATTCTTCTAGTTTTTTAAGGTGGAAGGTCAGATTATTGAATTGAGATTTCTAAGGTCTGCTCCAGCTTCATTGCATCAGTTTTGGCATATTGTGTTTTTATTTTCACTTATCTTAACATATTTCCTAATTTCCCTTGATTCCTTCTTTGATTCATTGGTTATTTAGAAGGGTGGCATTTAATTACTACATTTTTGTGAATTTGAAAAATTTCTTTCTGTTATTGATTTCTAATTTTATTTCATTGCGATTGTAGAACCTACCTTGTATAATGTCTTCCTTTAGCAATTACTCAGGTTTTTTATGGCCTAACATATGGTCTATCTTGGAGAATGTTCCATGTGCTTTTGAGAAGAATGTATATTCTGCTGTTCTTGGGTGGAGTAGTATGTAGATGTCTGTTATATCTAGTTGGTTTACAGTGTCATTGAGGTCTTCTGTTTCTTTGTTGATCTGTTTGTTGTATCCATTTTTGAAAGTGGGGTGTCACTTTTTCTAACGATTATTGTTGATTTGTCTATTTCTCCCTTCAGTCCTTTTAATTTTTGCTTCATGTATTTGGGGATTCTATTGTTAGGTGCATGTACGTTTATAATTTTTATATCTTTTTGATGGATTGACACTTTTATGATTATAAAATGTCCTTCTTTGTCTTTAGCAACACTTTTTGTCTTAAAGCTTACTTTATCTGTTACCAGTGTAGCCACTTTAGCACTCTTTTGCTTATTGTTTGCATAGCATTACATTTCCCATGCTTTTATTTTCAATCTTCTTGTTTTTGAACTTAAAGCATGTCTCTTCTAAATGGCATACAGTTGGCTTATGTGTTTTTCTAAAAAATCTATTTTTAATTGATATGTTCAAACCATTTATGTTGACATAATTACTAATAACTTAGGATTTTACTACTTGTGTTTTATGTCTTTTTTGTTTTTTTGTTTCCTTAGTCCTGTATTATTACTTCTTTTGTTTTAAATAAATATTTCTATCTGATGTCATTTTAAGTCTCTTGTACTTTATTTTACTATATTTCATTGAGTTATTTTCTCATAATAGGTCAGAGTTTTTAAAGGTTGTCCTGGAGATTAAAATTAGTATGCTAACTTAAAACAATGCAGTTCAAGTTTGAGAAGATGAAATAGTTCTGGAGGCGAACGGTGGAAATAGTTGCACAACAATGCAAATATACTTAATGACACAGAACTTAACTAATTTTAACTAACGTAATATGCCAACTCTGCAAATCAGATCGCAGCCCCTCCCTTTGGGTTTGTTGTTGCCTTTTGCTATTGTTGATGTTGTTTGCCTGTTTAGTGATTTTTCTGTAAAGTGTGTATTCCATGTGTGGAGACGGAAATCTCTACTCAATTTACATACTGGTAAACTGAAACTAAATATTGGATGTAGATTTCCTTAAATGCCTTGAGTCAATTAAATCTCCCACCTTTTGCCAAAGTATGTTGAGGAATGCCTTCAAAGTTCCAGCAGTTACTGACTCTCCCTTAGCCTTCATTTCGTGATCACACGGCACCACAAGGTCAGCCAGAGGTAAGAGCTTAGGTTCCTTTCTGGTCTTTCCTGAGCATGCAGATAGCCGTGTCCATGAGCATGACCTTCTAGACTTTCAGAAATATATCAGAGCTCTTCAAAACTACTTATGAACATCTCATTTGCCAGATTTTCTTTAAAAATTTTTTTAAAACGTGTTTCCCTTATTATTTTAAAAACATGTGTCTATCTTATTATTTTTACTTCAGGCAGCTTGAGTGTTAATTGCAATCAATTTTTTTTTCAATAATGCCCTGGAGATAGGATTCTACTTACAGGGCAAGTCCTGAGTCAGGTCAAATAAAGACAAGCTCTGCTATTGGGACTCTCGGGTAGCTGAGAGTGGGGCTTTTGGGGAAGCTCCAAAGCCATTCTGTCCCCTCCACATTCGCTAAGCTCCTGTTTTTCACACACACCATGATCCCGAGTCTTATGGTTTTCAAAGAAACCATGGACTTGAATGTAGAAGGTTGGGAATAGGACAAATTAAAACACCGCAAAGCTTGTTGTTTTTCTGAGATTCAGACATTCTTTTCCTTGAGTAAATGCTCCTTGGATAGTTTTAGGCCTTTGGTTAATTTCCAAAGTTCTGAAAAAGTTAATTGTGATATAGTTTGTCAATATTCTAATTGCTTTTAGGATGATCATATTTTAGGAGAGTCTTGTTCCACCATTCTGGACACACTTCGCATGAGAAATATTAATGAAATTATTAATCCATCAGGAAAATATCACAATCATCAACATTTATGTACTTAATATAAGCTTCAAAAATACATAGAGTAAAACTGAATTAAAAGGTTTTTAGACAAATTCACAATCATAGTTGAGGTTTTTAACACTGTACTGTTAGTAATTGATAAAAACTAAAAGACAAAATATCATTAAGGATATTTTGAACAACTTGAAAAACACAATGAATACACTCAATTTAATGGACTTTCATAGGATAATACATCCAACAATTGCACAACACATACTCTTTTAAAGCGCAAGTAGAACACTCATCAAAAGAGACCATTTGTTAGGCCATAATGATCAATAAATTTATAAGAATTGAAATAATAAAATTATGTGACCATAACAGGATTCAACTAGATTTTTAAAAATTTTGGAAAACCTCCAAATACTTGATAAACAACACACTTCTAAATAGCTCATGAATTTAAAAAGAAATAACAAGGGAAATTAGAAAATGCTTTAACTTTTATTGCAAGGGAAATAAAATGAATCAAGACTTATGGGATGTAACAAAAGCAACACCTAGAGAGAAATTTATATCTTTCGCTGATTATGCTGGAAAGAAAGAAATACAAAATCAATGATCTAAACTTCTACTTTAACCAGCTAGAAAAAGTAGAAGAGCAACGTAAAGCCCATGTGATGGAAGGAATAAAATAATAAAAAGCAGAAATCAATGAAATAGAAAATAGGCAGACAATAGAGAAACTTAACAAAGCCAACATTTGCCCTTTGACAAAATTAATAAAACTGATAAATTCCTGGTAAGATTTGAAAAAAAGAAAACACAAAATACCATTATCAGAAATAATAAAGAGCTTATCAGTATAAATCTGAAAACATCAAAAAGACCCTAAGAGGCCTTACTGAATAACATGCAACAATTAAATTTGACAACTTGATAAAATGGACAAATTCTGAAAAAAAAAAAAAAAAGTTGCCAACACTGACAAGAGACAAAGTAAGAAATCTGAATACTTACATATACAAAAGGAATTGAATTCATCATCAAAAAATTTCCTACAAAGAAATCTCTGAATCTTCTTCCACTAAGTGAGGACACAGCAAGAAGTTGGTCATCTACGACCCAGAAGACACACCTCATCAGAACCCAATCAGGGTGGCACCTGGTCATGGACTTCCAGCCTCCAGAACTATGAGAATTACATTTCTGTGGCTGATAAACTACCCAGTCAATGGCGCTTTGTTAAAGGAGCCCAAGCTGACAATGACAGGCATGTGGGTTTCCACTGTCCCCCAGCTGCAGACTACTCTATGCAGACCACTCTATGGGCATTCTTGTACATGTTTTGTGCACATGTGTGTTTCTCTAGAGCAGCCTCTCCATTTTTTTTCTATTTCAACCCTTAGTAACAAATGCATTTCACTTCACTATCACCCCCACAAAATGTCTGAGCCCATATAGAGTCATCGATAAGTTCTATCAGATGCTTAAGAAAAAAATACCAATGTTACACCAACATGTTTAGGAAATCAGTGAAAGAACTTTTCCCCATTGTTGAGGCCAGTGTAACTCTGAAACCAAAACCAAACGAAGACATTACAAGAAAAGGAAACTACAATGTCCCTTAAGAGCATAGACACTAAATGCTTAGCAAAATTGAACAAAGTGAATCCAACAAGACATAAAAATATGAACATCGTGATCAAGTAGGGTTTTTCCCAGGATTGTGCATTGGTTTAACATTTAAATATCATTCAGTATAATTTATCACATTAACAGAATAAAAGAAAAACATATAATTATCCTAATAGATGCAGTAAAAGCACTTGCCAAAATTTAACATTTACTTCTGATTTAGAAAATGGACTCTCAGCAAACTAGAAATACAAGGGAATTTCATTTATATGAAAGGGGCTAACATGATAATGGTGAAATATGTCTGCTCTCACCATCTCTAGTCAACATTGCTCAAAAGGTCCTGTCCAGTGTAATGAGGTAATTAAAAAAATACCTAGCGAAAAGAATGGAAAAGGAAGGAAACTAAAACAATGCATTATTATTCATAGTAGGAAGTAAATATATTTTATTTTAAAACTACATAGTCAGGTTCAACCTTTATGGAGGATAATTTGGAAATATCTATAAAAATTTAAACAGCACATGTTATTTGATTTGGAAATTCCACTTCTAAGAATTCTTCCTTAAGACATACTTGGCACATATGTGAGATAATGTATGTACAAAAATGTCAGTGTTATCCCTCTCCCTCTGTCTCTCTCTCTTTCAAATCTAGTAGACATTTGGAAACAACCTAAATATTATCACCATGGGACTGGCTAAAAGATATGAGGTATTCTGCAGCTGTATAAAGAATAATAATAGGCACCAATATGTTCTGATATGGAACTATCTGCAAGATATTTTTGAAAGTTAAAAAAAAAGTCAGTTGCAAAACAGTGAACAGATCTGGCTCACTCCTCTTTGAACTGTGCAAATCTAGTTCAATTTCACTAAGGGTGGTCCCAGGACTGCCTGCATCAGGACCCTCTGGGGTCCTTGTTAGAAACATCGATTCCCTCCCCATCCCCTCATCCCCCATATTGTAATGCATACCAAATATTCGAGAGCCAATGAATGAATAAATGCCGATTTGCTATCAATCCCATGTTGTTCCTCCTCCCATGTGGATCTGAAATGCCTCATTTTTCACAGACAAGCAGGAACTACACTTTCTGTGCTTCATTGCTAATGACAATCACTATTGTGCAAGGCAGTGTGAGCCATTGACCAAAGGGAGAGATACAAATGCTTCTGTCTTATTTCTGGCTCTGATTGTGACCAGAGAATGTGTGTCCTCCATGACATTTCCTTTTCTGTGCTTTGATTTGTGCATCTGCTCAACAGGGAGAATGATATTGCAGGAAGAACGTATGGAGCCCAGTGAGAAATTTTCTTAGAACCCTGGGTTCAAAGTAATGGGCTAAGAACTTTCTAAGGTATTCTCATAGTTGTTTCTCATGATTAAAGAAACAAATTGCCACTGACCACTTTGTAGTACTGATTAATGCACAATTTTGAATTGATTTTGCTTCATTTGTTGCCTGGGGTTTTGTTGTTTTATTTATTTTATTGTTTTATTCTTTTGCAATGGTTCCCTTTGCATTGAAAACTTACCACATATTCACCCTAATTAATCTCTGGACACATTACAAGGTACTAATTTTAGGTGAGATGCTGTGCTTGGTTCTATGGGGATGCCAAGGTAAATAAGGAAGATAGAGGTTCAGTTTACAAAAATCTTCGAACGTGGGAGAAGGTGACTGCTTAAATAAATGCAGTGTCTGACAGTTGTAAGAGCCGAGAGAGGCATAGGCAGCCTCATCTGCTGAAGTGAAGTGAAGGGCGCCAGCTCCACTGAATGGGGAGGGCAGAGGACGAACAGAGGATGGGAGCTCAGCTTTGTGCTCAGAGGAGGTTTCGAAGAGCTGGGCATGGTGGAGGCAGCAGCAGCACTGCAGAGGCACCAAGTCAGGAAGCCATGGAGCATGCGTGGGAGAGGAGCCAAAGATAAGGTGAAAAAGGCCGACAGGGTTTTAGGAGGAGAGTTCTGTTGACTTATTGAAAAGTGATTAGATCTAGAACAAGTGAAGCTAAGGAAAACAAACTCGTACAGCAAATGTTTCCATTGATAACACATTTGCTGCATTTTTTCCCACACCACCAGTATCTTTAAGCCCCAAAGGTGAGAGAAGATACATCTTTTGGATCATTGTTATGCGATTGGCATTCAGTAAGTATCTGTGAAAAAAGTAAGCCATTGGATAAACCGAAGCAGAAACTGGGGGCCAGAGAGGGAACTGCTGCTTAGGGTAAGATGGCGACACTCGGCGAGGCTGCTGGTGTTGAATTCACCTTCCCCCAACGCAGGACAGAGACAGGATGAGTGGCAGGGCCAAGTTTAAAGGGAGAAGTTTGGGTTTTGCTACATGAAATATTTGAATACAGAAGTGCAGAGGAAGGGTATATGTGTGTGTGTGTGTGTGTATGTGTGTGTGTGTGTGTGTGTGTGTGTGTATGCAACGGCATGATCTCGACTCACTGCAACCTCTGCCTGCCAGGTTCAAGAGATTCTTCTGCCTCAACTTCAGGAGTAGCTGAGGTTACAGGCGTGCACCACTTGTATTTTTAGTAGAGACTGGGTTTCACCATGTTGGCCAGGCTGGTCTCAAATTCCTGACCTCAGGTGATCCACCCACCTGGGCCTCCCAAAGTGCTGGGATTTCAGGCGTGAGCCACTGTGCCTGGTCGAAGAGTCTATATTTTAAGGAAAATGTGCTGAGCATCCCAGAGCCTTCTGGACTGCTTCATGATGTCACTTCAGGCGTTTGATGTCCGTAAGCAGAGGCCACAGAAATGCAGTCCTCTCTTGTTCTCTGTATCCTGGTGAAAAAGAAGTGAATGATGTTATTTTGCCTGATTATAATAACGATGTTAGTAATTTCACTTAACTAGTGCTTTAAGAGTTTTTAAAATTCTTTTGTAACATTATTTCATTGATTTTCACAATTCATTCTTTGTGGGAGGCAGCAAGGGGAAGAGTTACTTTCATTTGAATTGACAATGAAGAAACTGAGGCTTAGAGAGATTTTATGGCTTTCCTAAGATCTGGCTGCCAAACAGAGGAGATGAGATTCATCTTGGGTTTTTATTTATTCAGTAGTTAAAATTCTAAATATCTTCTACATTGCAGGCACTTGCTGAGTGCTGAATGAACCACATGTCCTAACTGAAGGCCCACAGAGTCTATTGGGAAGGTTCTAGTTCATGCAACTGAGGATAGATCCATTGTGTAGTACTTTCCAGTTATAAAAGCAGAAAAATTCTGGATAAGTGAAACCAAAATAAAGTCTTTTCAGACACCACTGAAATTAGTAGAAAGAAAGAAAAATCCCCATACTCCAGAAATGAAAAGGAAACTTAAAGCTAGAAAAGGAAGCTTTGGTTAGATGCTTTGGCCAGCAGAGGGGCTGAGTCATCTGGACAGAGAGGCTCATGGCGTGGGGCTGGGGACCAAATGCCCTTGCTGGGATGGAAGGTGGGGTCGAGGACCTGCAGAAGGCTGAAGGCTAAACTGAGATGTCCTACTCAGAGCTGGAACTCTGAAAGGGCTGTCCTTCCACAAAGGGAAGCTCAGAACAGAAGCAATGATGAAGCCACTGTCAGCGTGCGCACTGTCAAAGCATCAGGTGTGGGTCAAGTACAGAGGCGGTAGGGAGCACGAGCGTATATTCCCACATAGTATGGGAATCCCCAGAAATAAGCATGAGACGGGACTTAGGCAGGTGCCCTGCAAAAGCAAAGGCTAAGTCACTCTTTGTGGAACTTTCCACAGTCCAGGGTGCGCAGAGCACCCAGAGATAAATAACTCCCCTGGAACATGAGCTCTAAAATAAGAAGAACAAACTACACAAGAAGCTATCAACTGTGAGAAAGACTCAGCAGACATAACACACATGAAAATAGCACATAGGAACTCAAGATTATCTATCTGAAGAGACTAAAAATAAGTGGGTTCTAATGCTTTAAAGGGAAGAGATAAAATGACTATAAATGCAAATGGAATAATAGAGCCTGTGTGGAAAAAAAAAAACAAATAAAAGAAAATTAAGCTACTTGCATTCCCAGAAAAAAAATTGAGTAACTGACATGAACAAAAAGATAATGTACCAACAGATAGGACTTAACTGAAGATAATTGATTGCTTGAGTGATCAAACTGAAGAAACTGGAGATAGAAAATGCAAAACCAAAGTTGCAGAAATATTGAGAAGAGAATAAGAAGCCCCTAACAGGGCAGGGTGTAGTGACTCATGCCTACATGCACAGCACTTTGGGAAGCTGAGGTGGGAGCACTGCTTGAGCCTAGGAGCTTGAAACCAGCGTGGGTAACATAACCAGACCCTGTCTCCACAAAAAAAAATACAGAAATTAGACTGTTTGATGGTGTATGCCTGTGGTCACAGTTACTTGGGAGGCAGAGGGAAGAGGATCACCTGAGCCTGGGAGGTTGGGCGTGAGCTGTGATCGTGCCACTGCACTGTAGCCTGCAAGAGTGAGATCCTGTCTCAAAAAACAATAATAATAATAATAAAAGAAGATCTTAATAGACTAACAGGAGTCCTAAAAGTAGAAAAGAGAGAGGATGCAGGAGATGCCATCTCAAAGTCATCACACTTGAGAACTTTCCAGACATGATAAGACTTCAGTTGACATTGTATATCACATCCCAAGAAGGATAAAGAAAAACGTATCCACACCCAGAGTCATGGTAGTGAAGCCACAGAGCACTACAGACCAGCAGGTGTGTGATGAAGATGAGTCCTTAGAGGATTAATCGCTGATGAGGGGCGCCTGAGAAGCTCCAAGGGGGGAAAGGGCAGCCACCAGGGGATGCCAGAAGCAGTGAGGTGGCCACTCCAGATACACGATGGTGAGATGAGGAGACAGCTAGACAGGGCACTAGAGCGAGATGAGCGCGAGAGGCTAGGGAGAATTCTGGGGGCTCAGAGGGAGGTGGGGGTGTAGGATGGAAGTGGCCGTGATAGGGAGGTGGGACCTGCTCTGGGATACTGATGTGTGCCCCTCCTGTAGGCCAAGGACAGTCACTAAAGACTTTAAGCAGAGTGGGGACAGGGTAGGATTTGCACTGTGGAAGGTGCTCTGGCTGCGGTGTGGTGGGTGGACAGGAAATGGGTAAGCAAGGAGTCAGGGCTGGAAGATTGTTAGCACTACCCAGGCATGAGACAGAGGCTGGAGGCCAGAATGCAGGCAGGGCAACGAGGAGGGGGCAGTCCTGGGAGGGGCTGAAAGACGTGCAGGGAGTAGGGCCTGCAGCAGGAGGGACTAGGGGCTGAGGTGACCTCCATGGGTCCCCAGACACAGGCCATGCAAGCTTTCCGATCTTAACAAAGTGGGTTTTACATGTCACTCTCTATTCACTATTCACTGCTTCACTGTCTGTCTTTTAATAGCCAACACCAAACATTATTAATTCACAATTATTAACTCACTATTATGAATAATCTTGAAAAGCAATTCACGTTTAATGTGGGATCAGTGGTAAAATAGGACATTCTTTGCTAGGTAATGTGACATAATGGGAAGCAGAAGAATGCCTAAACTATTCATCTGCTGTATAGGGAGGTCTCTTTAGAAAGGAAGAAAACACTTCTCCTAAATGTGGACAGACACAGAGCATGTAAGTAATAGGGATTTGTGAGGGCTTTGGGGGAAGATGATGTTTATAATCACAGTGATTTCTCAGTATCATAAATGGATATAGCTGAAATCTCATAGGCTCCCTCAGGGCCTTAGACAGCCTAGACTGGCCTTGCCCATCCTCCCCAGGCCTCCTGGGTGCATGGGGGACACACGGTTTCTTAGTCCAGGAATAAGAGGAGATAATAGGCATCTACCTGTGGTCAAGGCACAGGGTCAAAGAATCGGCGTTACTGAATGTCCAGAGTGTGCCAGACTCTCCATATGGAAATTCTATTAATAAACGAACCTCACGTCAAGTGTGACTGTATTATTACAGCTCTTTTAAAGGCAGGGAAAGAGGCACTTGGAGAAGTGTCTTGATGGAAGCCAGGAGCTGAGAGAGGTGTGTGAAGCCAGCCTGTGGGGAACCCTGCTGCAGCCCCACCTGAATCCAGGGCTCCCCAGCGGGGGCCCTCCCGCCAGCCCCTGCTTCTTCATGAGGGGTCTTGTGGGGACTGCGGGGGCTTGGGGCAGTGGCCAGGCTGGGCTCCCCCATGCTCTTGCTGTGTGGTCTCCAGAATTCACTTAACCTCCTGCTGCCTTGGCCCCCTCATTTGTGAAACGGGGATCAAATTCCAGCGCTGCCAGTCTGTCTGCCCAGTGCGGTGGGTGATTAATGAGACCATGGAGGGGATGTGTTGTGCCCTGGGGCAGACTAATTTATCACGGAGCAGAGTCCATGTTTCTTCTTCCTTCCACACCCTGCCAAAGATTAAAATAAACAAGCAAAAGGTAAAATAAACTAAGGGGAAATTTTCCAGAATTTTATTGCATAACATTTAATAATTACAAACTAACTTAAGCTAAAATCCTTCATTTCATCAGTAACTCTGATCATTATCTGAGAGAGCTGATTCGGTTTTGGAGCTGGTATAATTGTCAAGAGCTTAAGCAGACTTAGCTTTTTATTCCCTAAGTAAAATGGATTAGGCACAAAGTGACATTTCAAAAATGACCACGGTTTCCAAACACCTTAAGGGCTTTGAGGTTTCAACCTTTCTCCAGGGAGATTCTGGGGAAGAGTTTAAATAATTCCAAACCAGCTTTCAGCTCATTATAACTTCTCACATTTAGAACTGAATAAAATTTTTATGTTTTTCTCTCAAAGGTAAGACTTAAGGACAGAGCAGGGATATCCGTCTTTAAAAATATCAGCAAATACTTACATATAAGTCACTGGACTAGATGCTTAGCTACTGTTCTGTGGGGAGTGCTGTAAACGCTGTCTGCTGAGGTTCAGGCCTACAGGGAGATGTGAAAATGTACGCACATTGTCTTGCCACATGGTGGACAGAGTCGTGGCGACACCGAGGATTGCCAGGCCTCCAAGGTCAGATGCTTTAAGACAAGCACACGTGGTTGGAATTCAGGAGGGACTTATGCTCTGCCAAGGCTTCAGGCTGAGAACACTTTTGCCAGTTTCTGACACGCTCCTAGATGCTGCAGACCCTTTCATTCATGGGATAAATGTGAGGTGGGTGTGACTGTGTGCCGGGCTATGTAACAGGTGTGGGCTGTGAAGATCAACAAACGTGAGGCTTATTTAAGACTCACATGTGCACAGGTGGGAGACAGCAAGTGGAGGCTGGGCAGGGATCACATCTAGCAAAGATCATCCTTCCCTGCCCCAGTGCTGGGCCAGAGGGAAAGCAGATGTCCTTCCAAGAGGCGGTGAAAGTTGGGATTCTTATGTAAAGCTTCCTGATTTTCAAATATTAGCGATTAACTGCAAAACCATGTTTCTTTCAACACTGGGTGCTGTGTTCAGCCAAATACAGCTAGTTAGCAACCTCCCTCTAAGTTTTCTTTCTGCTCAAAACTCTCTACTTTCATCCCCAGCAGCCAGATGTCTTGCCTGTGTGTCCTGGGTGAGAATGTTCCAAAATGCAACAGCTCACTTGTGGTTCTTATTTGGTGATGTAGCTACCTCATTTCTTAAAGAGGGCAGTTCAGTTATTATTTAAGAGCAGGAGTTCTAATGTGAACATATTGCTTAAGGGGGCTGAAATCCAAATGTATGCACTACCAGGCACATACATTAGCCAGTCAAGCATTCTCCTTCACAGTGTCTTTTACTTCTTCATTGTTCCTTACACGGAAGCCTAGTATGCATTACTCAAGCTCTCAGTGTATTGCCACTAAGACCTTTTACTTAAAAAAAAAGGCGGGGGAGGGGGCTGCGGGGAGTTGAGAGCTACTTTTAGAAGTTGGTTTCCTATGTATTTATGTGCTATCATTTCTTTCTGTGAACAAAGCCCAAAAAGAAGGATGGAAACGCTTAGTCCTGAATTAGATCCACATCCCGTAAGTGACAGTCTCGCCCACTGTGGCGGCCTGGGCTTCTGGTGGCCTTGACTTTCCACCAGTCTGTGGCTTCGCCAGCTGCAGTATGGCAGAAGGAGACAAACATGCCTACAGACATAGGACTCGACTGCCCAGTACCCATTTAAGTCAACAGTTGTCTTGGAGACTTCTCTTGGTGAAGCAGAGAAGCAAAAGATTTATCAATGTGATCAGGAAAAAAATGTCTTTCTCTATTGCATATATTTGGGCATGCTGGGTAGGATGGCTAGGGAGGTCACAGCTCTCTTTCCCATAGCTCACAAGCTAACATGAACAGCAGATGCATCTGGAGGACTCCCCACACACACATTCCCCAGGGTCAGTCTAAGTGAGGCATGGGAAAACCCAAGACATCGGCTATCCCTCCTTTGGGATTGAAAGGCCACCTAGGTCTCTTTGGAAACACAGTAGGTGTGGGTCTCTCACTCGGTCACTGATTGGCGTCTGTGTTTGGGGTAAGGAAGCACAGTCTGCAAGATGGCAGCAGCCTGGTGTGTGCAGTTCCACTGGGGACAAACATGAACTGAACTCATTCTGTTTTCATCTTTTCTTTTTCTAATTTGAGACAAGTTCTCACTTTGTTGAGTGCAGTGGTACCATCATGACTCTCTGCAGCCTCTACCTCTGGGCTCAAGAGATCCTCCCGTCTCAGCCTCCCAGGTAGCTGGGACTACAGGCATGCACTACCACACCTGGCTAGTTAAAAAAAAAAAAATTCTTTTGTAGAGACAGAGTCCTACTATGTTGCTAAGGCTGGTCTTGAATTCTGAGCTTCAAGTGATCCTCACACCTCTGCCTCCCAAAATGCTGGGATTACAGGCATGAGCCACTGTGCCTGGCTGTTTTTCTTCTTGAGTAACATCATCCTCTGCCTTGAAGAGAAATTATGGGTGTCAGAGAGAGTTCAGAAATATATCAAAGCCAGGAGAGTTATCTGTATGGAAGCGAAACACAAGTGCACTCATGGTATAAACCACAAACCTCATGTTTTATCCTTATTTTGAATTTCTCTGTGATCCAGGGCAACTCAATATTGACAGAGACCCCTGTGGGGAGACACCAAGACCATTTACCCTGAATACATGATATGCTTTAATGAAAGTGAATGGGACTTACACCAGCAGAAATTGCTTGTGGTCTAACAAGATAGTTTCTCCAAGAAACTGAGATTTGCTGAAATAGGTCTTGGCTAATTACTTATTCTCTGTGTTGCCCCTTTTGTTTCAGCAGCCATCACGATTTTGTGAAAATCCAAAGATACAGACATTGCATTTACCTTTAGCTTTATTACAAGGAAACAGTAGCAGATTTAATCACAAACCAGAGTATTAATTGTAAGCCCAGGCTTTGCTAAAGGAATAGACCTCCCATAGGGTAAGCTACTCATTTGTAAGTTGCTCTTTACTTGGGTGAAGGAAAAAAACCGTGGGTTTCAAGGTCTTTGAAGGATGGGTGCAGTGAGAGAGTACGGAAAGATATGTGCTTATTAGGGTATTCCTGAACATGCTTTCAAGAGCAAATGCCTGCTCTTGGGAAAAATCCCTTACTCGGGGGATTAGAATATCTTGTGGTTTCAATCTCTCACATTCTACTTGCCTGTGTCCTCATTAGGGTGTCACATTTCCCAGTCACCACACAGCTAGCCCAGCTCAGATTTAATCAGCAGCAGACTTCCATCAGGGGGAAGGAAGAACCATCCCTGCCCCCTGGCAGCCTCCCATTAGTGAAATATTCAGCAAGAAAACAGAGCCAGAATGCAAACAAACAGTGTTGACCATACCCTCACTCCACTTATAACCTCCTGTGATCTTTGGCTTCTGTTCAGTAATTGCATTTATTTTGACTTCATTAAAAATTGTAAGAGATGGAATTTCATTTTGGGTCTGAAGTTCAAAGATTTACAGCCCAGATATAGCAGAGAGAGTTGTCTTGGTGTTCTTATCAATTTGGGGTTAGAAATCCTGTTCTATTTAGGATGTTTCCCTGCAAAGGAGGTAACAAATGTCCCTCACATTTTCTCAGCAATTTCCCAACAGTTTAGAACATACTCTCATAGTCATTTTTCTCAATAACATTGTAAGTTAAGTGTGTTCATTCTTATTTTATAGATCCTGGGTCCCCTATTTTCCCAGACCTTGATTAAAGATGCAATGCTTCACAAGTGTCACAGATTGAGATAAGCAGCTTCTTCCATTCATAGATGTCAGTCTACTCAAAGTGCCCTCTCCCCGTGCCAAACCCACTGTCCTGGGCCCACACACAGGAACGCAAACCTTGAGTCCAAGCAGTGTTGCTTATAATGTACACGTCAGGGAAGAGCCAACACGTTTGCATTTTTATGATTATTAATTAAATCACCAATCCCATTTGATAATACTAATTCACAAAGCTACGTCATTAGACATTGTTTACAAACACGTTCATGATCAGAAGCCCCATCACCTTGAGTGCTCATCTCTGTGTTCTTGAGTCCCTTAACCCTGCCGTCTGCATGCAGCGGAGGAATGCCTCATCCAGGCTCCATCACATCTGCACCCTGAGTCTTGTCTGCCAGGGCTCCAGCAACTGAAGGGAGCCCCAAATCTGTCCCTAGTAGCATGGCATTCTAAAAAATTACTGTACCATAAAGCCACATGAAATATACACCAAACTTCCAAAGAGAGATAAGAAAACTAAAGCTTAGAAAGTTTACATACCCAAACCCAGTTCAGGTTACTACTATAAATATGACAAACATGGAGGGGAGCCAAGTTAATGGGTGAAGAGTCCTCTCTCAGCTTGACAGTCGCTGACTTGACTGAGAGCATAGTGAGGAACTGCTGACATGAGACACTAGGGTGTCTTCTGGGAACAGGGGCAGGACAAGTGCTGACCACAGCAGATGTAGACTGAAGATGCCGAACCCAGCAAACATGTATCACAAATAGGGACACATGCCAGGGAAACACTGTGCCCTGCAAGCTGATGAAGGGCATTGAAGGGAAGCAAATATTGTGAGCTTGTGTTTTATGCATCTTCACGCCCTCAGCTTCCAAGAGAGGGCCTGGCTCAGAAGTCACTTGACAACAAACGCCAGGAGGTAATGTTCTGCTGATATGCAGTAGGGCAACTGCGTGCCTGGACACCTAGGTCAGAATGCTCCCCCAACAGAAGCAACACGTTTATTTTTAGGTCGCTCCTTTTCATGGTATTCTGATTGATGCACCAGATGATAACTAGTAAGCATTGAAGCTATTACCATTAGAGTGTACTCTTCTTTTAAATACTTGCCTTTGCTCCTCGCTGAGTTGCAAGCAAAGTCCCTAAAAGTTGACCTCAGTGATTCTTCTCTCTTTCACTGCTTTTATAGTTTCCAAAAATGGCTCTAAATTTAATGTGAATGGGATTGTTTTCCATTTCCTCTGCTTATTTTCATCAGATGAGGACAATAAAAAATTTGCCCTTAATTGTCCAGATCGGTCAGGGTATTAACACCAATTTATGGCTTTATTCTAATGTGTCCCATATCTAGAGTGACATACTTCTTTGAAATCTAGGATTGTGTGATTCATAAACAATGGCGTAGGGGTAATTTGTGGAGTTTGTCAAAGTCCGCACCCCATGGAGCTTCGTGAAGTTGAACTCATTGAGCCTTCAGCCAGAAAGCAATGACCCCATTGTTTCTTTCACCAACCCTTGCCATCGAAGAGTTTCCTAACAACTAGACACATGCAGGAGCTGGCATGTTAGGGAAACATCAACCCCAATTATATAAATATACTTGACTAGTACAAAAGAAGAATAAAAGAGAGAAGGCATAAATATGAAAAACTAAGAATGAGAAAGTGTACCTAACCACAGACATAAATTTCAAATTTTGCAAGAAAATATGAAGAATATATCCACATTAATAGGTTTAAAATCAACTATTTCCTATAAAAAAAGAAAAATTACAGTGATTAACTAAAGAATCATAAAACTTGAATAGAATCACAGTTATAGAGATGAGAGTGAAGGAACAGCGTGAGAGTGTCTCTGTAGTGGCAAAATTGATAATTTTTTTTAAAGTTTGTGAGGTTCAGATAATCTGTACATTTTGTAAACTCTAGGGAGTATAGAAATGTAAGTTTCTCAAACCTCTTTTTGTGTTAGTATAACTGTGGTATCTGAATTTGAAAATACTAAAACAAAGAATAAAACTTTAGGTTTACTTCAGTTATGAATAGCAAGGCCAAAATTCTAAGTTGAAGATTAACCAATGGCATTCGGTCACATATTTGAGGAATAACAGTCTGTGTCTACGTTCTCCTCACGAATGAATTGCTGATATATTAAAAAATAAGTCCATTAGTAGACTATCTAAAATAAACTAGCCAAAGGGCAAATAAAACAAATTAATTTCAAAAACTATCAAAGGAGCATTCATTAAATTTCAACATACGTTCTGATAAAATCTGTATTAAATGATCAATGAGGATGACAATAAATATCTAATAAAATTCATCAGTGAGCACCTGTGATGGTGAAATTATTGAAACATTGCTTTTAAAATCAGATGCAAGGAAGGGTGCCTATTATAATTTACCATCTTTCTGGAAGTTCTAGTAATTGTTCTAAGATATGGAGATGGAAATAAGGAATACAGCAATTGCTAAGTAAGGGAAGGTGAATTATTGCCTTAGAAAGAAAAAGCCTGATTTTTCTTGTATGAGTTGCCTTATTGATTTCAATGGCTTTTTGGTATTATATTCAAATATGGTGCCTCATGCTGGGATATGAAGCTAATCCTAGCCCTTCCCCATCATTGGGAAAGTGGTCAAGGAAAAGCAAGTGGTCTCAAATTCCTCTTTACCCATTGCCGTGGCATGAATTGTGTTTCTCCAAAATTCATATGTCGAGATCTCAATGCTCAGAACCTCAGAGTGCCACTGTATTTGGAAACGGGGCCTTTAAAGAGGTGACTAAGTTAAAATGCGATTGTTAGGGTGGGCCCCAACCTAGTAGGACCAGTGTCCTTAGAAGAAGAAGAGATGAGGATACAAAGGGAAGACAATGTAAAGATACAGGGAAGGTACAGGGGGAGGACCATGGGAAGATATAGGGGGAAGATAGAAGAAGAAGCCAAGGAGGGCAGCTTCAGAAGAAACAAAACCCGCCAGTGCCTTGGTCCTGGACTCCCAACCTCCAGAACTGTGAAAGATGTATGTTTCTGTTGTTTAAGCCGCCCAGTCTGGTACTTTCTCATGGCAGCCCCGGCCGAGTAATGTACCCTATTTTCTCACGGTGTTCTTATGTTCTAGTTGGTGTCCAGTGGTCTTTGCTCTATCTGTATAGCTTCTGGTGGCAGTGCCGATGCTTTATGACCCAGTTTGGTGCACAAGTATCCAGCGGCACTGAGCTAGTGAGACCTCATGAATCTCAATGAGCACAGACCAGCTTGCCATGTCTGATGTAGAACTGCTGTTATAAACCTATTAAATGGTGTGGATACTATCTGGCTGAGACCACAACAGGGATTCCAGTGAGGTGTGAGAATCAGGCTTTTTCTTTCTAAACTCACACCAGTCTCTGTGCTTCAGAAGTCTCTCTCAGAGTGTTCGTCCATGCTGACTTATATGCTGTGGCAAGCATCGGATGCCTGCAGTGCATTGGGTTCTTTTCCAAGAGTCCATGTGACTTCGTCACGTGAAACAGTGTCTTGTCAAATGCCAGATGCCGCATCTCCCCTGAATCCCATAAAGGGGGCTTTGTTGGCGTCTCAAACAGCCCTGCCCTTCTTGCATTTCTTGAACAGCTCTAGGACGGTGCAGCAATGGTGCCAGAAGAAAACACATCATAGTTCTTACTGCAGCACTGAGAACTCCGCCTAAAACAAGAGGCAATATTGTTCTAACAAGGAGCACATGGAGGACACAGATACCTTAGCCAAAAATCTGGGAAAGTTGAGAAAGAGGAAAATACCAATATTGCCAAATCCTTCTGAGCTACAAGTTAGGAAACATGTTTCATTCAGCATTGGTCTGCATTTTGGTAATTCAATAATAATAGCATTGCCCCACTGAAGAATTCAGAATTGCATAGAGTTAAAACATAAGTGAATTCACAAGAGGCTCTCACTCTTGAACACATTCAACAGAAGGAATGTCTTCATTTGCCTGGAGAGTTTAAGTCTCACTCTTACACATCTTTGTAATGCAAAACAAACCCAATGACAAATTGCCACATTTTAGCTGGGTGGGAGAAAATGTGCTGTAGCAAGAAGCAGATTGAGAGTGATGTTCTTGTTCATACAGTGTCATATATAATTATTTCATCACGAGGGCTCTGAGCCATGCACCAAATATACACAATGATGAGTTCTTTCACTTGTCTTTTCTTTTTCTTTTCTTTTCTTTTTTTTTTTTTTTGAGACAGAGTCTGGCTCTGTGGCCCAGGCTGGAGTGGAGTGGTACGATCTTGGCTCACGGCAACCTCCGCCTCCCGGGTTCAAGCGATTCTCTTGCCTCAGCCTACCAAGTAGCTGGGACTACAGGCATATGCTACCACACCCAGCTAATTTTTTTGCATTTTTAGTAGAGACGGGGTTTCACCATGTTGGCCAGGCTGATCTTGAACTCCTGACCTCCTGATCCACCCGCCTCAGCCTCTCAAAGTGCTGGGATTACAGGTGTGAGCCACCCCACCAGGCCTCACATCTCTTTTCGTTTGATTAGATTTGCATAGCCTCAAATCCTTGTGAGTGTCCTTCCCTGTGAAAGGTTCTCATGGGAGAAACTACTAGCTCCGTGATGTTCCTGGAAAAATTCTGATGACAACAACAAGAAACAACAGAAGCTGTGCAGTTTCTTTCTCTCCTGTCTTCTCTGTGCAGTAACATGGAGGCAGTCCCTGTAGATCAGAATGGTGAAAAGGAATGCACGTAAGTTCCAACAGTGCAAAGCCTAATCTTTGGATATTCAGCAATAACAATGGTGTTCACTAAAAGACAGTGGAGGAAGGGGTGTATCAGAGACCTAGGTTTGCCTTTTCCAAACTGTACCCAATATCTTCCTCTCTTTCATTCAATTACCTCATGCTGAATTCTGAAAATCTCCCCTAGTAGCCATCTAACATTGGCTTAAAATGAATTGAAAATATTCTTTAGAAAAAATATTCTTGGCCAGGCATGGTGACTCACTCCTGTAATCCCAGCACTTTCTGAGGCCGAGGCAGGCTAATCATGAGGTCAGGAGATCGAGACCATCCTGGCTAACATGGTGAAACCCCGTCTCTACGAAAAATACAAAAAATTAGCCAGGCATGGTGGTGAGTGCCTGTAGTCCTAGCTACTCAGGAGGCTGAGGCAGGAGAATGGCGTGAACCCAGCAGGTGGAGCTTGCGGTGAGCCGAGATTGCGCCAGTGCACTTCAGCCTGGGCGACAGAGCGAGACTCTATCTCAAAAAAAAAAAAAAAAAAAAAAAAGAAATTCTTTAAAATTAAAAAAAAAATTCTTTAAACATCTCTGAATATTCCAGATGTTTTGCTTTTATATTTAGTCTTTTTTTTTCTATTACAAAAGGAAACCAAGTACATTTTAAAAATGAGAAAAAGGCGGGGCACAGTGGCTCACGCCTGTAATCCCAGCACTTTGGGAGGCCAAGGTGGGCAGATCACCTGAGGTCGGGAGTTTGAGATCAGCCTGACCAACAGGGAGAAGCCCCGTCACTACTAAAAATATAGAATTAGCTGGGCATGGTGGCGTATGCCTGTAATCCCAGCTACTTGGGAAGCTGAGTCAGTAGAATCACTTGAACCCAGGAAGCAGAGGTTGTGGTGAGCCAAGATCGTGCAATTGCACTCCAGCCTGGGCAACAAGAGTGAAACTCCATCTCAAAACAATAAAATAAAATAAATAAATAAAAATAAAAACGAGAACAATACAGAAAAGGAAAAGAACAACAAAATCTCCTACACTCCCACCCACCTTAGGACAACCCTCAGCCTCACCTTGGAATATTATGTCCTTAGATGCCTTTCTTATACAAATTAAACTATACTATTATTTGTCTGAGAAATTGTCTCAGAAAATCTGATGAGCATTATTTATTCTACTTTTTCACTATTTAAAGTTCAACAGAGCAACAGAACAGAATAGCAAGTAAAAATTTAAACACATTTATGAACATTAAAAAAGTTTCCAAAAAACTGGCAAAACTTCTTAGAAGTAGATCAAGGTTTGCAAAACTACTCCCCAGGATGCATCCAAAATGACCCAGTTATTAAATGTTTGGTTTTTGACCTAGACATTGTTTGGCCAAATTGTCTTTTTTTCCAACCTGAATGTAGGCCAGTCTACCTTTAGCCAATGTAATGCTGCCAAAATTGTGTGTAACAAGTCTAAGAGAACTTCTTCATTTTTATCTCAGTATTCTTTCTGCAGAACTCAATCTCCATCCTGACCTCATATTGTATCCTCTTCTGTGGCCCTGTTTAAACACTCGCTGGTTCTCCATCTGGCTCTCTGCCTAAATTTCCGGCAGTTTCTTCAAAGTTCTTCCTCCTGAAAAGTCCAAGATGCATTGGGGAGGAAACTGGATATATGTAACGTGCGTAGTACCTAGTAAATATCTGCCCAACAAAAGTGGTATCTACTCTTATTTTTGCAGCGCTTTATCCCATAACAAGTATAGCATGCATGGTTTAAGTCTCTTTTAGTCTTCATAAAAATTATGCATGAGTTAGTTTCCTTTCCCCCATGTAAGAGTTGAAAGCACCAAGATGCTGAGAATATATGTGACTTGCATAAATGTGGAGGCAGATTTTAAACAGAGGTCTAACTATTAATTATTTTCTGCATAGAGCTAGATGCAATATGTGGATATGAGAATTGGCTTTGTTTGAAGTTGAAGGAAACTTTAAAACTTAAAAAACTGGACGCAAAACTAAAAACTTGCTGAGTTTTCAAATTCTATTATGGCAAATTCTTTCACAAACCTTAAATTTGGGAATGTAAATAACATTCTTCCAGGCAATTCAGAGCTATTATTTAAAAGTTAATAAAAGACTCCCTGATCAATGGCTTTTGTGAACTTGGTTGGCACTACAGCATGTGTTTTGCAGAGTCCACGCAAAATTATTTACGGGAGGTCCTGTTGCTCAATGTGACTTCATATGTGTTTAATCATGTTTCACAGAACATGAAGAAAGCGCTCTCATTAGGATGGGAGGTCAACATGGCTCTGCTGGATGCCAGTGGCTTTGGATCTGATCTAACAGAGCCGTAATCAATACTCAGAGACCATTTCCTCCATGCAGTTACTCCGATCATTTACCTATTGCCTTACTCGTCATGGCAAACCTACACATTCTTGTGATTTTACAGATGGAAAGACTGAGGCATGGAAGGGATGAAGAGCCTGTCCAGGACCAGCAGTTAATCACAGGAGAACCGGGAGCTGAGCCCAGACTGTCTGGCTTGCAGCTGCTCTGGACCTGCCTCTCTGTGCTGCAGGCTGTCGGATCCAATGCCCTTGGCATCTGTAGAGAAAAGCAATCCACACAATTCTTATACATAAAATAAAAACCATTTTGGCTACTACAAAATATACTATATTCATTCCACATTCACGTGAATTCATTGGTCAGTCCCAATTGCCCTCTTCCAATGTCACAGTAGGTGGGTGGCAGTTTGACGCAGTGGTCAGAGCTGTGTCACCCTGCTGGCCTGCACCCCTGTCACTGCACTTTCCCACCATGTACCTTATGTGTCTCCCTCCCCCCACCCAACAGGGGAGCCCACTCCCACATCCCAGAGCACGGTCTTCACCATGTTTGAATCTGATCAGACAACACTGGGCAGTGCCCCTGTTTTTCAGGGAAAGAAATGCAGATCTACCCAGGAAGGTGGGAGGAACACATGGAGGAGACAGAAGTCTGGGTCAGGAGTGCTGGTGGGATTTCTATGTGGTAGGAGTGAGTGAGGAGATATCTATTTTAGGAAAGAGGAAATATCTCATGAGAACAAATGCAGACTGGCCAAGCTGGACACAGTCACTAGTGGTCAAGGGAGCCCAGGAAGGGCAGGGAAGGAGCAGGAGAACAGGGAGACCTGGGAGTGGCGGTTTGCAGCCTGAATGTCCTCTGCATCCTGTCTTTTCCAGGCCCATAACCCACCTTCTATGAGCTTCCTTCCAGGCTCTGTCATGGAGAGACCCTCAACTGCCCAACTCCCTTCTAAAGGGTGATGAGTGGAGAGCACGTAGTGGGTTCCACCTGCTGGCTTCAAGACCATGAGATAGTGCATGCATGAGTGTGTGTGCATGCATGTGTGTATCTGCCGCACGTGTGTGTGTGCATGCATGCGTGTGTGTGCATGCGAGTGTGTGTGTATGTGTCTCTAAAGGGCTTTGTGCAGGAAAGCAGCATGGAACAGCTAGATATTAGGATGGTAGTAAACCTAATGGGGACCAAATGAATTGAGAAAAGAAGGAAGAAGGAAGGAAAGGAGGAAGGGATAGAGGAAGGGAGGAAAGAAGAAAATAAAGGAGGGAGAAAAGAAGGGAAAAAAGTAGTAATTAAGAAATAAATAAAAGAAAAAGAAGTGAAAGGAGGCAGGTGCACAGTATCAGGGGACACGCACCTCGGCGTGGCAGTGGAGATGGAATGAGAGGGACCAGAGGCTTCCCAGACCACCCTGAGGGGGACTTGCACAGCAATGCGTCAGTCCCTCCGTCTCCCATGTTCCTCTTCATGCTCAGGGGAAAGGGGACGTTTTCATTTTACAAAAGAAGAAATTACCTGACAGGATAAAGACAAAAATAAAAGTATCAAGATTGGTGCTGGATGGATAAGTTTGGACACCCAGCAAATACTTGGAAAAAAAAATGAATAAGTTTTTTTAGCTTATAGACCCTATCATGAATGCAGTGAATTCAGCTTACCTGAGATTATTCACTGTGTTTTGTTTGTCTCAAAATATAAAACAGTAAGAAAACAGCCAATGTATTTAACCTGTGCCCAGCCTCGGCTGTGTGCCAGGTGCTGTGCTGGGCATGACAGGAAATGCAAGGATGCATAAGACACTGTCCTTGACTCCTATGGGAGTGAGGGAAGGGAATTGCATGGCAGGAGAGGGAGCCCCCTCAAAGGCCACCACTTGTCTATCCCTACTGGTCTCATCCCTTCATTTGTGGTGGTATTTATTTGTGGGTGGAAAGGGGACACAGAGAGAAGGAATATTTGGGAATATTGACATAAGAACTTCTGTGACTTCAAAACCTTCACTTATGTATATTTGTTAGTGTTAGTCTGATGCTTGTGTTAAACAAATCACATATGAAGCTCCCTGGTAGGACATTCAGAATTCAATGGTAACAGAAAAGGTGCAGAAAAACCTCAACACAAGCATTGCCTTCTTTCTCTATCCATGGGAAGAGGCACTTTCAGAGAATGTAGGGGATGATGATTCTGGCCAAACTAGGGGTGTGTGTTGCAAGACAGGAAAATATCTGCAAATCCAGCTGGAGATCCCACAACCTCAATCAACGATTATTTTGGTTTCCTGTTTCAACCACTGGCTCTAGGTCTGTGGCTTCTGTTTTTTAATGAGAATGTTAGAGCCTGGAGGCCCTTTGATCCAATGCAGTTGGATGGGCAGTGGTTGGGGCAAGCGTGCAGAGCAGAGCTGCCCGGTAGTGGACAGCACCTTGTTGATACTCTTCCAGCTCTCCTGGGGAGGGGGTGCAAAACAAACCTGGCATTTTGTGCCTGAAGCACCATTTACTTTATGTTGAAGTGATAGCTCAGTAGGCAGCTGTTTTTAAAATTTTCCCTTCACCATGCATGTTATAAAGGGAAACTTTTGGCTTTGGTTTCTTTAATAAAAATCTGGCAGTAACCATTCCAGAAACCCATTATGAAGTTGTTTTTTTCCAGCAATGACAATTGTGATCATTGTGCACTTCAGTACAGTATCCAGGTGGGCTCTTGACCAAGAAGCCTTCCTCCTTTGCCAGAACCTGGGACCAAGGAAACCCCAGACACAAACAGGCTGAAGCGATTTGCTTTTTGTCAGCTCCTCGATTGCAGGAGAACCCTCCACTCTCACCACACATGCATCCCTCACTTATACTGTGCACCCCATTGCATCTGGGTCAGGAAAGCAGGGTACCTTAGGTCCAGAGGCAAACACAGCACTAGTTGTCTTATTGGGGGCATCTCTCTATCTGTACTACCCATCACCAAGGTTTCATGCTTCATCTTGGAAGGAAATAGCAGGGAAGTGGCAGAGTATGAAGGGACACCAATTAACTCCCCAGAGAGAGAGGGGGGCATGTGTAAATGTGGAGAGGCTGTGCTCTCAAAGAGGCTCTATGACCTGATAGGATCACCAGCCCCATGAGACCTTTCGTCTCCATGGCCTGGGCAACAGATGAGTGTCCCCTTTGGTTAAGGCCTCCGTGGTCTTGTCTGCTGGTGAGTACAGGGTTCATAAGGAATGGGATGGCAACCTGGGGCGCCAGTATCTCTAGTTCTGATAACACCTGCAGCCAGGAGGTTTCTTTTCCCCATCCTAGGACTCTTCATCACTTTGGCCCAAACATAAACATAATCAGTCTCCAAATAGTGAGCCATTGTCCATTCCTCTGTTCTTTCATCCATTTTCATCATACAGAATAATAGTGCACAACTGTACAGCTCCCTCAGAAAGAGTTGGGGGATCTAAAGAGCCTGGGATCTAGTAAAGACATTGAATTTATGGTTACAAAAAAAACCTTCCCACAAAGAAAACTCCAGTTCCAGAGAACTTCCCTGGTGAGTTCCACCAAAGAAGAAATAATACCCATTCTATACAAAGACTTCTAGAAAATTGAAGAGAATGGAATTTCTCCTAATTAATTCTTTGAGGCCAGCATTACCCTGATACCAACCTAGATAAAGACATGACCAGAAAAGAAAACTAAAGGTGAATATCTTCCATGAAACAAGAAGCAAAGATTCTAAACAAAATTTTAGCAAATCAAATTCAGTGATATACAAAAAGGATATACATTATGGCCAAATGAGGTTTATCCCAGAAATACAGAGTTGATTTAACATTTGAAAATGTATCAATCAAATTTACTGTACTAATAAACTAGAAAAGAAAAACCATATGATCATTTAAATATATGTAATTTTTTGAACAAAAGTTAACATTCATTCCTGCCATTCCTGATAAACTCTTAGCAGACTGTAACAGAAAGGAATTTCTCAACCTCATAAAGAATATCTGCAATAAACCTATAGCTAATATAGTACTGATTAATGAAAAATTGAATGCTTTCTTCCTGATATCAGGACAAGACAAGATACCTAGTCTCATAACTGCTATTCAACATTTGTTGAAGTTTCTAGCCTATGCATCCACCTTGGAAAAGAAGAGGCAAAACAGTTCTTTCTTTACAGATGACTAAAATGTGATGGAATCTACGAAAAGCTACTAGAACTAGTAAATAAGTTAAGCACATTTGTATGATACAAGCTAACACACAAAAGCCATTGTATTTCTATATACTAACAATGAACAAAAAAATTCAAAATATTTAAAACAGCACTGTTTAAAAAGGCATCAAAAATAGTAAATACTTGGTGATAAATAGCACAAAAGATATGAAAAACCTATATACTGAAAATTAGAAAATATTACTGAGTAAAATGTAAAAAGACCTAAATAATTGGAAAGGTATAACTTGTTTATAGATTAGAAGGGTCTATATTATTATGATATCACTCTTTCTATAGTTTCAGTGAAATCCCAATCCAAATTCCAGAAGGAGTTCTTAGGTAGAAATGTACAAGCTAGTTCTAAAAATTCATGTGGAAATACAAAGGATCTAGAATCACCAAAGGATCACTGAAAAAGAAAAGCAAAGTTACAAGTCTGATACAAACTAGTTTTAAGATTTATCAGAAAGCTAGAGTAATCAAAACAGTGTGGTATTGGCAGAAAATTAAAAAAAAAATACATCGGGGTAACAGAAGAGAATCCAGAAATAGATTGACACATAAATGGTACAACTAACTTTTGACAAAAGTGCAAAGTCAATTCATTGGAGAAAACATAGTCTTCTAAACAAATGGTGTTGGAATAAGTGGATCACTATATGCAAAAATAATGAACTTTGATACATATACAAAAATGACTTCAAAATAGTTCACAGATCTACATGCAAAACCCCCAAATTTAAAAATTTCAGAAGAAAATAGAAGTAAATCTTTTAAATGTTGTGTTAGACAAAGACTTCTTCGTTGTGACATCAAAAGTAAAGTCCATTTTTTAAAAAAGATGAATTTGACTGGGCATGATGGCTCACACCTGTAATCCTAGCACTTTGAGAGGCTAAGGCAGGAGGACTGCTTGAGCCCAGGAGTTGGAGACCAGCCTGGGTAACATAGAGAGACCCCCATATCTACAAATAATAATTAACCAGGCATGGCCGTGTGTGCCTGTGTTCCCAGCTACTCAGAGGGCTGAGATGGGAGGATCACATGAGCATGGGAGGTTGAGGTTGCGGTGAGCTGTGATTGCACCACTGAACTCCATCCTGGGTGACAGAGTGAGAACTTGTCTCAAAGAGATAAATTAGATAAATCTGACTTTATTAAATTTGACAATATTAAAAAGTCTGATATTTGAAAAACACTGAGAAGAGAATGAAAAGACAAGTCATTAACAGGTGAAAATACTTGTTGATCAAATATCTAATACATAACTTGTGTTCAGTATATAAAGGACCCTCAGAAGTTAATAAGAAGAAGATAAACAGTAAAATAATTGAGGCTCTATGTTAAAAAAAAAAAGAATAGGGAAAACAGACACTTCAGCAAAGAGCAAATAACAGAAGAAAAGATGGTCAACATCATCAGTAATTTGGAAAATGCAAATTAAAACCATAATGAGATACCATACATACTTATTAGAAGGGCTCATATAAAAAGAGTGACCACACCAAGTGCTGGTGAGGATGTGGGGAACCTGGACTTTCATACTTCGTCGGGGAGGAGGGATGTGAAATGGTACGATCACTTTGGAAGACAGTGGTCAGTTTCTTAAAAAGTTAAACGTATGCTTACCAAATGATCCAGCTATTTCATTCCTAGGTATTTGCTTCAAAAAAAAAAATGAAAATACATGTCTATACAAAGACTTATGCATGAAAGTTGATACAGCTTTTTATTTGTAAGAGCCAAAATCTGAAAACAATCCAACTGTTCATAAACATATGAGAGGATAAACAAATTGTGGTATGTTCATGTAATAACACTATTCTACAATGAAAAGGAATGAAATATTGATACATGAAACAATGTGGCTGAATCTCAAAATAACTACACTGAGTGAAAGAAGCCAGACTTAAAAGGGCACATCGTGTAGGCACATCATTCATATAAACTCCAGGAAATGAAAACTAATCATTAGTGACAGAAAGAAGATCAGTTTAATTGACTGGGCGTGGGACAGAGTAGAGGCATGGGTTACAAATAGGTACAAGAAAACATTTGGTGGGGAGACATGTCTTTTATCTTGACTGTGGTGGTGGCTTCATGAGTGTATGAGTAGGTCGAACATCCAATTGTACACTTTAAATGTGTGCAGTGTGTGGTATGTGAATCACACCTCAATAAAGATTTAGAAAATAAAGAGAATTAAAACAGCAAGGAGATACCACTACATACCTGTTAGAATGGCTGAAATCCAAAACACTGGCAACACCAAATGCTGGTGAAGATGAGGAGTGGCAGGAACTCCACTTCATTGCTGAATGGTACAGCCACTTTGGAAGAGACTTCGGCAGTTTCTTACAAAACTAAATATACTTTTAGCATATGATTCAGCAATCACACTCCTTCGTATTTACCCAAAGGAATTGAAAATCAATGTCCACAGAAACATGCACATGGATATTTATAGCAGCTTTGTTCATAATTGCCAAGACTTGGAAACAATCAAGATGTCAATAGGTGAATGGATAAACTGTGGTACATCCAGACAATGGAATAATATTCAGTGCTTAAGAAGAAAGGAGCTATCAAACCATGAAAGGACATGAGGGAAACTTAAAGGCGTATTGCTAAGTGAAAGAAGCCAATCTGAAAAGGCTACATACTGTATGATTCCAACTATATGACACTCTTGGAAAGGCAAAATTATGGAGGCAGTAAAATGATCAGTGGTTGCCAGGGGCTAGTGGGGAGGAAGGAATGAATAGGCAGAGAACAGAGAAATGTTAGGGCAGTGAAACTACTTTGTACAATATCCTAACAGTGGATAAATGTCATGATAAATTTGTCCAAACCAATAGGGTTGTGCAACACCAAGATGAGCCCTAATGTACACTGCAGACTCCTAATGTACAGTGCATCCTAATGTACACTGCAAATGTGTCAGGATGGTGACACAGGGGCACAGGGACTCTGTACTTTCGCTCAATTTTGCTGTGAACTAAAACTGCTCTCAAAAGTAAAGTATATTTAAAATTTAAAAAAATGAAGAGAAGGATCGAAGAAAAGATGGAGAGATGAGGAAAGAAGACAGCAGGAAGAGAAAAACAGAGGAAGGAAAGGCAGAAAGAGGGGAAATGTGAAGAAACGATTCTCTTTGGGTTCGGGTGGCTGAGAGGTTGGATGGTGGTGAGCAGGTGCCTAGGAATGTTCCAGAAACTCTTCCGCCCAGTCACCATACTGAGGTCCACTGTGTTCGTCTCAGCATGGCCATATGTCACCCGTGGGAAGGAGCTTGGGTCCTGAGAAGGAGGGGTCTTCTTTTCCAGTGGCTCTGACCCCAAGCCTGAGGCTTTCTCAGCACTTCCAGAGCCTCTGGAGAATGATTTCATTGGTCCTGCTCTCTGTACTTTGCTCACACCATGGCAGAGAAATTTCCATCAGCTGTTAGCATGGCCCACAGTGCCTTGAAGGCTGAGGCTCCATATTCTGTCTGGACACTCTCACTCAATAGGCTTCAGCCACACGAGCCTTCTCTCTTCACCTAAAACCAACCAAACTCCTTTCTGTTCAGGACTTTGCACACACAGTTCTCAGTCCTGGGTACTCCCCTCAACACGCCTGAGCCTGCCAAGGTCTGGAGGTCTAAGGGACATGTTACCAAATAACCAGACTTTCCATTTCCTGTTCTCAGACTAGATTTACTTCTTTACATCAGCCACAAACTCTAGTTTCCCATCCAACACTAAGTGAGAATCACAGTGCTGCTGTCATAAAATAGAAGGTGAGATTTGCCTTTTTCACTTCACATCATTTGTGAAACCACTCCCACATCTACACATGTCCACGAATAAAGGCAAATGCCAACCTGCGGGGCCTGCCTGCTCCCAGTCCCTGGGTCCCTGAGGCCCGTGTGCATCAGGTCCCAGTCCCCTTCCTTAAGAGCATCACTTTACAGAACACAAAGCTCCTGGCAATCACCTGCCTCTGCACAGTTTTGAACGTGGGGATGTGGAAATTCTCTAGGTTCCCTCCTGACTCATGGAGCTCATAGCTGAGCTGATGCCCCTGCATTAGCATGCAGCCAGTGCATCTCATTTTGAAATCTGAGAGCAAAGAGCTGCGACCTCAACTGTGAAAAACAAACTCAATACAATTCCCGGTTGGAGCTTGTGGGTTCTTCCCTAAAACCCACAGGCTCAGCTTCCCAGCTTTGCCTTGAGTCTGTCTATAAATTACTTTTATAGGAATGTTATCACGTTATTGAAAAGCAATAAAGCCTTCCCAGACACGCAGCTCTCCTGTTTTTGCAATCCTGTGTGGATGGCTTCTATGTACTACCTCACCCATCTTCATCCAAGCTACTCAATCCCCTTAATACCTCCTGGTGGATCTTTCCCATAGTCACCTTTTAGCTTAAGAAGAAAGAATACATTCCAAATGGAATAATATTACTACCAGATTATTCTTATATCTCAATATCTATAGGGAGCTAACAGCTGGGTCAAAGAACATAAATAACATGTGGATTTTATTTGAGAGTGAACTCTTATCAACAGGGAAGCTGCTGCCTCCCAATGTTTCTATAAAGTCTCTTGGTGTTTTGTACAGGGATTGCTTTCAAACGCATGAGATCTCAACTACTCTTCAACTTTGCAGGCTGCTTTCCTCTTTGAGCTCTGATAGAAAATAGTCCCCAGGTCTGGGTGTCACCTCCTTCCCCTAGGGGCTACATGTTCCCCTGCCGTGTGGCTGCAGAGCTACCTGCCCTCGCTGGGACCGTCCCACTCACTCTGGGGGCCCACAGGGAGGCAGGGAGGACAGCTTGCCTAACAGGCCCTCAGCTCACTATTGCTGCCCTGCTACCCAGGTCATCATTGAAGGGACCACTGGCCGGTCTGCTTCCAGGCTCCATCCAACGCCCAGGTCTCTTCTTCAGCCTGAGACTGAAGCTGACCACGTCATTCCATCTAAAACCCTTCATGGAACCTGCTGTTCGCAGGATGAAGTCTCAGATCCTCCCTGGGAACCTGGATGTGTGTGGGTCCCGCCCTGCCTGTCTCTCACCTGGTCTCCTCACCCGCTCCAGCTTTTCCTAAGGTTTCCTGGAGCTGGGGGGCTTCTCCTGAGCCCACCACAGGACTGCAGCTTCTCCACATGTTGCTGGAGCTGTTTCCTTTCCTTTACATAATTTCTTATTCTTTTTCTCCACTTGAATAACTACATACTTATCCTTCAGGATGCATGTGTGTGTGTATGTGTGTGTGTGTGTGTGTGTGTGTGGGTGCATGTGTGTATACCTGTGCTGCATGCTTCCCTAAAAGAGAAGAGAAATGCTTCCAGTGACAATGAGACAGTGGCAGCGGATGGAGCAGAGAGGTGGGATCAGCCCTGGGGACTTCTCCACTGACACCTCCTCTTGTGTAATTTAGGGGTGTATTAGTCTGCTAGGGCTGCCATAACAAGAAACCACCAGCTGTGTGGCTTAAGCAACAGAAATGTATTTTTTCACCATCTTGGAGGCTGGAAGCTCTAGATCAAGGTGTTGCAGGGTTGGTTTCTCCTGAGGCATCTCTCCTTGCCTTGCAGATGCTGCCTTCTCCCTGTGTCTTCACGTGGTCTGTGTGTGTCTGTGTCCTAATCTCCTCTTATAAGGACTCCAGTCATATGGGATGAGGCCCCCGCAACAACCCCACCTTACCTTAATCACCTCTTTAAAGGTCTTCTCTCCAAATGCAGTCCCATTCTGTGAAATGGGGATCAAGATTTCAACACATGGATTTTGTGGGACACAGTTCAGCCCACACTGGGAAGGGGTCCTTTCTCCAACCTGGCCTCAGTTGCTCTTTCCCTCTGTAATAGGAGGGTTGGGGGCTCATGATGGTAATCTTGTGGGTTCTCTTCTGCTTTCAATTTTCTGGAAGAAGAGTCAGGCAAGGTGAACCCAGAGCTGAGGCCGTTCCATCCTTGTGCCGTTCTGTCAGATAATGAGCCGGCATGTCAGACAGGCTTATCTGTGTGGTGCCTGAGTCCTCACCTTGCTTTCTTTTCCCTCTCTCGCAGGGAGAGACAGAGGAATGAACCAGAGGAGGTGGGCGGTGGAAATGCCCAGATCCCTATATGGTCCACAAAGCAGGGGATCCAGCATTGAAAGGCTTAGAACAAAGAGAGTGAGTGGAGGGAAAAGGAGAAGGGCACTAGTGTGAGTGTCCAGGCATCCAGATGACAAAAGAAAAGCCATTTGACCCACAGTGGCTGGGGAAGTAAGTGGCCTCTCAGGAGGGGCTGGGGCCTCTCCTTCCTTCCCTCTAGTCTTTAGGGATGGCTTCAGCACACACCACTGTCAACACAAGAGAGAAAAACTGCTCACTTCTGGGGTGTCCCACTGGGTGCCCGGGGTTGCAGGGCTCAGCCTGCAGACATCTCATTTTATAGGTCCCTGAGTCATCCTCCAGATGTCTGCCCTGGAGAAAGTCAGGCATGGAGCCCAGGGGCTGTGGTGTGCACTTTGGAACAGGAAACATCTAACATTGCTTAAAAAAATAGAAGACTCTGCTGTGTTTACTTTTGAAACCACTTGCCAGCCTATCCTGGCAAACTGGAAGGCAGAATAACTTGATGGTTTTGGAGCAGATAGAACTCTGGTCTCCAAGTTCAAGTCCAACTCTAGAGTCATGCTCCTTGCAGTGGCCCAAGGACTGAGTGTGGATTCTGTCACAAACAGTATTTATGTGGTCATAGTCACAGATGCTCCTTAGTGATTTTCCTCTGTAAATGCCCACGTGTGGACAAGGGCATAGAACACTCCACTATCGTTATCACAAAAGAATGGCTAAGCTGGCACTTTGCAGAAGTGTTCTCCAGTGGGAAGTCTGGCTGACACTTCCCCAGGCTTAGACAGGCCCCCAACCCATATACCACTTCCGTAGGTCTCCACCTGCGGCTGTGGAGGCTGCACACAGAATGCAGTTCACATTCGGGCTTGTCACAGGTGCACATTGTGATAGGACTTGCTATGTGTTTGGAGAAAGGAACAGCTTGTCCTAATTCTGCAAGGTATCCGTGGACTGTGAGGTGCTGGTAGACCTCAGGGGTAGTGATACCTGGTTACTCACATGCTTCCCTCTGCGTTGGGAGCACACCGGGCGCCAGCCAAGTCTGAACAGCTCGTGGTGAGTCCCAGTTTGTACACAAGGCCTGGCACAAGATAGGCATCAACGTGATGAAAGAAAGGAACTAGTGGAGATCTGGGGATGAGAAGAGTCCCTGGAGGGAGTGCAGGGAGAGGAGATGAGCGAGGCTCCCAGGGCAGGGCTGGAGGCAGAGAGGAGAGCTGACCTGCAGGTCACAAGAGCATGAGCCATCGCCAGAGCCAGCAGGCATGCAACCTCAAGCAAAGCCTCAGCCTCTGAGCCCTCAGGTTTCCCCATCAGAGCACGAGGGCAGGAACAGCAGCTCTAGCAAGGACTCTGTCGGAGAAGTCATTGAATTGATATTTTGTTTATTAAGTTATTAAAATGTTTATTTAAATTGATAGCTAAAATTATATATATTTATTGAGTACAACATGATGTTTTGAAGTGTACATACATTGTGGAATGACTAAATCTAGCTAATTAACATATGCATCACCCCACCTAGTTATGATTTTTGTGGTAGGAACACTATACATCCACTTATTCCTTTATCTAAATGACATTTTCTATCCTTTGATCAACATCTCCCCAATCCCCCTGTACCACTCCTCAACCCCCTGATAAACAACATTCTACTCTCTACCTCTATGAGATCAACTTTGTTAGATTTTACATATGAGCTAATATGTCTTGTCTTCTTTTCTTTTCTTTTCTTTTCTTTTCAGACAGGGTCTTGCTGTGTTGCCCAGGCTGAAGTGCAATGGTGCAATATCAGCTCACTGCAGCCTCGACCACCCAGCAATCCTCCCACCTTAGCCTCCCAAGCAGCTGGTGCAACAGGCACATGCCACCATGCCCGGCTAATTTTTTTATTATTTGTGTAGAGAGAGCATTGTACTACATTGCCCAGGCTGTTCTTGAGGCTCAAGTGATCCTCCCACCTCAGCCTCCCAAAGTGGTGGCATTACAGGCATGAGCCACCACACCTGGCCATTAGCTAGTATTTCTAAAATGCTTAGAATAGCCCCAGGCACAGAAATGGAAGGATACAAGTGTTTAATAAACTAGACAAATGAAAAGAAGAATGTTAACCTTGACAACGTGAAATTAAACATGAGGTGATAGAATTTGGGAGTGGGAAGGTGGAGGGAGAGGGAGGTGCCGATGCAGCTTGCTCAGAAGCGCTTTCGAGGAGACCTTGGTGACAGGCTTAGTCTCCTGTGCATTCACAGCCTCCGCAATAGGATGCCAATCTCCTGTCCAAGTACATCGACACTATTGCCTTTTCTTAACGTGCAAGCTTACTGGACTCTTTTTGCCAAATGCAAGGAAAGCAGATAACTACGGCCATCCGACTGGAATAGGCCCCTCATCTTGCCAAGCCTTGTGATGCACGCATAGCTGTTGCCTCCTTCTCTCCCTTCTCAGGGTCTTCTTCTTCCTCCTGACTCCTGACATCCATCATGTGACTTCTGGGTCTCCCACATGAAAAATCATGTCAACCCACTCCTGGGCAAAGCAAAAGACAGGGGCCACATTCACGCAGGTTCCAACTCTGGAACTTTCTAGACAGGAAGAGGTAGATAAGAGATGGAGACAGACACACCAGGAAAATCATGTGGTCTGAGATCCAACAACTGTGGCCAAAGCACCTTGCCTTCCTGCCCCTGAGAGGCTGGGACCTTTCAGGATGCTGCATCCTGGAGGGTCCTGGATGCAGCAATAGGGGTAGGGGAGGCAGGGTGTCACTGCTGGCCCAGTCGCTGTCTTCTCAGATGTGTGTCTCAACCAAAGTCCTCCTCCATTCTTGCCTATGAAGAAAATTTCACTCAAATAAATGTTTTCATCCTGTCACAGAAACTCTCTTAGCCCTCAGGCTAGGGAGTTTCTCTGCAGAGAATGGTCTCTCGCTCTCATGATCAAGGGGATTTATATCTTCCCAAATGCATTTGTTTATTTTGGTAAGAAAACCTAAGAGAGAGGCTTCCTCTCTGTCCATTCCATGTGTGGTTCATTCTCAGGGCACACCAGGAGCTTGGGCTGTGGAGGAAGGGCCCAGCCTCAGATTGCACTGAGTGCCCGCTGAGGCTTCAAGAGGGTGCCTGGGTTAATGGAAGGTGGCTGAGGGTGCCTTCACACAGCCACCACCAGCCAGGGTTCCTTCTTTCCACCTACTAAGATGACCTGTTTTTGAAATATCTAAGTTTGTTCTAACTCTTGCTTTGGGGAAAAAATGATAGGAAAAGTATAACAAAAATACCCAGAGACTTGTCAAAGTGAGAAATGAAGACTCAACCCTAGGGCTGGGTTCAGTCTGTTCTTCCCTCTGCTCCTCACTGTCTGAAACCTTGCACAGCTGTGTGTGGGTATAGTGGCGGGGTGGGGGGTGGGTCACACAGGCCTAATAGGACCAGAAATTCTTCAACTCATCTTGCCAGAAATGAAAGAGACAGGTAGCCTCCATATCATAAAATGTAGAATCTGAAAGTTTGAGGGTAGCTGGGCCCTGAATTTGGAAGTGAGTGAACAGTCTCTGGCCCTAGATCTCTTGGTGGGGAACAGCTGCCACTGGGGAGGCTGGGGTCATGGGCCTGTTCCCTGCCTCTGTGCTTACTAGTAATGGCAATGAACAACTTCCGTCCGTGCCCTGCCTCTTCATGCATGACCTCTAGAGCACCCTGTGGATCTTCTTTCTCCATGGGTATGTAGGTGGGTGGCTCTCATGTAGGTCCTGGGCCTTGTCCACCCCTGTCTCAAAGAAAATGTCCATCAGTGACCTCCCTTCCCTTCTATTTCACCTCAGTGAGCATACACACAGTCCTCAGTGAGTGATACAAGCATGAGGAGAGTTGGGTGGTGACTTGGCTAGCTCCTAGTGGCACTGCAGACCCAGGAGAGTTGAGGGGGCAAAAAAGTCTCCTTTCTGTCTTCTTGCTTCTCCCAAAGGTAGAATGCCAGAGGACAGGAAGGGCAGGGGAAAATCTTAGCAGAGCGGAGTGACTTCTCATGTTCAGAAGAGAAATCTCCTACATTCAGTCTTAGGCAAGACATCCTTATGTCTGTCCATATAGTAGCACTGAGAACACTCCAGCCACTGGATGGAAATGAGATTCAAACGAGCGACGTGAAAATGTCCCCCAAACCCTGGGTCTGATTGTACAATCCCCAAACCATGACAGCCCAGTGCCACATGAGCTCAGGGACAGGACCCTTTTCCTGAAAACAGTGGCTTTTTTGTACTTAGGAAACATAGCCAGTGTTGGGTGGACACAGAGCTGGATGCTACTGAGGGAGGAGATGGTATTTGGGATGGACCATTGCTCTGCAGGTGGGGCAAAGACTAGGAAGAGGCTCTGTTGTGCTGGGGTGTTAATTTGTCTGGGAACAACTTTGAACTTGACCGTGAGTTTTTCATTCTGCTTTCTCCAGGGTACCTGGCTGGGTCTCTGCATGGCAGAAAAGAAAGACCCCTCACCCATTAATGGTGGAAATATTCATGGTGCAGCCACATGGGACCTGGAGGGTAAGGGAAAGTGGAATGATAGAGAAAAAGGAAGGAGGCCACCAGCAGATGGGAAGAAATAAGACGGCTGTATCGTCATACACAATTTCCTCCAGGCAGGCTCCTCTCCACGCCTGGCTAGGTCCATGTGGAGCACAGGGGAACTCTTCCTGTGGAGTTGTGCATGGATTTAGCCTTGAGAACAAAGACAACATGGATGTTGCCATTAATGACATTGCTGTCTTTAGGGAAGATGATCCTGGAGCCTCCCTCCAGCCACACCTGATGACAACATGCCAGGTCTTGTCCTTGGCACAGTTTGCCCATCAGGGTTGGGTCTCACCCCATAGTCTTCATGCACTTTGTGGAGCCATGACAGTCCCCCTCTAGGGATACCACAGCAAACGAACCGCAGTGAGGTTCTGGCCTCCAGTTGAGTGGTTCCAGGCTCTCCCTGGCCTTTTACTCAGCTTACGGAATTTCGCATAATCTGGAGCATCCAATGGCCTCCCAGTCTCTTCCTCTGAAAGGATGAAGTGGCTGCTGCTCACAAAGAAGGTATTAAAGGAGTCAGAGCTACCAAAGGAAGAGGCAAAGGTGCGTGTGGGTCCCCATGACCTGGAAATGTTCAGGCAGCTTGGCCCATCCTGCCCTCACCCCATCCTAGTTCCTGGGACTAGAAAAACAGCCATTAGTGGGACCAGTGTCAGGTGGGCTCATGCAGCAGGGAAATCCTGTGGCCTGGGGAGATTGTACTCTCCTCCTCCTCATCAGATTCTGTGACAGATCTGCTCGTAACACATGTTTAATTCTCCCTGGTGGAAGTTCAGAGGGACTCAGTCCATCAGAAGGTGAAGGACCCAGGTGAGACCTCAGCAGGTGTGACTCTCAGCCCTGTGCCATGTTCCTGTGTCTGAGACTCAGGGACTTCACACCATTGAGAAGTAGTGGCTTCAAAGGGTGCACTAGTTGGTTTTGGGTCACAGAGAAGGTTGTTCCTGGGCACCAGATTTTGCTTATCTCCAGAGACCTACAGTCTGAGACAATGAAACAGGACTTACACACAGGGGGCCTGTGAAAGGTCAAGTTGCATCCCTCCACATTTATATATTGAAATCCTAACTCCCTAGTAGCTCAGAATGTGACCTTATTTGGAGATAAGGTAAAGACAGACGTAATCAAGTTAAAATGAGGTTCCTAATCCCACATGACTTTCATCTTCATAAGAAGGTGAAATTTGGACACAGAGACACACATAGGGGCAAGGCTTTGTGAAGAGACACAGGGTGAAGACGGCCAACCACAAGCCAGCAGTGGCCTCAGAGGAAACAACCCTGCTGGCACCGTGACCCTAGGCTTCCAGCCACCAGGGCTGTGAAGCAATACATCTCTGTTCTTCAGGTCTCCTGGTTTGTGGTGCTTTGTTATGGCAGCCCTAGAAATGAATACAGGGCTAAGGGCTAATAGGAGACCTGTGTCAATGAGAAGGCAGAAAGTCCACAAGTGGCCACCCCACCCCAGGCTTGCTCTGTTCCCAGCATGGTTTGCCCCATTGTTTCCTACCTCTCGCTTGAAAGGAAAATCAGGAGACCCCAAGAGTAATGAATTTTTTTAGTTGAGTACTGCTGGGGAAATGAACATGCTTGACTAAAAAATCTCTCTGCAGGCTTGTGCTCTCAGCCAAAGCCTACCATATGGTCGTTTACCCCCTGCAGAGCTGCGCCTCAAGGGCAGCTGCTGATCCTGCACACAAAGAAGGAGGTCTCTGGAGACACTCAACAACAGTCTTATGCCCCATACCAAATGTAGGGCAGCCCAAAGGCATGGCTGGGCCAGCACCTGGGGTGGGCCTACTGGGACCACACATTTCTCTGTGTATCCAGCTTCCATGTAGCAGGCTCTTGCTCATTGGAGCATACCCCAGGGAGGCTTTTAATAGCAAGAACTATACTAGAATCAGTAAGGAAGGAGGCTCTGGCTTTGGAGCCTGCTATGGTTTGAATGTGACCACCAATGTTCATATGTTGGAAACTTAATCCCCAATGCAACAGTGCTGAGAGTTGGGACCTATAAGAGATGATGAGGTCATGATGGCTCTGCTCTCCTTTATGGGTTAATCTTCTTAGTGCAGGAGTGGGCTCCTGTTTAAAAAAAAAAAAAAAAAAAAAGTAGTTCGGCCTGATTTTCTCTCTGTCTCCCATGCCCACTTTCCTTCTACCACAGGGTGACACTCATCAGATGCCAGTGCCATGCTCTTGGACTTACCAGCCTTCACAACCAGGAGTGACATCAATTTCTCTTGCTTATAAGTTACCCAGTCTGTGGTATTCTGTTACAGAAGCAGAAAACAAAGACAGAGCCTTTTCATCAGGAAGTTCTATTATCCCTGCATGCCAGAGTGGGGTCACAGGGACAGGTTTGGATGCCCATTGAGAGGTAGGGAGCTAGTTCAGGGACATTAGCAGTTTTCTTATTACTTCTCCCCTGAGAGTCAGAGTCTGGCCTTTTCTGGGAAGAATGAAGTCTGGAGAGGGGTTGATTATTACTCCTTCTCAGGTGGGAGGGATGTGAGTGGACATTGACGGAGGATGTGGCTTCCTTCTGTAAGGATTCCTGATCTACCCACTTACCTTGCCTTAGGTAATTCACAGCTGGGGTAGGACCATCTACCAAGCTACTCATTGCTATCTTCTCTCTAGAAGACTGCAGAGGATGCAAAGGGAATTTTGCCTTCCTCTTGTCTAGAAAGTTTAAGGCTTTTGGTCTGGGAGGGGGCGGGGGTTGTTAATAGTTTTTCAGTTTTCTGACCCCACATAGAAGTTGAAAAAGTGCTTTTACACCCCTCAAAGCAGGCTCCCATGTGGGATAAAAAGTTATCTGGGAGTTGCTGAGAGGGTGCTGGGCTGAAGGAGGGGGGTTGCCCAAGGGTGGCACAGGCTCCCTGCACTTTGGAATAGGAGGATGAGGATCTGCACCACATGCCAGTGTCCTGCCTGGAAGGGCCACGGTGCCACTGTTTTTTCCTGTTGGGCTGCTATAACAAAATATTGTAAACTGGGTAGCTTCTAAAGAACAGAAGTTCATTTCACACAGTTCTGAAGGCTGGGAAGTCCAAATCTGTCACCCACAGATTTAAGTGTCTGGTGAGAGTCCATTTGATAGATGACTGATATTGGGTAGGTCTTCCCCCCGCAGTGAATTGGACTCATAGCCCAATTTACTTAAATAAAATATAATTTTATTTTAAAAAATCAAATTATGTGATGTTTCTTTTATTTCAGCATTATAGAGCAAACTCAAGCTTTCCTGTTAATTACCTTTCAATGTTTAAAAATCTTTGAACTGTAAGCATTGTTTAATCTCTTTTACAGATAGGGAAACTGAGGCTCAGGGAAGTAAATATGTACATACTGGACAAGCAGAGAAGCAGCAGCCAGGTGTGGCAAACTCTTTGTGTGAAGAGAAATCATTTGTATTTAAGTTACAGAAAACACAACATATTTACTCATGTTTTGGACAAGCCTGAGGTTAGAGTTGCCGTCAGGCAGCTGAGTTAGGCAGAGGCTTGGATGATGTCAACAAAACTCAGTTTCCCTCAGTCTCTTAGCCCTATTCTTCTGTGCCCTTCATTCTCAAGTTTCGTGTGATGGGAATATGCCAATCAGCAAGTTCAGAGTGAGGATACTTGGATACAATTCAGCAGAAGATCTGTGCTTCTTTCTTAGGTCCTGCCTAGACTCATGGTTCCTTATGGGCTCTAGTTGGGTCTATGTCCACCCCAAGTCAGTCACTGGGGGATGCAGTATTTCTTGCTAGGCCTGAGTCATGTACTCATCCCTGGACAAGTGATGAAATGGGTGGGGTAGAGGGTGGGAGCTGAGACTAAAGAATAGAGATGGTGGCCGGGCACCGTGGCTCACAACTGTAATCCCAACACTTTGGAAGGTTGAGGCAGGTGGATTACCTGAGGTTGGGAATTTGAGACCAGCCTGACCAACACGGAGAAACCACGTATCTACTAAAAATACAAAATTAGCTGGATATGGTGGCACATGCCTGTAATCCCAGCTACTTGAGAGTCTGAGGCAGGAGAATTGCTTGAATCCAGGAGGCAGAGGTTGTGGTGAGCCGAGATCATGCCATTGCACTCCAGTATGGGCAACAAGAGCAAAACTCCATCTCAAAAAAAAAAAAAAAAAAAAAAAGAAGGTTTCACTCCAAATTAATTAACTCTATTTAGTAGAAATATATTTGATTTCCACTATATCTCAATGAATTGTACTTCTGCCTGGTTACCATGCATTTCTTAATTGAATTGAACTAAAAAAAAGAAACAATGACACACAGATGAAGGATTTATAATCCAAATTCTCTATCAACACAGAATAGATTTCTATAATCCACTTTAGAGAGATCACCAAAATAGTCAGGCAAAGTACCAGTCGTTGCTGCCACCAATGTAGAATCACTTGTCTGGAGTAAATGAAGAACAACAAAAACCCCAAATTAGTAGAGAGGGAGGGGAAAAACAACCAGAGAAGAAGATATTGAGCAAAATTACAGTTCTATCACCATTTGGAATTTACCTCTGTGAGCCAGAAAAGAGATGCCTGGGCTGAAGCCACCTGCGAGATGCACTTGCTTTTCTGGCAACAAATTTTATCCTTCTCTGTCTGATGAGTCCACTGGGCATTGCACTCCATGACGTCCGAAACTGTTAAAATATTATTTTTTTAAAGAGGACATAATCATGTCTGCTATTCAGATATAAAAAGAACACTTGTTAACAATTGTATCTTACTTATTAATAATGACTAAAATGTTTCTTTCAACTGATTCAAAGGAGAATCAAAGTATCACACATGCATAGGCAGAGAAGAGATGTTGCAATTAACTTAGATGCAAAGGGCATATCCACAGGGAAACAATTAATTGCATTCCACTGAACACAATTGTTGTGGGTTTCTATAGGCAAGAAGCATTTGCATTATTATCGGCTTCCCACAATTTACAGAATTGTAAAACAGCTCAAAGGCAGGGGCTGGTGAGTAATCCTTTCTGTGTCCCATTGCCAAATCTCTCACATTCCCCTTGACACTCCATATGCTGGACCCCATGGAAGACTTCCCTCAGTCTCCAGTTCTCATACGGTTTTTAGTGAAGTACTCTCCTGGTCGTTCTTTGAATCCCTCTCTCTAGAACTGAATAGTTCACATAACTCAGGCCAGGCTAATGAGAGTCCACCATACAGAGCTCAAAACCTGCCCTCCCTACTACCCTGGGCCATCATCCTTATTCCAAGTTACCACGTTTCCTTCTTCATTCCCATAAAATGGAAATGTACAAAATGGCTTCTGTAGGCTTGCCCAGTTGTTCCTGAATCAATTGAGCAACAAAGAGATTTAGGCTAATGAGTTGGAGCTCTCTATTGAAAAAAAAATCAATATCCACAATAAGAAGAAAACAGACAAAGTGACTGCAGCCCTAACCCCAGGCTTGTTCAAAACATGAGTCAATACATTGTTTTTCGTAACTCAAATCCAAATTATTTCTCCCCACACAACGAGTTCACCACCCTGGCTGCTGCTTCTCTGCTTGTCCAGTATGTACATATTTACTTCTCTGTGCCTCAGTTTCCCCTTCTGTAAAGAGACTAAATAATGCTTACACTTCAAAGATTTTTAAATATTAAAAGGTATTTAATAGGAAAACTTAAATTTGCTCTACAATGCCGAGATAAAAGAAACACATAATTTGATTTTTTAAATAAAATTATATTTTGGTCAGAATATGTAGAGCTTGTAGGACTCAGTGTCTTTGTGTGAGGAACAAAATAAAGTGTGAAGATTAGACAAAGGGGTTCCCAACACCTTATTAATCCAGACTATTGTCCATTTATTTATTTCTCTTCAGGCAAAATAGCAGCAACTATTTATCAGCTCTTATGGATTTGCCTGGCTCTCTCCTAGGAATTCCTACATACATTATGCTTAACATCTTGGAAATGAAGAGAACCATGACTTAAAGGAGTGGAAAAGTTCGTCCAAAGCCACAATTAGTAAGAGGAGGATCCTGGGTTAGTGTGGTCCCAAAGCCTGCCTTTTCGTCCTCACACCCTTCAGTAAGTGCTTGCAGAAGGAGCTCTCCTGCTTTCCAGATGGCAGAGTGAGAGACCATGGCCTACCCTGCCGGAGTCCAGACGCCGCTGCGCAGGAAGATGGGCCCAAGGAATGTGTAGCTGGAGCAGAACCACGTGTCCCTGCTGACTGCTTGCAGTGGAGGTGCCCGGGGCTTAGGGTGGGCAGTGAGCGTGAGGCCACAACCCCAAACAACCCATAGGAGATAACAGTGAGAAGAGGGCCCCGAAGCCCCCACTCAGAGCCCCGGGGACTCTGCCGCTTTGCTGGCAGGGCTCCCCCAGCCCGGCGGGGCTGCCCACGGAGCTGAGGCCACAGCAGGTGGGCTTTGCTCTTGCTGGAGGCTGGAGTTTCGGAGAAAACCCCAATAGGCCTTGCAAATTTGGTGAGTTCCTGCCCAGTCCGCAGCTCAGTTCCTAAGTCTAAAGGGCTAGGAACTTTAAGAGGGGCCAGGGAGAAACGTGTAGGGGCACAAAGTGCCCAGGCCATAAGGAATCTGATGCCGATATTGGAAAAACTTGTGTGTGTGCAGATGGCGCCCTGAAGTTAGAATCCGTCCCTGCCCCAGCTTCAAGCTCCACTAAGAAGGTCACGTAACAGGTTTGAAGCTGAGACTCAGAAGTTTCCACATTTGCCTAAAGCCCCGCAGTCGGCCCAGGCCTGTTGTCTGCACCTGTTGTCTCCCTTGGGAAAAACTGCCAGTTGGGTCTGGAAAGGATAAATTGGTTCGGCTTTTGACCTTCACATTGTTTTTCCCTTATTGGTTAATTCATAAAATATGTGTAGAGGATCCTCGGTGGGGGGGCAGGCCCTGCACCTGGTCCTGGGGGTTAACGTGAACAGTGACCAGGGCCCTGTTCAGCGCAGGGCACAGGCAGGTTCTGAGTCCGGATCATGGTGATGAGGGCGGGGCTTCGGGCCTAGCCAGAACCAGGAGCACAGGCTCTGCAGTGCTCCGGCTGCTAAGGTGCGAACGCCTACAGTACAGCTGGCTCCTTGACATCCCTATGCTTCTTTGCTTGTGCTTTCATCATATGTGTGTTGGGAGATTTAAATAAATTCATAGATACTGATAAAATAATATGCTAGCGTTGTGCATGCACACATATGAAGTGTATTTATAGAGACTGATAATCCCACCTTCTAGACCCTGCAGTGGGTGAATAGTGGTGGGGCTGGGATTTGAGCCCTGGGGGTCAGGCTCCAGAATCGGGTCCTTTGGCCTCTCTTAGCTCTGCTTTAGCCCAGCCTTTCTGTGTTACTAGGAGCCAGAGATGGGGCAGAGGAAGGTGTCCCAGAGTGTTGCACTGCACCTGGCCCTTGGCCACAGTTGCCATGTTCGAGGAGATGGGCAGCATGAGATGGGGAGTGGGGACTGCATCCCTTGGTGTATGTGTGCAGCCAGAATTCTCACTCTAAGTAAACTTCTGAATATCTGACCTCCCAGTCTCCTCACATGTTAAATAGGCATGATGGTGCCCACCCTGGAAGGCCGTTGCCAAGGTGATGAAGTGTGAAACTCCAAGGCTGGAGGAGTGCCTGGCAGGTGGCAAGTGCTCCATGAGTTCCCATCCAGCCGTTCACTTCCTCATCCCGGCATCTTGCCTCCCCATCCACCACAGTGCATTGGTTCTTCATGGATCATTGTTGTTCACTTCTTTTGCCCAGAAAATAGCTTCAGAGTTCCGTCCCCTCTCTTTCTCTCTTCTTCCTTTACTCATTCCCCATTCCCTTATCTCTTTCTCGGTAACATTTCAGGTTTCTCTGATTCTGTCTGTTCCCTAAACACTGGGGTTTCTCTGCGTTGCCCCCTTGGTCATCTTCTCTGGTCCCACCCTTCATACTGTCCCTTTGTAAGTTGCACATCCATCTTCTGACAGCTCCAAATTCTATGTGCTCAGCCCTAATCATCCTTCTGAGCTCCTGACCCTTATTTCCAGTGATCACTGCTACTCCAGCATCCTATTGGTAAGTGTCTAAATTCAGACTCTCTTTTTCACCCATGTATTAGTCGAGGCTCTCCAGAGACAGAACCAATAGGAGATAGATAGATCTATGGATAGATGAGAGGGGATTTATTAGGGGAACTGACTCACATGATCAGGAGCTTGAGACATCCCATGACAGGCTGTCCACAAGCTGGAGACTCTGGAATGCCAGTAGCAGTAGTGTGGCTTAGTCCAAGTCCAAAGGCCTCAGAACCAGGGAAGCTGATGGTGTCACTCTCAGTCAGAGGCTGAAGGCCTGAGAACCCAGGGGGCACTGGTGCAAGTCCTGGAGACCAAGGCCAGAGAACCTGGAGTTCTGAGGTTCAAGGGCTGGAAAAGGATGGCATCCCTGCCCTGGAAAAGAGAAAAGCATTCTTTCCTCTGCCTTTTTGTTGTATTTGGGCACTTAGCTGATTGGATGGCATCCACCCACATTGGGTGAGGGTGGGTCTTCTTTATCCAGTCCACTAATCCAAACATCAGTATGTTCTGGAAACACCCTCACAGACATTTCTAGAAATAATATTTTACCAGCCATGTGTGTGTCTCCTAACCCATCAAGCTGACACCTGAAACTGACCATCACAACCCCCATACTGCATTTCCCCGGGACCCCAGTCTCCCTACTGCTAGCTTTTTCATCCTTTCCTTTGTTGGCAAAGTGGTCTTTCTAACAAGACTAAGTCCTGTGGCATTTCTCTGCCTAGAGGGCTTCCCAAGAGCTCCCTAGATCCAGTCTCAAACTCCTCATGAGGCCACAGGCCCTGTGACCTGGCCACTGTATCCATTGTTGCCTCTTTCTTGTCCCTTTGCCACCTGCTCCACATTTCCTGACTACATCTGCTCCTTTGCCTCTATGCTTATTCAAGGTCTGCCTGAAAATGATCCTTCTCCTTGTTATGCACTATGCAAACTGGTTTTCATTCATTTGGATTCAGATGTAAGACCATTTTCTCTGTGAAGCCGCCCATCTTATATCTGGAAAGTAATAAACACTGGTAGGGGTATGGATTTCATTGAGAGATGGGGATGTCCTTGTGGGTAGAGGTCATGTCTTATTCATCTTTGTGTCTCATTCCTCCCCTGTCACTTTGTTAACAGATGAAGGAACGTTTATTTTGCATATAAAGAAACTGAAGTGCAGGAAACAAATGTCACAAACTCAAGGTCATGTTACTAAAAAGAGTCTCTGCTGCTGTGGGTCCTGGACCTCTTCTTCACTCTAGTTCTTTCAAACTACAAAAAAAGAAAGGTGCTTTAGTCCAGGGCCTGCCCGTGCTGGACATAACATGGCTAGATTTTCCCAACCCTCTAGGAGGCTGCAGCAGCGGCACAGCTGGCTTCAGGGCAGGCAATAGGACAGTCACACTGGGCCCTTCTCAGAAGGGCCCCACACTTGGTTTAACGTTCTGCTGCAACCAACTTGAAATTCTTACTAATTTTTCTTTGAGCTTGTGATTTGTAAGTGAAGTCTGATGGGGCTTGTGCTGCAGCAGAGGAGGTAGGCTGGGCCCGCACTGCGGGCAGCAGGCCGGGCTGCCCAGCTCACAACAGTGACGCTACAGTGTCTGGGCCTCAGGAGAGAGGAGGGGCTCTATGTGCAGCAGCACCAGGAGGGTTCCCTGACCTTTTCAGTGTTCTGTTGTGCTGTGATTAGATAACATCACCTTTTCCTCATTGCATTTCATGAGTAATAAAATGCCTTCAAAGGATAATCTTTATAGCTTTTATTTGTAACTGCATTTATTTTCCTGCTTTTTGGACAAGGAGCCCTATTTTCACGTTGCTCTGGGCCCCACAAATTATGTGGTCTTCCCTGTAGATGGGACATGAAAGACAGCGACATATTTTAAATTAAAACTCATAGGACTGAGCAGTTGGGAATTCAGAAGATAATATGAAATGCAGAGCAATTTGGTAGGGGTTATATGGAATTAAGGAAGAGAAGTAAAATTCAGGTGAGTGTGACAAGGAAAGGCTGGTTCTATTCAATAGTTATTGATACAATTTTAGCAGCAGTGTTAGAGAGAGAAATCAATTTTCGGACTGCGGGGTCAGCAAACAGCCTATGAGGTGAAAGGAAAAACGAGTTTTAAAGAGAGCCTACTATGTGACCCAAGGTGTTGCAAAATAGGCTTTTCTAATTTGATTTGATTTAACTGAATGATGTGTAGAAGATAGAAAAAAAGGGTTGTCAATAGCAAGAGATACTTTCAATAACAAGAGAAATTTGAAAAATTAAAAAAGAATGATGTTTCTTTTTACAAAGATGTGTTGCTGACTAAAGAAATGGAGAGCTGAGGAAAGAAAAAAACAAATATTTTTTACATGTTTGGCAAATATTTGAATATTTATTTCATCAAAACATCTTAAAAGATCTCTAAGGATAGATATAGATAGATACAGATAAAGATACAAATATACATATAGATATATATACATGTCTGTACACACATATAAATATATAATTAAAAATAAATAAATCAAAGACATAATGTCAGCTCTCTGTATCCATCAGTTCTGTATCTGTATATTCAACCAACCATGGATTAAAAATATTCAAGAAAAAACATTCTCCTGTATTGAACATGTACAGACATTTGTTCTTGTTATTATTCTTTAAACCATATAGTGTAACAACTCTTTACATAGCATTTACATCATATGAGGTATTATAAGTAATCTAGAGATGATTTAAAGTGCACAGGAGGACATGCATAGGTTATATGCAAATACTATGTCATTTTCTATCAGGGACTTGAGTATCTGCAGCTTTTGGCTTTTGATATCCATGGAGGTCCTGGAACCAATCCTCCATGGATACTGAGGAATGACTATATTTAAAACTACAAATTTTATATAGAAATATATAATTTATTTATAACATATCTATATAGATAAATACATATAACTCTCTATATACATCACTATATATACTACATAAAATTAAGATTAATACATTGCCCCAGATGACACACAGAGCATGGACTTGAACTTAGGAGTCTCTGGGTCTCAGTCTTGTGGATTTTCTCCTCCACCATACTGCTTCTCCTGCTGTCTTTTTTGAATCTGACATTGAAACTCTGCAAGATTTTTTAGACTTGATATACTCTTTTAGGACAGATTATTATAATACTTTGAAAAGTTTAGATAAACAGAAGATTTTTAGATGTCATCTAATTTGTCTAAAGTAACCACAATTTGAAATATTATTTTAAGAAATAAAATAGAACTCAACTTCTCTTAAAAACTGAGAAGCCTCAGCCAAGATAATACGAGTTGTACCATCAGCCACAAGGAAAAGAGAAAGAGAAGCTGTATGAATGGGCAAGAAAAGGAAGGGCTCACCAGAAAACATAAGAGAAAGACAAAAACAAAATCTTGATTGAGATTGAGGGAACTCTGCAGCTTATGAGATGAAATGGGGCAGGCCTCCAAGATACTCTGCTGAGATTGTGCAAGCATAGCCATACTCTCTGCTCTCTCTTCAAGGATAAACGTCTTGAAAAAGCTGTCTCAACAGGCAATCTCCCTTTCTTTATCTCTACTTAACTTTTCAATTCACTGCTATCTGGTTTTGTTCACAAAAAAAATCTACTGAAACTGTTTTTGTCAAGGTTTCCAACAATTCCCATGTTGTTAAGTCCTGTGGTCCATTTTTTGCCCCCATCTTATTTCATGTCATAGCAGGATTTGACAGGGCTGGCTACCTCTGAGTTCTGGCAATATTCTCCTTTCCCAGCTTCTGGGATGCTGTACTCACACAGTTTTTCACTTACTTATATTTAGAATCTCTTCTTCTTTCTTCTGTTTCCATAAAAGATGCTGTCAATTCCCATATCCATAATAATACCTAGGTGTCAATGATGCAGAATTGCAATTCCTTCATAGGAATAAACATATTTTGTAATTATTTATTTATTATTTTTCTTCTTTTTTGTCCTCAAAATGTCAGCTCCAACAATCATATGACTTTGTAAATTTGGTCACTAAAAGGTGGAATAAACAGGTTCACATTCTGAAAATTAGTAAATTACAGAGCCAGAAATGGGTCATCTAACTTTCTAATTCCAGAGCTGTTGCTGCTGTATGTTACTCTGCCTCTCATGAAAAAACAATTAGAGGGGATTTCTGTGTGTGACCTTAACAGAGTAACCTGAAGCAGACCAACACTTCTGCCAAGAAAAATTAAGAAATCCAAATATAATACAAAATAGACAGATATTGAAGACATTAAAGGGATGCCAACATAGCTAGGAGTTAAGTGGTAAAAATCCCTGAGAGAAGGAAACCACATACAATAAGCTCAATATTTGGTGATTTTTCCCTCAAGGTATTTGCCCAGTGCTTAAACTGTATAAGTCAAGAGTGTAAGAAGCAAAGAAGAATCACTGAATAACGGAGCAGAGTTTTAGCATTGCTATCAGACTGAGGAACAAACAAACAAAAAAATTAGAGTTCAGGACCTACCAAAGATAAGAACTTCTGAAAACACCCGGGTCCTTGATTGGAACACATGTAAGGCTACCAAGGAATCGTGACAAAACAGAAGTAGACCCTAGCAAAGACTGCAACCCAGTATCATAACAGCTCTTCCCCAATCACACTGAAGTATTTCACCCTAGAAGTATTTCATCCTACTGTAGTTGCCCACCTGAGGAAAGGGTGATTCATCATCTTTGGTAGAAGATAACACCACTCAGAACATCCCTAATGTTTTGTATTAAATGTTTTCTATTTAACAATAGATTCAATTTAACCAAAATTACCAGGAATACCAGAAGTTATGACCAATAGGAAAAATATAATTGGTATGCACTCAAAGAAGTTGAAAATATTAGAGCTAAACAACAACACATAGCTTTTAATATAATTGTGATTAATATATTCAAACAAAACAAATTAAAAGATGTAAAATGTAATCAGGAACTGCAATTCTTATTTTTAAAAAGCTTAAGTGGAAAATCTAGATTATCAAAATAAAAAATAATTTTAAGAACTTAATGGGATAAAAGCAGATTTGATGAGGCTGAAGAGAATATTAGAGAACTGGAAATAGATTAATAGAAAAATTCTAATAACACAAAGAAAACTAGATGAAAAATACAAAAAGGGTACATAATTAACATGTGAGACTCAATACAAAAGTTAAACCAGTGATGCATTGGCTGGCTTATACCAGCTAATAAGAACTAACTGGTAATTTTCATGTATTTTTTGAGCTCCTTGTTAAATAGTTGGTAGCTTGAAATCAACATGAACAGAGTATATGTAGCAAATGCCAGTTAACAGAACCATCTTATTCCGTTCAGAAAATTAGCATATCACTAGGTCTAAAATGTGGGTAAGTGGAGTCACAGAAACAGAGGAAAGAGGGAATGAAACAGAAGTAAAATTTGAAAAGATAATGGCCAAAATTTTTTAAATCAGATGAAAGACTTCTAGCCATAGATTTAACTGTGTGTAGTGCAGTAAACAACAACAAAACATATCTAGCCATATCATAGCAAATATGAAGGAAACCAAAGACAAAGATCTAAAAATCACCCAGCATGGAAAAAAAGGTCCATCTGAAAAGAAGCAAAAGTATAACTGACAAATGACTTCTCCATAGAAACAAGAGAAGGCCAAAAACTTGAAATGATAGCTGATATGATTTGGCTGTGTCTCACCCAAATTTCATCTTGAATTGTAACTCCCATCGTTCCCATGTGACATGGGAGGAACCTGGTGGGAGGTAATTGAACCATGGGGGCAGGTCATTCCCTTGCTCTTCTTGCAATAGTGAATAAGTCTCATGAGATCTGACGATTTCAAAAATGGGAGTTTTTCTGCACAGGCTCTCTCTCTTTGCCTGTTGCCATCCATGTAAGATGTGACTTGCTCCTCCTTGCCTTCCACCATGACTGTGAGGCTTTCCCAGCCACATGGAAATGTAAGTCCATTAAACCTCTTTCTTTTGTAAATTGCCCATTCTTGGGTATGTCTTTATCAGCAGCATGAAAATGGACAAATACAGAAGTTGATACCAGTAGAGTGGGGTGCTGCTGAAAAGATACTGGAAAGTGTGGAAGTGACTTTGGAACTAGGAAACAGGCAGAGGCTGAAACAGTTTGGAGGGCTCAGAAGAAGACAGAATAATGTAGGAAAGGTTGAAACTTCCTAGAGACTTGTTGAATAGCTTTGGCCAAACTGCTGATAGCGATATGGACAATAAAGTCCAGGCTGAGGTGGTCTCAGATGGAGATGAGAAACTTCTTGGGAACTGGGGTAAGGGTGACTCTTGCTATGTTTTAGCAAAGAGATTGACAGCATTTTGCCCTAGAAATTTGTGAAACTTTGAACTTGAGAGAGATGATTTAGGGTATCTGGCAGAAGAAATTTCTAAGCAACAAAGCATTCAAGATATGACTTGGGTGCTGTTAAAGGCATTCAGTTTTAAAAGAGAATGAGAGCATAAATGTTTGGGAAATTTGCAGCCTGACAATGTGATAGAAAAGAAAATCCCATTTTCTGAGGAGAAATTCAATCTGGATGCAGAAATTTGCCTAAGTAATGAGGAGCTGAATGTTGATCACCAACATAGACTATGGGGAAAATGTCTCCAGGGCATGTCACAGGTCTTCATGGCAGCCCCTCCCATTGCAGGCCTGGAGGCCTAAGAGGAAAAAGTGGTTTTGTGGGCCAGACCAAGGATCCCCATGCTGTGTGCAGCCTAGGGACTTGATGCCCCACATCCCAGCTGCTCTAGTCATGGCTGAAAGGGGCCAAGGTACAGCTTGGGTTGTTGCTTCAGAGGGTGCAAGCCCCAGGTCTTGGCAGCTTCCACATGGTGTTGAGCCTCTGGGTGCACAGAAGTCAAGAATTGGAGTGGGAACCTCCTACTAGATTTCAGATGATGTATGCACATGTCTGGATGTCCAGACAGAAGTTTGCTGCAGAGGTAGGGCTCCCATGGGAGCCTCTGCTAGGGCAGTGCAGAAGGGAAATGTGGGATCAGAGCCCCCACACAGAGTCCCTGCTGGGGCACCACCTAGTGGAGCTGTGCAAAAAGGGCCACCATTCTCCAGACCCCAGAATGATAGATTCACCAACAGCTTGCATAGTGCACCTGGAAAAGCCACAGACACTCAGCACCAGTCCATGAAAGCAGTTGAGAGGGAGGCTGTACCCTGCAAAGCAATGGGGTGGAGCTGCCCAAGACCATGGGAACCCACCTCTTGCATTAGTGTGACCAGGATGTGAGACATGGAATCTAAGGAGATCTTTTTGGAGCTTTAAGATTTGACTGCCCCACTGGATTTCAGACTTGCGTGGGGCCTGTAGCCCCTTTGTTTTGGCCAATGTCTCCCATTTGGAATGTCTATATTCACCCAATGCCTATACCCCACTGTATCTAGGAAGTAACTAATTTGCTATTGATTTTAGAGACTCGTGGGCAGAAGGCACTTGCCTTGTCTTAGATAAGACTTTGGACTGTGGACTATTTAGTTAATGCTGAAATGAGTTGAGACTTTTGAGGACTGTTGGGAGGACATGATTGGTTTTGAAATGTGAAGACATGGAATTTGGGCGGGGCCAGGGACAGAATGACATGGTTTGGCTGTGTCCCCACCCACATCTCATCTTGAATTTTAACTCCCACAGTTCCCATGTGTCATGAGAGGAGCCTGGTGGGACACAATTGAATAAGGGGGGCAGGTCTTTCCCATGCTGTTCTCATAATAGTGAATAAGTCTCATGAGATATGATGGTTTTGAAAACAGGAGTTTCCCTGCGCAAGCTCTCTCTCATTGCCTGCTGCTGTCCATGTAAGATGTGACTTGCTCCTCCTTGCCTTCTGCTATGATTGTGAGGCTTTCCCAGTCATGTGTAAGTCCATTAAACCTGTTTTTTTGTGTGTGTATTGCCCAGTCTCAGGTATGACTTCATCAACAGTGTGAAAATAAACTAATACAATAGCTATGAAGTGCTGAAAAAAATAGAATTCTATAGCTATCAGAAGTATACTCCAAAAATCAAGAGCTAAATAAAAATGTTTCTACTCAAACAAAAACTTAAAGAATTCATCAATAGCAGACACCTTATAAAGTAATAGCAAAGGCAGAAGTAAAATTATTCCACATGAGAACATATAGAGGAAAGTACAAAAGCAATGTAAAGGATAGAAATATAGACAAATATAAATTGACTATAAAACAACAAAACGAATGATGAAAATCGTGCAAAAAAGGCAAGAGGAGTATAAATGCAATAAAGTGATCTGAATTCTAGCATTTCTGAAAATGAATAAAATTAATAATTTATCTGAGACTCTAATATATCAGAGATGTGTATGTTTTGATCTCTAGAATATTCACTAAAAGGATAGTGAATGTGTGTATATCTAAGAAGTTAATAGAAGGAAATTTTTAAAATAATAATTATAATATAATAAATTAGACTAATAATGATTTTAATCTATAAGGAGATATGAAAAGAGAAAAGCATAAGCATAAACTAGCAGAACAGATAGAAATCATGTGATCAATATAAACTCAAATATATCAATAATGGCAGTAAATACTGATGCTTTAATTAGTCCTTTTAAAAGATAAATACTGCCATGTTGGCTTTTTAACAAAGCTTTGCACTGAAAAGATGAAATGCACCTTATATATAAGGACACCCAAATATTCAAAACAAGGGGTGGAAAAAGAAATTTCATGTGGGAGTGACATCATCAAGATGGCAGCATAAAAGATAATCTATTCATACCCCTGACAACATAAACTCTCTATGTGTCAACAGTCAAAAGTCTTTTTGGGAGCCTCAGGATTCAGATAAGGGCTTGTGAAACACCTGGTAAAACCCAAGACATTGGAGAGTTATTTTGAGAGTGCACACTAACACCCAAATGGCTGAACTATTGAGCTTGCTCCTGTGTTCAAGGACAGGAATAACCCAGTCTTCCAAGAGCCTTGGTTACTGCTTTGTTTGGTCTTGAGCCTACAACCTAAACCATCTGCCAAGAAGTCTAGAAGGAATCACACACACTAGTGCCTTGGCAGAAAGGCTTCTCTGCCTGCCTACATCAGTCTCAGCAGTGACCCTAAAAGTTGCCCTGCGGCTTGGATCCACCCCTGATCAGTTGAGGTCCCATCTCAAAAGCGGTTACACAAGAACCCAGGGGAAGACTCACCCATATCTCACAGCTCAGGAGTCTGAGCCTCCCTAATAGGCATGCCCTACTCTGTTCCACAGCAAATCCCAAGGGGGCCCAGCCTTTGCTCTGGTCCCTCTTGATGCTGTCAGTGAACTATCTCCTCTGTACTGAGACCTGGTGTGAGACCCATACCTGTCTGGGCTAATGATGCTGGCTTTCCAGCCTCCATCTCACAGCAGATCCCAAGGAGACCCAGTCCCAGCTCTGATTTTTCCTGTTGCAATGAGAGAACTATCTCAACTATCCAGGGACTTGCTGGAAGATGCACATCCTTTTAAGTCAATGAGACCAGACTCTTTAGCCTCTGTCCCACAGCAGATCCCAAGAGGGTCTAACAGACATCAATAGAATATATTACCCAACTGCTGCAGAATATAAATTTTTCTCTTCAGCACATGGAACATTATCCAAGATAGACCATATCATAGGCCACAAAACAAGTCTCACCAAATTCAAGAGTCAAAAGTATATCATGTATCTTCTCTGACCATGATAGAATGAACTAGAAGTCAACAAAAAGTGGAAATTTGGAAACTATACAAATACATGGAAGTTAAACAAATGCTTCTGAATGATCAATGAAGAAAGAAGGAAATTTTAAAAATTCTTAAAACAAATGAAATGGAAGCACAACATATGAGAACCTATGGGATACAGTGAAGGCAGTACAAAGAGGCAAGTTTACATATAGCCTAAATAAAAAAAATAGGAAGACTTCAAATAGTCTAACAATGAACCTGAAGAAACTAGAGAAGCAAGAACAAACCAAACCTAAAAATAGTAGAAGGAAAGAAACAATAAAGATCAGAGCAGAAATGAATAAAATTGAGGTTAAATACAGAAGATCAATAAAATGAAAAGGTTGTGTTTTGAAAAGATAAAAATATGACAAATCTTTAGCTGGACTAAGAAAAAAACAGAAGATTCAAATAAAATCAGAGACAAAAGACAACACATTACAACTGATCTCACATAAATTATTAGAGACTACTAAGGATTTTTGAGAGTGCTACAAACAACTATTCACTAATAAATTGGAAAAGCTAGAAGAAATTGATAAGTTCATTGACACATACAACCTACCAAGACTGAACTGTAAAGAAACAGAAAATCTGAACAGAACAATAATGAGTAACAAGATCAAAGCAGTCATTAAAAGTCTCTCATCAAAGAAAAGCCCAGGACCTGATGGATTCACTGTTGAATTGTACCAAATATCTAATAAATAACACCAACTCTACTGAAACTATTTCAAATGATTGAAGAGGAGGTAATTGAAGAGGGGAGAATGCTTCCAGTCATTCTATGAGGCCAGGACTACCCTGATACCAAAAACATATAAGGTCACAACTAAAAAGATAAAACTACACATGCCAACATCAGTGGTGAACATTGCTGCAAAAATCCTGAACAAAATATCAGCAAACTGAATTCAACCACACATTACAAAGATCATCCACCACAATCAAATGGGATTCATCCCAGGGATGCAAGGATGTTTCAACATATGCAAATCAATAAGCATAATACATCAAATCAACAGAATGAAGGACAAAAAAATATGATTCATCTCAATGAATGCTGAAAAAGCATTTGATAAACTCAGTATCACTTCATGATGAAAAAAATTCTCAACAAATTGAGTATAGAAGGATCATACCTTAATATGACAAAAGCCTTATATAACAAACTGATAGCTAATATTGTGATGAACAAGGAAAAATTGAAAGCCAATTCTCTAAGACCTGGAACATGTCAAGAATGCCCACTTTCACTACTGCTATTTTACATTGTTCTGGAAGTCCTAGCCAGAGTAATCATCAAACAGAGGAAAAAAATAAAAGGCATCCAAACAGGAAAGGAAGAAGTCAAATTAGCCTTGTCTGCAGATGATATAATCTTATATTTAGAAAAACCTAAAGACTCCACCAAAAAACTCTCTTATAACTGATTTAAAAAAATGATTCAGTAGAGCTGCAGGATACAAAATCAACATACAAAACTCAGTAGCATTTTTCATTGCTAACAGTGATCTGAACAGGAAATCATAAAACAATGCCATTTAATATAGTCGCACAAAATAAAATATGTAGGAATAAATTTAACCAAAGAAGTGAAAGATCTCTATAAGAAAAACAATAAAATATCAGTGAAAGAAATTAGAGCAGACACAAAAAGTGGAAAGATATCCCATGCTCATAGACTGAAAGAATTAATATTGTTAGTATGTCTATAATCTATATAGGTTACTCAAGGCTATCTATAGATTTAATGCAATTCCTATCAAAACACCAGAAATACTCTTCACAGAAATAGAAAAACACAATTCTAAAATTCATATGGAACCACAGTGAAATAGCTAAAGCAATTCTGGGGGAAAAAACGCACACCCACACACACAAAAAAACAACAAACATGAAAAGAAAAACGCAACAAAGAAAAACAAAGCTGGAGGCATCACACTACCTGATGTCAATTTATACTGCAAAAATATAGTAATCAAAACAGCATGGTACTGACTAAAAGCAGATACATAAACAGATAGGACAGCATAGATAACCCAGAGATAAAGCTACACACTTGCAGTCAACTTATTTTTGACAAAGCCAGCAAGAACATACATTGGGTATAGGACAATCTCATTAATAAATGATGATGAGAAAACTGGATATCCATATGCAGAAGAATAAAACAAGATCCCTATCTTTCACCATATACAAAAAATCAAATCAACAGAAATTAAAGACTTACATCTAAGTCCTGAAACTATGAAGGTACTAGAAGAAAATATAGAAGAAAATCTTCAAGACATCAGTCTGGGCAAAGGCTTTTTGTGTAAGACCTCAAATGCACAGGCAACAAAAGCAAAAGTAGGCAAATGGGATTATATCAAACTTAAAAGTTTCTACACAGCAAAGAAAACAATCAACAAAATGAAGAGTCAACCTACAGAATGGGAGAACATATTTGCAAACTATCCATCCAACAAGAGATTAATAACTTAAATATATAAGGAATTAAAACACTCAATAGCAAAAAGACAATCTGATTTAAAAATGGGCAAAAGACCTGAATAGACATTTCTCAAAAGAAGATGGACACATGGCTAACAAGTGTATGAAAAAGTGCTCAACGTCAGTAACCATCAGGGAAATGCAAATCAAAGCCACAATGAGATATCACTCTACCCTAATTAGAATGGCTATTATCAAAAAGGCCAAAAACAATAATAATAATAAGTGCTGGCAAGGATGTAGAGAAAGGAGAACTTCTCTTTCTCCCAGCTAAAGTAATATCAGCAGAGCCCTAGTGGGGGAACTGAAATCCCACTCTACCTAGCAGTAATAAGCATCTCTTCCCTCTCACATGTCAAAGAAGGTCAAAGAGAGAACTGGGACTTTCCTGTCCCACCTAACAGTAATGAAGCAGCACCTTCTCAGCCCTGCTGGTGCAGTATCAGAGGAGGCATGGAAAAACAAAGTTTAAATAAGATCCAAAGTCTCACAACATAATACTCAAATATTTGAGTTAAATGAAAAATAATTCAGTATACTCCAAACCAGGAAAATAGCAACTTGAATGAGAAAAACCAACCAACAGAAGATGCCAGCACCAAAACAGAACAGATGTTGGAATTATCTGATGATGATTTTAAAGCAGCCATCATAAAAATGCTTCAATGAACAATAATAAACATACTTGAAACAAATAGAAAATATAAAGTCTTAGCAAAAAATGGAAGACATAAAGAATAAAAAGAAATGTCAGAACTTAAATACACAATAACCATACTTTTTAAAAAAAAAAAATAGATTAACAACAGAATAGAACAGAGAAAAGAATCAGTGAACTTAAAGAGAGAACAAGAGATATTACCTAGTGTGAAAAACAGAGAGAAAACAGAGGTGTTTTTTTTGTTTTTTGTTTTTTGTTTTTAGAACAAACCCTTATGAACTGTGGAACTAAAATGAACCATATTTTGTTACAACATGTGTAATCTAACATGTCACAGAAGGATAAGAGTAAGAGAGTAGGGCTGAAAAAGTATTCAGAGAAATAATCGTTGAAAGTTTCCCTAATATTTCAAAAGACAAAAATCTATACATTCAAGAAGATGAATGAATACTAAATAGGACTGACCCAGAGAAATTCATGCCAGGACACATCACAAGCAAACTTCAGAAAACTAAATATAAAAAAAAAAAAAATCTTGAATGTACTGAGAGAGAAAGGGTATATTACTCACAGAGTTAAAAAAATTCAAATGACAATAGATTCCTCATCAGAAACTTAGAACATCAAGAAAGAAGAAAGAACAACAGAAAGAGCAAAAATGTAGGTAAATACAAGGGATTCTCTTTCTCTTTTTGAATTTTCTTAACTACATTTGATGGCTGAAGCAAAAAGTTATAATAATATCTGATGTGGTACTCAATGTATGTAGAGAAAATATTTTAGATAATTATAAGCAGGAGAGAGTAAAGGGTTATTAAGAGATGTAAAGTTTCTAAACTTCAGTGGAGCTGAATTGCATCTTGATAGCAGTGGTTGTCACATTTAGGATAATATGATGGGATAGCACAAAATTACACACATAAGCAGAATTATCAATTTTCTTATTTTGATATCGTACTATAATTATATAAGGTGTAACCACTAGGGGAAACTGGTGGGGAAAAGATATACAACATCTATATTATCTGTATTATCTATGTAAATTCTGTTAAGCCTTTAATTATTCCAAAATTAAAAAACTAAATAGAGGGGGGAAATGGAGACACACACACTCAGAGAATACTTTTCCAATATCTTTAATGATAAGAATTATCACTAGAGACCCTGCAGTTATTTAAATGTTTATAAAGTATTTTTAAAAACATTAAAAAATGTTTAAAATGTTTAAAATGTTTAAAATGTTTCTAATGTTTAAAAACATTAGAAAATCAGATAAAATGAATGTATTCCAAGAAAAATATAGCTATTCAAAAACTAACACAAAAGGAATAGAAAATCTAAATGGTAGTATATCTATTTTTAATCAAATCTGAAATTTTGTAAATGTTATATTTTATATTATATATACAAGAAACTTCAAGACCACATGAATTCCCCAGTGAATTATCCCAAACACATGAGAAATAAATTAATTGTATCCAAAGTCTTTTATAAAATAATAAAAGAGACACTTTCCAACTCATTTTATGAAGCTAGTAAAACCTTCTAACAAAAATATGACAAGATTACAAAAAAGAAAAACTCTAGTGTAAGGCCAATTTCTTCTGTGAACAAAACATTAGCAAATTAAATCTAGTTACAAGCTGACAAGCTGATTCTAAAATGTATATGAAAAGAGTCCTAGAGAAAGTCAAGACTAGTAAAGGCAGTCATGAAGAAGAAAAACAAGAAGAGCATTGCTAGATATCAAGACTTGCAGACTATAGATATTAAGGTCATGTGATATTAGTGCAGGATAGATTAATAGACTAAATAGCAGAACAAAGAATCCCAAGACAGTCCAAATACATAAAAGAACTTGAGTTATGACAAAGATGACATTACAGTGCTCTGGGAAAAAGACAATCTTTCCAAAAACTAAGTGGAAACCATTGGATATCCACATGGAGTATAACTGAATCATGATCTTTACCTTACATCATAGATATTCCATCAATTCTAGATGAGCTAAAGACCTCATTGTGAAACACTATGATTTCTAAAAGTCAATTAAATTCACTTAATCATGAAATTATATTGGAAAACATCAAATCTCCTAAACAGAATGCAAAAAATGTTATCAATAAAATAAAAAAGCTAAATTGTACTATAAAATATGATTTTAAAATTCTGTTTATCAAAATGTACCATTAAGATAGCAAAGCCCCAGTGTTAAGAAGATATTATTGTATATTAAAAAACACAAAGTTCTTGACTCCAGAATATATAAAGAATGCTTACATTTAAGCAAGAAAAATAAAAATTTTAAAAAATGGACAAAAGTCTTAAAGTGGCACTTCACAGAAAGGTAATTACACGGCCAACAGATACACAAAAAAGAGCTTGGTTTTATTAGTCATCAGGGAAATGTAAATTAAGGCCACAAAGGCCACGAATGCTTCTACCGGATGGCTTAAATTAAAAGAATAATGTTATCACTTCTAGGTGTAACAAAAATGCACATACATGCAAATTAAAAGATACCTCAAGAGAGATTTATTGCAACACAATTTGTAATAATAAAAAAGTGGAAACAAATAAAATGTACGTCAATAGCAGAATGGATAAATAAGTTATGATGAAATTATACAATGAAATACTAGATAGGAATAAGAAAGAATGGCATATTGCTACATGCAACAATGCGCTTGCATCTCACAAAGATAATGCTGAGCTAAGGAAACCAGACACCAAAATAATGCATACAGTAGGCTTCCCCTCTACTTGGAGGAGAAGTGAGTAGCTAGGTGGGAGTGTGAAGGCTTCTGGGGTGCTACTGATGCTTTACTTCTTTATCTTGGTGGTTATATTGGTGTGCTCCCATTGTGAAAATTCAGTGAGCTGGACACTTGTGATTTGTGCACTTGTAAATATGATATCTTTTAATTTTTTTTTACTTTTAAAAGTATAGCAAGAATTAGAGAAAATATGGAGTTAACAGCAATTCATCCAAAAGCTGAAATCTTTGTAGGCAAAGGGCAAATTAATTTCACACAGGCACTTGCATGCCGACACCATATGAATCTCTCAGGTTACAGATGGCAAGGGGTAAGTGAATGCCTTTGAAAACAGGAGTTGAATCTTGAGAATGGGGTCTTATAAGTTCCAGCTCAAATACAGATGGTCCCCAAATTATGATTGTTTTCAATTTTACAATGGGTTTATAAGCAACTGTATGTATCTGAGCCTTGCAACTGTCTGTTCCAGTATCCTGAGAGAAGAAAATAACTTGGACTTCATCAAGTAAATGGAAACCTATTCTTGCCTTATCAACATCACAGAGAGCAGTTGCCACCTAGTTAGTTGTTTTTCTTCTTCTTCCTCTTTTTCCCCTCCCTTTTGTAAAAAATAATTTTCTTACTTTTTATTTACTTTGTTTTTCTTTATTAATTCTAAAAAACTGTGGGGGCGGAGAGGGATACATGTGCAGAAAGTGCAGGTTTGTTACATAGGTATACATTTGCCATAGTGGTTTGCTGCACCTATTGACTTGTCCTCTAAATTCCTTCCTCTCACCCCCCCATGCCCTAATAGACCCTGGTGTGTGTCATACCGCTCTCTGTGTCCATGTGTTCTCAATGTTCAACTTCCCTTTAAGAGTGAGAACACGCGGTGTTTGGTTTTCTGTTCCTGTGTTAGTTCACTGAGGATGATGGCTCCCAGTTTCATCCATGTCCCTGCAAAGGACATAATCTTATTCCTTTTTATGGCTGCTTAGTATACCATGGTGTATATGTACAATATTTTCTTTGTCAAGTCTATCATTGATGGGCTTTTGGGTTGGTTCTATGTCTTTGCTATTGTGAATAGTGCTGCAGTAAACATACGTGTGCATGTGTCTTTAGAGTAGAATGACTTATAATCCTTTGGGTGTATACCCAGTAATGGGATTTATGGGTCAAATGGTATTTCTGGTTCTAGATCCTTGAGGAATCACCATACTGTCTTCCACAATGGATGAACTAATTTACATTTCCACCAACAGTGTAAAAGCGTTCCTATTTCTCCACAGCCTTACCAGTATCTATTGGTTCTTGACTTTTTAATAATTGCCATTCTGACTGGCATGAGGTGGTAGCTCATTGCGGTTTTGATTTGCATTTCTCTGATGATCAGTGATGTTGATGGGGTTGTTTTTTTTTCTTTTAAATTTGTTTAAGTTCGTTGTAAATTCTGGATATTAGATCTTCGTCAGATGGGTAGATTGCAAAAATTCTTTCCCATTCTGTAGGTTGCCTGTTGACTCTGATGATAGTTTCTTTTGCTGTGAAGAAGCTCTTTAGTTCATTTAGATCCCATTTGTCTATTTTTGCTTTCATTGCAATTGCTTTTGATGTTTTTGCCATGAAGTATTTGCCCATGCCTATGTTCTGAATGGTATTGCCTAGGCTTTCTTCTAGGATTTTTATGGTTTTGAGTTTTATGTTTAAGTCTTTAATCCATCTTGAGTTAATTTTTGTATAAGGTGTAAGGAAAGGGTCCAATTTCAGTTGTCTGCAAATGGCTAGCCGGTTTTCGCAGCACTATTTATTGATTAGGAGATCCATTCCTCATTGCTTGTTTTGTCAGGTTTGTCAAAGATCAGATGGTTGTAGATGTGTGGTGTTATTTCTGAGGTCTCTGTTGTGCTCCATGGGTCTATATGTTTGTTTTGGTACCAGTACCAAGCTGTTTTGATTACTGTAGACTTATAGTATGGTTTGAAATCAGTAGTGTGATACCTCCAGCTTTGTTCTCTTTACTTAGAATGGTCTTGGCTATCTGGGGTCTTCTTTGATTCCATATGAAATTCAAAATATTTTTTTCTAATTCTGTGAAGAATGTCCAAAGTAGTTTGATGGGAATAGCATTGAATCTATAAATTACTTTGCCCAAAAGCTACCACTGACTTTCTTCACAGAATTGGAAAAAAGCTACTTTAAACTTCATATGCAATCCAAAAAGAACACACATAGCCAAGACAATCCTGGACAAGAAGAACAAAGCTGGAGGCATCACCTCTAGCATCACACTACCTGAATTCAGACTTTACTACAAGCCTACAGTAACCAAAACAGCATGGTACTGGTACCAAAACAGATATATAGACTAATGGAACAGAATGGAGGCCTCAAAATAACACCACACACCTACTACCATCTGATCTTTGACAAACCTGACACACACAAGCAATGAGGAAGAGATTCCCTATTTAATAAATGGTGTTGGGAAAACTGGCTAGCCATATACAGAAAACTGAAACTGGCCCCCTTCCTTGCATCTTATACAAAAATCAACTCAAAATGGATCAAAGACTTAACTTAAGACCTAGGACCATAAAAATCCTAGAAGAAAACCTGGGCAATACCATTCAGGACATAGGCATAGACAAAGACTTCATGAATAAAACACCAAAAGCAATGGCAACAAAAGCCAAAATTGACAATCGGGATCTAATTAAACTAAAGAGCTTCTGCACAGCAAAAGAAGCTATCATCAGAGTGAACAGGCAACCTACAGAATGGGAGAAAATTTTTGCAATCTATCCATCTGACAAAGGGCTAATATCCAGAATCTGCAAAGAACTTTAAATTTACAAGAAAAAAGCAAACAACCCCATCAAAAAATGGGCAAAGGATATGAACAGACACTTCTCAAAAGAAGACATTTATGCAGCCAATAGACACATGAAAAAATGCTCATCATCACTGGTCATTAGAGAAATGCAAATCAAAACCACAATGAGATACCATCTCACGCCAGTTAGAATGGCGATCATTAACAAGTCAGGAAACAACAGGTGCTGGAGAGGTTGTGGAAAAACAGAAATGCTTTTACACTGTTGGTGGGAGTGTAAATTAGCTCAACCATTGTGGAAGACAGTGTGGTGATTCCTCAAGGATCTAGAACTAGAAATACCATTTGACCCAGCCATCCCATTACTGGGCATATATCCAAAGGATTGTAAATCATTCTACAATAAAGACACATGCACACGTATGTTTGTTGCAGCACTATTCACAATAGCAAAGACTTGAAACCAATCCAAATGTTCATCAATGATAGATTGGATTAAGAAAATGTGGCACATATACACCATGGAATACTATGCAGCCATTAAAAAGGATGAGTTCATGTCCTTTGCAGGGACATGGATGAAGCTGGAATCCATCATTCTCAGCCAACTATCACAAGATCAGAAAACCAAACGCCACATGTTCTCACTCATAAGTGGAAGTTGAACAATGAGAACACATGGACACAAGGAGGGAAAATCACACACTGGGGCCTGTGGTGGATGAGGGGCTAGGGAAGGAATAACATTAGGAGAAATACCTCATGTAGGTGACAGGATGATGGGTGCAGCAAACCACCATGGCATGTGTATACCTATATAACAAAACTGCATGTTCTGCACATGTAACCCAGAACTTAAAGTATAATAAAATAAATAAATTACTTTGGGCAGTATGGCCATTTTCACGACATTGATTCTTCCTATTGATGAGCATGAAATGTTTTTCCATTTGTTTGTTTCCTTTCTTATTTCCTTGAGCAGTGGTTTGTAGTTCTCCTTGAAGAGGTCCTTCACATTCTTTGTTAGCTGCATTCTAAAATATTTTGTGAATATTTTAGTTCATTTATGTGAATGAGAGTTCATTTATGATTTGGCTCTCTGCTTTCCTATTGTTGGTATAAAGGAATGCTTGTGCTTTTTGCACATTAATTTTGTATCCTAAGATTTGCTGAAGTTGCTTATCAGTTCAAGAAGTTTTTGGGCTGCAATGGTGGAGTTCTAAATATAGTATCATGTCCTCTGCAAACAGAGGCAACTTGACTTCCTCTCTTCCTATTTGAATACCCCCTTTTTTTTTTTTTTTTTTTTTTTTTATTCTTAACTACTTTATTGTTTAGGTACTATTTTTTTTCTTTTTTTTTTTAATCATTATTATACTTTAAGTTCTAGGGTACATGTGTATAACGTGCAGGTTTGTTACATATGTATACTTGTGCCATGTTGCTGTGCTGCACCCATCAACTCGTCAGCACCCATCAACTCGTCATTTACATCAGGTATAACTCCCAATGCAATCCCTCCCCTCTCCCCCCTCCCCATGATAGGCCCTGGTGTGTGATGTTCCCCTTCCCGAGTCCAAGTGATCTCATTGTTCAGTTTATTTCTTTCTCTTGCCTGATGGCCCTGGCCAGACCTTCTAATACTAGGTTGAATAGGAGTGGTGAGAGAGGGCATCCTTGTCTTGTGCTGGTTTTCAAAGGAAATGCATCCAGCTTTTGCTCATTCAATATTATATTGGCTGTGGGTTTGTCATAAATAGTTCTTACTATTTTGAGATATGTTCCATCAATACCTAGTTTATTGAGAGTTTTAACATGAAGGGCTGTAGAACTTTGTCGAAGGACTTTTCTGCATCTATTGAGATAATCATGTGGTTCTTGTCTTTGGTTCTGTTTATGTGACGGATTACATTTATTGACTTGTGTATGTTGAACCTGCCTTGCATCACAGGGATGAAACTGATTTGATCGTGATGGGTAAGATTTTTGATGTGCTGCTGGATTCGGTTTGCCAGTATTTTATTGAGAAATTTTGCATTGATGTTCTTCAGGGATATTGGCCTGAAATCTTTTTTTGTGTCTCTCTTCCCAGTTGTGGTATCAGGATAACGCTGGCTTCATAAAATGAGTTAGGGAGGAGTCCCTCCTTTTCAATTGTTTGGAATAGTTTTAGGAGGAATGGTACCAGCTCCTGTTTGTATTTTTGGTAGAATTCAGCTGTGAACTCATCTGGTCCTGGGCTTTTTTTGGTTGCTAGGCTATTAATTATTGTCTCAATTTCAGAGTTTGTTATTGGTCAATTCAGGGATTCAACTTCTTCCTGGTTTAGTCTTGATAGGGTGTGTGCATCCAGGAATTTATCCATTTCTTCTAGATTTTCTAGTTTATTTGCATAGAGGTATTTATAGTATTCTCTGATGATAGTTTTTATTTCTGTGGGGTCAATGGCGATATCCCCTTTATCATTTTTTATTGTGTTTATTTGATTCTTCTCTCTCTTCTTCAACTAGCAGTCTATTTTGTTAATTTTTTCCAAAAAACAGCTCCTGGATTTGTTGATTTTTTAAAGAGTTTTTCATGTCCCTCTCTCTCCTTCACTTCTCTGATCTTAGTTATTTCTTGTCTTCTGCTAGATTTTGGAATATTTTGCTCTTACCTCTCTAGCTCTTTTAATTGTGATGTTAGAGTGTTGATTTGAGATCTTTCTAGCTTTCTGATGTGGGCATTTAGTGCTATAAATTTCCCTTTTAACACTGCTTTAGCTGTGTCCCAGAAATTCTGGTACGTTGTCTCTTTGTTCTTATTGGTTTTAAAGAACTTCTTGATTTCTGCCTTAGTTTCATTATTTACCCAGGAGTTATTCATGAACAGGTTGTTCGATTTCCATGAAATTGTGTGGTTCTGAGTGGGTTTCTTAATCCTGAGTTCTGATTTGATTGCACGGTGGTCTCAGAGACTGTTATGATTTCAGTTCTTTTGCATTTGCTGAGGAGTGTTTTACTTTCAATTATGTGGTTGATTTTAGAATAAATGCCATGTGGTGCTGGGAAGAATGTATATTCTATTGATTTACAGTAAAGAGTTATTTAGATTTCTACTAGGTCCACTTGATCCAGAGCTGAGTTCAAGTCCTGAATATCCTTGTCAATTTTCTGTCTCAGTGATCAGCCTAATACTGACAGTGGGGTATTAAAGTCTCCCTCTATTATTGTGTGGGAGTCTAAGTCTCTTTGTAGGTCTCTAAGAACTTGTACAAATCTGGGTGCTCCTGTATTGGGTGCATATATATTTAGCATAGTTAGTTCTTCTTGTTGACTTGTTCCCTTTACCATTATGTAATGCCATTCTTTGTCTTTTTTGATCATTGTTGGTTTAAAGTATGTTTTGTCAGAGACTAAGATTACAACCCCTGCTTTTTCTTTTCTCTCCATTTGCTTGGTAAATTTTCCTCCATCCTTTTATTTTGAGTCTATGTGTGTCTTTGCACGTAAGTGGGTCTCCTCAACACAGCACACTGATGGGTATTTATTCCTTATCCAATTTGCCAGTCTTTGTCTTTTAATTTGGGCATTTAGCCCATTTACATTTAAGGTTAGTATTGTTATGTGTGAATTTGATCCTGTGATCATGATGCTATTTTGCATACCAGTTGATTCAGTTCCTTCATAGCTCCTTCATTGGTCTTTATATTTTGATGTGTTTTTGCAGTGGCTGGTACCGGTTTTTCCTTTCCATATTTAGTGCTTCTTTTAGGAGCTCTTGCAGGGCAGGCCTGGTGGTAAAGAAATCCTGCAGCATTTGCTTGTCCGGAAATGATTTTATTTCTCCTTCACTTATGAAGCTTAGTTTGGCTGGATATGAAATTCTGGGTTGAAAATTCTTTCCTTTAAGAATGTTGGATATTGGCCCCCAATCTATTCTGGCTCCTAGAGTTTCTGCTGAGAAGTCCACTGTTCGTCTGATGGGCTTCCCTTTGTAAGTGACCTGGCCTTTCTCTCTGGCTGCCCTTAACAGTTTTCCTTCATTTCAACCTTGGAGAATCTGATGATTATGTGTCTTGGGGTTGATCTTGTTGTGGAGTATCTTAATGCTGTTCTCCGTATTTCCTGAATTTGCATGTTGGCCTCTCTTAGAAGGTTGGGGAAGTTCTCATGGATAATATCCTGAAGTATGTTTTCCAGCTTGTTTCCATTCTCCCTCTCTCCTCATACTCCCATCAATCATAGGTTCAGTCTTTTCAGATAGACCCATATTTCTTGGATGTTTTATTTGTTCTTTTTCATTCTTTTTTCTCTCTTCTTGTATGTATGTATTATTTCAGTAAGCTGGTCTTCAAACTCTGATATCCTTTCTTCTGCTTGGTTGATTCGGCTGTTGATACTTGTATATGCTTCACAAAGTTCTTGTGCTGTGTTTTTCAGCTCCATTAGGTCGTTTATGTTCCTCTTTAAACTGGTTATTCTAGTTAGCAATCCCTTTAACCTTTTATCAAGGTTCTTAGCTTCTTTTTCTTCTTCTTCTTTTTTTTTTTTTTTTTTTTTTTTGTTGTTGTTGTTGTTGTTGGAATTTTGCTCTTATTGCCTAGGCTGGAGCACAATCTCAGCTCGCTACAATGTCCACCTCCCAGGTTCAGGCAATTCTCCTGTCTCAGCCTCCCAAGTACTGAGATTATAGGTGCATGCCACCACACCCAGCTAATTTTTGTATTTTCAGTAGAGACGGGATTTCATCATATTGGTCAGGCTGGTCTCAAACTCCTGACCTCAGGTGATCTGCCTGCCTCGGCCTCCCGCAGTGCTGGGATTACAGACTTGAGCCACTGCACCCGGCTGGTTCTTAGCTTATTTGTCTTGGGTTAGAACATATTCCTTTAGCTCACTGTAGTTTTTTATGACCCATCTTCTGAAGCCTACTCTTGTCAATTCATCCATCTGATCCTTCTCCCGACTTCTGTGCTCTTGATGGAGACATGCTGCAATCATTTGGAGGAGAATAGGCACTCTGGCCTTTTGGGTTTTCAGAATTTTTTTTCATTGATTCTTTCTTATCCTCATGAGTTTGTCTAGTTTTGATCTTTGAGGCTGCTTACCCTTGGATGGGGTTTTTGTGGGGACCTTTGTTGTTATTGTTGATGCTATTGTTGTCACTCTTTGCTTGTTTGTTTTTCTTTCAATAGTCAGGTCCCTCTTCTGTAGGGCTGTTGCAGTTTGCTGGGGGTTCACTTCAGGTCCTATTTATCTGATTCCCTCCTGTGCCTGGAGATGTCACTCAAGGAGGCTAGAGAACAGCAAAGATGGGGGTCTGCTCCTTCTGGGACCTCTGACTTTGAGGGGAACCAAACTGATGGCAGTAGGATTGCTCCTGTATAGGGTGTCTAGCAACCCCTGTTGGAGGGTTTCATCCAGTTGGGTGGCACGGGGAGCAGGACCCATTAAATGAAGCACTTTGTCCCTTGGTGGAGATGGTGGTGTGCTTCACTGGGGGGAAACCCACTAGTCTGGGCTGCCCGGATTCCTTAGAACTACCAGGACCAAAGGCTAAGCCTGCTGGTCTGCAGAGACTGTGGCCACCCTGCCCCCTTGAGGCTCAGGCCCAGGGAGATCCGAATTCTGTCCCTACGCCTCTGGCTGGAGTTATTGGAGGTCCTACAGGGAAGCCTGGCCCACTGAGGAAGAATGGGTCAGGGTTAGGCCTGAAGAGGCATGCTGGCCACAGACTGCCATAGCTGGTGTGTTGGACTGTGCAGACAAATCTTGGGACCAAGCCATTCAGCCTTCCTGGCTCCAGCAGGAGAAAAGAGCAACCTGGAGCTATAGAAATGAGTGCTGCCCTTCCCCCATCCAGGCAGCTTAGCGTGTTAGGCAGTTGCAAGTCCCAGTGCTGGCTGTTGCCCCTCCCCCAAGGAGCTCAACTTGGCTTAAGACAGCAGGCAGCTGCAGCGGGTGCTGGTTCTCCTCCCCAAGGGAGTGCAGTAGGCTTAAGCATCACCTCACCAAGACGGCACCTGGAAAATTGGGTTACTCCCACCCTAATACTTCACTTTTCCAAGGATCTTAGCAAACAGCACACCAGGAGATTATATCCTGCGCCTGCCTCAGAGGGTCCCATGCCCACGGAGCCTCACTCATTGCTAGCACAGCAGTCTGAGATCAAACTGCAAGGCAGCAGAGAGGCTGGGGGAAGCGTGCCCTCCATTGCCAAGGCTTGAGTAAATAAATGAAGCGGCCAGGAAGCTCAAACCAGGTGGAGCCCACCACAGCTCAAGGAGGCCTGACTGCCTCTGTAGACTCCACCTCTGGAGGCAGGGCATAGCCAAACAAAAGGCTTCAGAAACTTCTGCAGACTTAAATGTCCCTGTCTGACAGCTTTAAAGAGACTAGTGGTTCTGCCAGCATGGAGTTTGAGATCTGAGAATGGACAGACTGCCTCCTCAAGTGGGTCCCTGACTCCCGAGTAGCCTAACTGGGAGGCACCTCCCAGTAGGGGCAGACTGACACCTCATACGGGTGGGAACCCCTCTGAGATGAAGCATCCAGGGGAACGATCAGGCAGCAACATTTGCTGTTCAGCAATATTCACTGTTCTGCAGCCTTCACTGGTGACACCCAGGCAAACAGGTCTGCAGTGGACCTTCAGCAAATTCCAACAGAACTGCAGCCGAGGGTCCTGACTATTAGAAGGAAAACTAACAAACAGAAAGGACATCCACACCAAAACCCCATTTGTATCTCATCACCCTCAAAGACCAAAGGTAGATAAAACCACAAAGATGGGGAAAAAACAGAGCAGAAAAGCCCAAAATTCTAAAAATCAGAGTGCCTCTCCCCCTTAAAAGGAACACAGCTCCTCGCTAGCAATGGAACAAAGCTGGATGGAGAATGACTTTGACGAGTTCAGAGAAGAAAGCTTCAGATGATCAAACTTCTCCAAGCTAAAGGAGGAAGTTCAAACCCATTGCAAAGAAGCTAAAAACCTTGAAAAATGATTAGACGAATGACTAACTAGAATAACCACTGTAGAGAAGTCCTTAAATGACCTGAGGAAGCTGAAAACCATGGCACAACAACTACGTGACAAATGTACAAGCTTCAGTAGCCGATTCAATCAACTGGAAGAAAGGGTATCAGTGATTGAAGATCAAATGAATGAAATGAAGCGAGAAGAGAAGTTTAGAGAAAAATGAGTAAAAATAAATGAACAAAGCCTCCAAGAAATGTGGGACTATGAGAAAAGACCAAATCTATGTCTGATTGATGTACTTGGAAGTGATGGGGAGAATGGAACCAAGTTGGAAAACACTCTGCAGGATATCATCCAGGAGAACTTCCCAAACCTAGAAAGGCAGGCCAACATTCAAATTCAGGAAATATAGGGAATGCCACAAAGATACTGCTTGAGAAGAGCAACTCCAAGACACATAATTGTCAGATTCACCAAAGTTGAAATGAAGGAAAAAATATTAAGGGCAGCCAGAGAGAAAGGTCGGGTTACCCACAAAGGGAAGCCCATCAGACTAATAGCAGATCTCTTGGCAGAAGCTCTACAACCCAGAATAGAGTGGGAGCCAATATTCAACATTCTTAAATAAAAGAATTTTCAACCCAGAATTTCATATCCAGCCAAACTAAGTTTCATAAGTGAAAGAGAAGTAAAATCCTTTACAGACAAGCAAATGCTTAGAGATTTTGTCACCACCAGGCCTGCCCTACAAGAGCTCCTGAAGGAAGTCCTAAACATGGAAAGGAACAACCAGTACCAGCCACTGCAAGAACATGCCAAATTGTAAAGACCACCAATGCTAGGAATAAACTGCATCAACTAACGAGCAAAATAGCCAGCTAACATCATAGTGACAGGATCAAATTCACACATAACAATATTAACCTTAAATGTAAATGGGCTAAATGCTCCAACTAAAAGACACAGATGGCAAATTGGATAATCAAGACTCATCAGTGTGCTGTATTCAGGAGACCCATCTCATGTGCAGAGATACACATAGGCTCAAAATAAAGGGATGGAGGAAGATCTACCAAGCAAGTGGAAAACGAAAAAAGGCAGGGGTTGCAATCCTAGTCTCTGATAAAACAGACTTTAAACCAACAAAGATCAAAAGAGACAAAGAAGGCCATTACATGATGGTAAAGGGATCAATTCACCAAGAAGAGCTAACTTTCCTAAATATATATGCACCCAATACAGGAGCACCCAGATTCAAAAAGCATCTTAGAGACCTACAAAGAGACTTAGACAACCATACAATAATAATGGGAGACTTTAACACCCCACTGTCAGCATTAGATAGATCAATGAGACAGAAAGTTAACAAGGATATCTGGGAATTGAACTCAGCTCTGCATCGTGAAGACCTAATATACATCTACAGAACTCTCCACCCCAAATCAACAGAATATACATTCTTCTCAGCACCACATCACACTTATTCCAAAACTGACCACATAGTTGGAAGTAAAGCACTCCTCAGCAAATGTAAAAGAACAGGAATCACAACAAACTGTCTCTCAGGCCACCGTGCAATCAAACTAGAACTCAGGATTAAGAAACTCACACAAAACCGCTCAACTATATGGAAACTGAACAACCTGCTGCTGAATGACTGCTGGGTACATAACGAAATGAAGGAAGAAATAAAGATCTTCTTTGAAATCAATGAGTACAAAGACACAACATACCAGAATCTCTGGGACATGTTTAAAGCATTGTGTAGAGGGAAATTTATAGCACTAAAGGCCCACAAGAGAAAGCTGAAAAGATCTAAAATTGACACCCTAACATCACAATTGAAAGAACTAGAGAAGCAAGAGCAAACACATTCAAAATCTAGCAGAAGGCAAGAAATAACTAAGATCAGAGCAGAACCGAAGGAGATAGAGATGCAAAAAATCCCTTCAAAAAATCAATGAATCCAGCAGCTGGTTTTTTGAAAAGATCAACAAAATTGATAGACCACTAGAAAGACTAATAAAGAAGAAAAGAGAGAAATATCAAACAGATGCAACAAAAAAAGGATAAAGGGGATATCACCACCGACCCCACAGAAATACAGACTACCATCAGAGAATACTATAAACACCTCTATGCAAATAAACTAGAAAATCTAGAAGAAATGGATAAATTCCTGGACACATACACCCTTCCAAGACTAAACCAGGAAGAAGTTGAATCCCTGAATAGACCAATAACAGGCTCTGAAATTGAGGCAATAATTAATAGCCTACCAACCAAAGAAAGTCCAGGACCAGACGGATTCACAGCCGAATTCTAACAGAGGTACAAGGAGGAGCTGATACCATTCCTTCTGAAACAATTCCAATCAATAGAAAAAGAAGGAATCCTCTCTAACTTATTTTATAAGGCCAGCATCATCCTGATACCAAAGCCTGGCAGAGACACAACAAAAAAAGAGAGAATTTTAGACCAATATCCCTGATGAACATCGATGCAAAAATCCTCAATAAAATACTGGCAAACCAAACCCAGCAGCACATCAAAAAGCTTATCCACCATGATCAAGTTGGCTTCATCCCTGGGATGCAAGGCTGGTTCAACATACACAAATCAATAAACATAATCCAGCATATAAACAGAACTAAAGACAAAAACGAGACGATTATCTCAATAGATGCAGAAAAGGCCTTCGACAAAGTTCTACAGCCCTTCATGCAAAAAACTCTCAATAAACTAGGTATTGATGGGACGTATTTCAAAATAATAAGAGCTATTGATGACAAACCCACAGCCAATATCATACTGAATGGGCAAAAACTGGAAGCATTCCCTTTGAAAACTGGCACAAGATAGGGATGCCCTTTCTCACCAGTCCTATTCAACATAGTGTTGGAAGTTCTGGCTAGGGCAATCAGGCAAGAGAAAGAAATAAAGCATATTCAGTTAGGAAAAGAAGAAGTCAAATTGTCCCTGTTTGCAGATGACATGATTATATATTTAGAAAACCCCATTGTCTCAGCCCAAAATCTCCTTAAGCTGATAAGCAACTTCACCAAAGTCTCAGGATACAAAATCAATGTGCAAAAATCACAAGCATTCTTATACACCAATAACAGACAGACAGCCAAATCATGAGTGAACTCCCATTCACAATTCCTTCAAAGATAATAAAATACCTAGGAATCCAACTTACAAGGAATGTGAAGGACCTCTTCAAGGAGAACTACAAACCACTGCTCAAAGGAATAAAAGAGGACACAAACAAATGGAAGAACATTCCACGCTCATGGATAGGAAGAATCAATATTGTGAAAATGGCCATACTGCCTAAGGTAATTCATAGATTCAATGCCATCCCCATCAAGCTACCAATGACTTTCTTCACAGAATTGGAAAAAACCACTTTAAAGTTCATGTGGAACCAAAAAAGAGCCCCCATTGCCAAGATAATCCTAAACCAAAAGAACAAAGCTGGAAGCATCACGCTAGCTGACTTTAAACTATACTACAAGGCTACAATAACCAAAACAGCATGGTACTGGTACCAAAACAGATATATAGACCAAGGGAACAGAACAGAGCCCTCAGAAATAATACCATACATCTACAACCATCTGATCTTTGACAAACCTGACAAAAACAAGAAATGGGGAAAGGATTCCCTATTTAATAAATGGTGCTGGGAAAACTGACTAGCCATATGTAGAAAGCTGAAACTGGATCCCTTCCTTACACCTTATACAAAAATTAACTCGAGATGAATTAAACACTTAAATGTTAGACCTAAAGCCATAAAAACCCTAGAAGAAAACCTAGGCAATACCATTCAGGACATAGGCATGGGCAAGGACTTCATGTCTAAAACACCGAAAGCAATGGCAACAAAAGCCAAAATTGGCAAATGGGATCTAATTAAACTAAAGAGCTTCTGCACAACAAAAGAAAGTACCATCAGAGTGAAGAGGCAGCCTACAGAATGGGAGAAAATTTTTGCAATCTACTCATCTGACAAAGGTCTAATATCCAGAATATACAAAGAACACAAACAAACTTATGAGAAAAAAACAAACAACCCCATCAAAAAGTGGGTGATTCCTCACGGATCTAGAGCTAGAAATTCCATTTGACCCAGCCATCCCATTACTGGGTATATACCCAAAGGATTATAAATCATGCTGCTATAAAGACACATGCACACGTATGTTTATTGTGGCACTATTCACAAGTAAAGATGTGGAACCAATCCAAATGTCTATCAATGATAGACTGGATTAAGGAAATGTGGCACTATACACCATGGAATACTATGCAGTCATAAAAATGGATGAGTTCATGCCATTTGTAGGGACATGGATGAAGCAGCTGGAAACCATCATTCTAAGCAAACTATTGCAAGGACAAAAAACCAAACACCACATGTTCTCACTCATAGGTGGGAATTGAACAATGAGAACACAGGAAGGGGAACATCATACACCGGGACCTGTCATGGGGTGGTGGAGGGGGGAGAGATAGCATTAGAAGATATACCTAATGTAAATGACGAGTTAATGGGTGCAGCACACCAACATGGCACATGTATACATATGTAACAAACCTGCACGTTGTGTACATGTACCCTAGAACTTAAAGTATAATTTAAAAAAAAAAGAAAAAAGAAAAAAACAAAAACAAAATAAGCTGGGCATGGTGATGGGCACCTGTAATCCCTGCTACTCAGGAGGCTGAGGCAGGAGAATCTCTGGAACCTGGGAGGTGAAAGTTCATTGAGCAGATATCATGCTACTGCACTCCAGCCTGGGCAACAGAGAGAGACTCTGTCTCTAAAAAAAAGACTACTCTGTAAAGAGTTAACTATTGTGACGACCTCACCTTCACTTGACAAGACCTGTGGTGCTGCTTAGAGGATTTGTTATAGTGCTGGAGGTTGTGGGTGGCCTCTCCTCAGACCTGATGTTAATAGGTACCCGGATTTAAAGCACACAGTGAATGGGGTCAGGGCTACGTCTTCCTCCTAGCCAGCAATATTACTAAATCTTGTTTCGATGTTCATGCTGACTCAGAAAACTCCAACCACTTCTCAGTAAACTCACTCTAGGGGCCTGCTGTCCAATGGTAGTCAATACCATAATCTTTATGGAGAGAAGGTAAATGCAGCCTGGTTGCAGGGCTACTCACCAAGGACTGGGGAGAGAAGATGGAGTCCCAAAAGATGTTTGCCTCCTTCTCTCCCAGACCATGGCCCTAGGGAATCTGTTTCAAAAGTGTAGTTCATGCATCTCGGCCCAGATTCCTAACATCTATCCAGCTGTGTGGTCATCAGGGCCTCCAGCTGCCAGTCAGATGGGAACTTGAAAGGCAACGTGACCTTCAGATAAACAAAGCAAGAGCTGAGGTAACAGCAAACATCAGGCAAATATTTGCCATAGGAACTATGTTTGAACTTTCCCCTGTGGTGTAGGTCCAGGTTTGCTAGCACAACCTGACCTCTGCAACCTTGCCCTCTACTTGTTGTTTTGAGATAATTCATTTTAGTGCATAGGTTTTCCATAGGCTCCCCTTGAGTCAGTAAGTGATCTTCTGACCCCAGAGCATTATATTTGGGGCTCCTCTGTGGGAAGCCCAGCATGGCTCGAGGGCAGGTGGGTATTCTTTTCTGGATGGAGCACATCTAGATACTTTAGTTATGGTACTCGTGTCTTAGGAAGGGTGTAAAAAACTGAAGAAGTGGTTAAGAATATCTTGAACCATAAGGTGGCTCAGATGGAATGAAATGGATGAGTTAACCTAGAAAGCAACCCATCTCCTAGGCCACTACTTCTTGGTTCATGCACTGTGGCTTTTCTGTGGCTGATAGAAAGTAATCTCGATTATCAGAAGATGTGGGTCTATTATTAAGGCTATCATTAAGAAGACAGAGGTGGAAGTGGGAAGGAAAAGAAGAAGGATGAAGAGAGAAGGAGATGGAAAACAGGAAGGTGATAAAGCAGAAGAAGGAGAAGGAGGCATGGGGAGGGGAAAGCAGGGAGAAAGGAGAGGAAGAGAAGAAGAAGGTGGCAGAGAAGGGAAGGAGGAGAAGAAAACTGATATCTACTGAGTGCCCACTGCATGCCAACAATTTTTGCATGAATTATCTTATTCAATCATGAAAACAATCCTTCAAGTTAGGCACTAGTAGTTCCCCATTTTTCAGATGAGAACCTCATGCCTAGAGAGGGTTGATAACTTCCCCCAAGTCACGCATCCAGGAGCGACAGGGCTGGAACTGCGCCAGGCAGGATGGTGTGACCCCACAGCCCCACCCCATCCATGCTTGCTCTAGAGGCCTGTATCTACACAGAACACCACTGCTGGCGAAGGGGAGGTTTCATCAGCCAGTGGTGATGCCTCCATATTGGACAAATGCCCAGTTATTAACAGAGAGAATACCTTTAACTTCCAGCCTATACTGGAAAAAGGAAGGCTTAGTACTCAGAACTCTCAACTAATATTTTTATTCATTCAGGAATTTTTTTGAGAAAGTAAACTTCCAGGTGAGTCCATAAGGCCTATGACATTAAATTAAATCTTTTGTACTTTCTGAATTATCAGACCTAGACCCAAGGAATTGGAAATTATATTTGGAATCATTTCCCCAAAGCCCCATCAAATAGTGTAGTTATCAGAATAACCTGGGGAGTCTGAACCCTGAATCAGGGTCCTCATGGATTCTGGTCCTGGTTCTGGCAGTTACTGGGCAGGCAGCCTTGGAGGGACTCCTTAAATATCATTCAGTCTTCTCCTCTACATGATGGGAATTTTAGGCTGCTTGTATCCTGAAAGAGAAGATAAGCAAATTTCAATACATACTGAAACTGAAGGGATGGTCACATCACCACCCTGAGTCTCCAGCTGGCTTGGGAAGGTGAAAGAAAGAGACAGACAGGGTGCTCCTAGGGCAGTCGACAGAGGGACCCTCCTAGTGTGAGGGTAAGTAAAGGGCAGACGTGCAGAGTCAATGATGTTTCACCTGGAACCCAAGGAATGGGTGAAAGGTGAACAGAAAGCATTCTAGCCAGAGGGAACAGCAGGGATGAGGCCTGGAGGCAGGAGAGAAGCTGCCATGTAATTGATTGTTGGACAGGGCTTGTTGAGAATTACACCAGGGCCTCAGTCATAAGCCGGGACACTGCCAGGCAAGCCAGGTGAATGCCATCCTAAACACAGTCTGTGCTAATATTCTTGGTTTTCATCCTCAAAGAGATTAGGGGTCCCTGACAGGCTTTTTAAATTTATTTCTTTTTTCATAGGTTATATAGATTTATAAATGTCTTATTTGTATTTTTTGACATATCATTCACATATAGTAAAGTGCACAGATGTGAAGTTCACACCTTGATGTGTGTCTACCTGTTTATACACCCAGGTAACTGTCACCATATCAAGAGTTGGGGCATTTCCAGATCTGCAGAAGGCTCCCTTCTTCCCCTCAGTCCTGCCCTCTCCACCCCAGGGGAGCCACTTTCTTGATTCTACCAAACTTCTAAATGGAGTCATACGCTGTGTGCACTGCAGGACTCTAGTGCCAGGGAGGGGTTGATGTGATCCATTTGATTTGCATTTGGAAAGATGGTGCCCTGCCGTCTGCAGCATGGAGAATGAATGGGAGAGGCCCCACTTGCAGCTGGAAGATGAGATGGAGGCTGTTCAGTCCTCAGGACCTAGGAGACAGGGGCCTGAATGGGGAAACGATGGAGAGTAGTGGCAGACGGTGGTTAAATCAACCAGAACTGGTGGCCATGTGTGGGTGTGGGACTGCTGTCTTGGTGCCTGGGAGTTGGGGCAGAGAAGCTGTGCACTGAGCCAAGGAACCTGGAGAGAGAAACCCAGAGGAGGAGGATGGGAGTGACTTGGGGCCTGGGACTTGTTGAATTTGAGATGCTTTGTACCACCAGGTGCAGGGGCTGCACAGGTAGATGGACTGAGGGGCCGGTCAAGCAATGGGCACGTCCATAATCCTGGGCAAACAGACAGAGCTGTGCTCATGAGACAATTGCTCTGGGAGAGAGAAATTAATAAGAAAGCAGTCGGAACTCAACAGTCATGAGTTTTATAAAGACGTTTCAGTCAGTGATGGACCAAACATACAACTGTGGTCACATAAGATTATAATACCGTGTTTTTACTGTATCATTTCTACATTTAGCTGTTTAGATACACAGATACCATTGCGTTACAATTACCTGCAGTGTGTAGTGTTGTCACATGCTGTACGGGTTTGCAGCCCGGGAGCTATAGGCTATGCCATATAGCCTGGGTGTATAGTAGCTGTACCATCTAGGATTGTATAAGTCACTCTACGATATTTGCACAACCACAAAATCACCTATGATGCATTTCTCAGAACGTATCTCAACCATTAAGTGACGCATGACTGTAATGATCAGCTGGGTAAAGAAAAGTGCACCCATGAAGAGACTGAGAGGGACCCCAGAGAAGCGGGGGCACATCCAAGAGAACATGGAACTGCAGAGTCAAGAGGAGGGAGTGCTTCCCAAAGGCTGAGGGCAGGAGCAGCCTTTACCGTGGCTGTGAATCTTATTAAGCAGTTATCAGGACCCAGTTCCCTGTTCCTGCATCCTTTCTCCTGAGTCACGACTAGCAGTCTCTCTGTGGGAAACTTCGAATCATGTAATTGGAGTAGGTCTGAAAGCATTGTAAGAAGCTCTGTGAGATTCAAACTTACTGCTTTATATATGATCTTAAGACTCAGCCCGTGGGAGCTGGATGCAATGGTTTTATGGTTATTACGGTTTTCCAACAGCCTCAGACAGGGTCTCTGAAGGCAGATAGTCATTCTTCTTAGAGGCTTTGGGGACTCAGGCCCTTGCTCTCCCTTCCCCTTTGGTATCCCTGAGATCATCAGCCCTGACTTCCTGAGTGGCCAAGGTCACTTTCCTTTTAGAAAAGTTAGATAAATAGAACAAGACAATACAGACAAAACATTCTGTGAGATCATCAGGTACAATAATAGTAACGATTATTCATCCACCATCTGTTTTGGGTGGGGCACTTCATAGGCTTTATCCTATTCTCACAATGGCCTTATGAGAGAGGGATTCCCACTTTTCAGATGTCAGAGTTGAGGTCACAGTGTTAGTGAGTGGTGTCTGAGCCACGTGAAGCTGACTGTAGACTGGGCCCACCGTTCCCCTGCACCATGCTGAGTCTCAAGAATGTATATGCTCTATTGAAAATCAAACCCTGGCTCCTGAGTGACAGATGGAGACATTGGATTGAACCGTGTTGATTCACTTCCATAAGCATTTACCAAGTCCCTTCTATGCCAGGCACTGGGGAGACAGAGGGAAAATCTTGAGCAGGTGAACTTCCAGCTGAGAGAGAGAGAGAGAGAGAGACAATAAGCTAGTGGGCAAATAAAGTCATTTTAGAACATCCTTAGGGCTTTGAAGGGAATAAGAGGAGGTGACTGAAAGTGACCATATGAAGGGGTGATTAAAGTTGGGCTGTCAAGGTCTCCAGGAGCCCAAGTTCCAGGGAACTCCCGCGGGTTGAAGCTTCTTTCACGCTGTGCAGGTTGCCTCAAAGACCACGTTCTGACCCTGTGGGCCAGCAGATGTGTTACTTGCTGGCCAAGGACCTGGGGTTCTGTCATCTGTAATGTTTGCCAAAGGAACTAAGCAGTTTTCATTTCTAAGGCAAGGTAAATCCTGCAACAGTCAAAACTGGCCTGTAATAAAGATTTGGTGAACATAGAATGTGCAAAATGGAATGCGTTGACTTAAAGTTGCCTCAGCTTCCCAAGTCAAGAAAACCTTCAATAACATCTTAAAGCAAAGGCACTGCCTAGGAGAAGGCGTGACAGTTTCACCTAAAATATAGTCTTGGAGGCTAAAGGGGCCCAGTGACAAGGTAGTGCCTCCTAAGCAGAGCTGGTGCCCTAGGAGAGAATCCTTGTGACAAAGGTCCACATGCCTGGGCCAGAGCTGGGGTGGAGCCAGGTGGGTGCCTCCCCTGTAGATGCGTCTCCTAGGCATTCAAGTCCCTGGAAATACCCGTCATTTCCTTATGAGTGGAGTCTTCCCAGAAGGATTCAGGCTGGGAAGTGGGAAACTCTAGTCCAGTCTGCCCAAGGGCTTGGGGTTAGCTATGTGGACATGAGGGACACTGACAACGTGGAATTGAAGACTCACCCAAAGCAAGTCTTCCTCATCCTCCTCAGGGATTGGAGCTTGGAGAAGCCACCACTTCAGTGCAGGAGAGTTCTGTTCTCTCCTCGGATAGCTTGCACCTGCCCTTGTACAGATGGGGAGGTGCCAACTAGGAACCTCTTGCCCAGGACTTGAAGGGTTAAGCCCATTTCTGTTAGAGGAGGCCTGTGGGAGTTACCAGGTGCTCAGCACTGTGGGAGAACATGGCAAGGTCACTGCCCATGCTTCACTCCCAGACTGGCATTTTTCCTGGGAGGAGGACAGCTGGAAGCAGTGGTGGTGGCCCTTGGACCTTGCTCCTCCATCTGCTTTCCCACCTGCTTGAGGGTCTTGCCATGACAGAGAGTGCCTGGAAGGAGGGCATCCAGCCACCTCATCTGGATGTTTGGGACCACACATAGAAGTCCCAACTACTCTCCCTTGCCCTTGCCATTCTGCCAGGTGACAGCCTTGAAAGGAGGTGGGATATGGTACAACAATCACACACTTTGGTTCCTGGAAAGCCCAGGAAGTGGACTTGGCTTGACCCCATTTGCTGTGGCTCCAGCAAGTCCTTGCGTCTACCTCCCCATCTGAAGTCAAGGAGATATTCGTTGCTAAAGGGACCTGTCTGGGTGCTCCACAGTGGATTGTGCCCATATCCCGAGCCTCCCACATCCAGAAGCTCAGGTGGAAAGTCACCTGAATGGACGTGTTCTCCCTGTGTCACTTGACTCAAGGTTTTGCCCACATGGCCCTGCATCACACTCTCTCTTGCTTTCTAAACCACTGTTCTCTAAACCACCCTTCTCTAAACGACCATTCCCTAAACCACCCTTCTCTAAACCAGTGTTCTCTAAACCATAGTTCTCTAAACCATCCTTATCTGGTCTCATTATTGTGCTCACATTTCTGCTCAGATGCTTCCAGGATGCTTCACTCCACGCAGACAAGCTCTTGGGTCTTGGCTCCCCCCAGATCCTTACACTGGAGGCCAGACTCTGGACCTTTGCTTCACAGTCCCCTTGCCTTGGGAGGGTCTCTCCCCAGGTCACGGTGGGCTCCCAAACATGCCCCTTGGCGACTTTCCCTTCTGCTCCTCCAAGTCCATCGAGATCCAGCTGTCCTGTGAAAGCTGACTTTGCTCCTACCTTCTTCTTGGAGCTTTCCCTAATCAACACACCTCTGAAATCTTAGAGTCTGTCTATGGGTAATTAATTTAACATTTCATACATACTGTCTTATCTCCTTCCTAAAATAGAGCCCCTTGAGACCAGAGCTAATAGTCTTCCCTTTAAGTCTTCATCTGATTGTCCTCAACACATAGCCAGGGCCCTGTGTCAAGAGCCAGACCCTAATGAACCTGACAATCACTGGGAAAGAGAAAAATTATGCCCCAGAAAGTTTTAAATTAATCAACTAAGATCCCCAGAAAGTTTTAAATTAATCAACTAAGATTAATCAACTAAGATTAAATTAATCTTTTGTAGAAAGAATAAAATAATGAAGATGAGAACAGAAATTAGAGAAATAGAAAAAAGTACCCTAGGGAAGGTAAACAGAGCCAAAATTGTTTTGAAAAGACTAAGAAAAGTGTTGTGCACTGGCAAGACAGATCACAGGGTAAGTAGACAGCTCTCGATGGTTCTTAACCCAAATGCCATCCAGATGTTGGGCTTAATTTATCAAAACAAGTCTGAAATCCCTAAAAGGCATTCCAGTCTGAACCTATGGGTTCATTAACATTTACTTAGCATGCCTTTTCAGGCCTCTCCCCGCACTGCTCTGGGATCTCAGGCTCCCAAATCCAGTGCCCTAAGGAGAAGGAGAAAGAGGAATAGGCAGAGGTCAGGAGCATGGTAAGCTCTATTCTTTCCTGGATTCAGAGATCTTAAGCAACTTGGAAGACAGAGATGCCATCCCTGAGTCCCTAAATGGACATAGGTCATTAGAGATCAGAGAACAGACAAACAGCATTCAAGTAGAGTGTAACTCAACCCCACACTTGGAGACAAATGCACGGCATTTGAGGAAGTGCCTGAAACTCACCTAGAGGATGGCATTGCCTTTGAAAAAGGAAACCAAGACCAGATTTATGAGACTGCCACCAAACTGAAATAATTAGGTCAATTTTCTGGGCCATTGCAGCAGACTTTCAAGCTCTGCTTTAAGAATGGATAATTTACATGCGAGGAAAGCGTGCAAGCTTTACTATGCATTTATTAGCATACCACAAACATCTATTTCAAGACTAATGGAGATGTTTCTCAGCTGGTTAAATAAATAAATAAATAAATAAATAAATAAATAAATAAAAGCATCAAGACTTTAGCAAGCCTTGCAGAAGTGGGTAGCATGTGAGGGAGAAACTCCAGCTGGGACCCATGTCCTCCCATTGGGAATTGTCTATCCAGACAGGGAGACTCTGCTGGGCTACTCCCAGAGGGCACAGAAGGAAGACCTTTCTATGGGTTCAACACTAACGCCTGTCTTACATCGGAACCAGGACCTTTTGCAATTCAGCAGAAATCTGCTGGGAACCCGATGAGTGCCAGACTTTGTCTGGGATCTGTGGATATTAGATGAGTTAGGTGTAAGCCCTGCCCTTGAGGAACCACAGTCTAGCTGGGAGGACAGTTATCTTAACACCCATGTAGGGCACAGTATGATCACAGGCAGGAGGTGCATAGAGGTTCTTTGTGAATTAATTAATGAACAGTTAATGAATGACTAATGATGCTAGCAGTATGCACACCGTGCCTAAGTTCTCTGGCTGTCCTCGCCTGCCAAAGGTGTACTGGACAAGATGAGCATAGTGATTATCACCCACAACAATTTTAAGAGTGAAGGCGAAGGAAAAATGCACAAGGAAACAGGAGTAAGTAGAACTGTGGTAATCAAACAGATTGTACGGTCATCCTAACTATGGGAAAGTGGGAAAGTGGAAATACAGGGAAGCATAACATGGGAAGAATGTTTACTTTTTCTCCACTCATTTCTTAAATGTTTAATTTTTTAAAGTTTTAACTGTGGTAAAACATACATACAATAAAATTTGCCATGTTACTTTTAAGGGTACAGTTCAGTACCATTAAGTACATTCACACTATTGTGCAGTCTTCAAAACTCTCTTCACCTTGCAAAACTAAAACTCCATGCCCATTCAGTGATAGCACCCCATTCCCCCTCCCTCTGGCCCCTGGCAACCCTGCTTTCTGTTTCTATAGATTAGACTACTTAGATGCCTCATGTAAGTGGACTCATACAGTATTTGTCTTTTTTGTGTGGCTGGTTAATTTCACTCAACACGATGTCCTCAAGGTTATTCTACTCATTCTTGATAAGTGTTATCACAGCATCAAATTCACACTTGCAATGACATCACTGAGAACTAAAAGCTATGCAGTCATTGCATCATTGCTATTCTCAGCTGACCAGATTTAGTTTGAGCTTTTCTTTCTTTTGTTTGCTTTGCATCAGCTACATTGCAGGAATTCTTAGACTATTAAAGTGCAGGTTCCATCGTGGAAAAACACAAGTTGTTCACAAGGCCTTCAATAGCTCATAGTCTTGTTGCTAATTGAAGAATAACCAGACCAGGGTTTCCTGGGACTGGCAGGCTGGGCCCACTGACACATTATTGTTTCAATGGTACTTACTCTGTGGGGGATTTTGTTTGTTCATAGTCTTCTAAATTTGGGGTTCATGGCTATTTTATAAGTCTAAGTAATCCTCAATTTTCTTATGAATTGCATACCTATATTTTATTTAAAAGTGTATCATTCCTGTGATTATTACATATGGCATGACTATAACAAAATATCTCATGTACCCTATCAATATACACACCTACTATGTGCAAATAAAAATTTTAAAAAGAACTTATTATAGTTTAAGTTCTGGGATACATGTGCAGAACGTTCAGGTCTGTTACATAGGTATACACATGTCATGGTGGTTTGCTGCCCCCATCAACTCATCATCTACATTAGGTATTTCTCCTAATGCTATCACTCCCCTAGTCTCCCACCCCTCAGCATGCCCCAGTGTGTGATGCTCCCTCCCTGTGTCCATGTGTTTTCTATTCAACTCCCGCTTAGGAGTGAGAACATGCTGTGTTTGGTTTTCTGTTCCTGTGTTAGTTTGCTGAGAATGATGGTTTCCAGCTTCATCCATGTTCCTGCAAAGGACAGGAAATCATCCTTTTTTATGGCTGCATAGTATTTCATGATGTATATGTGCCACATTTTCTTTGTTCAGTCTATCATTGATGAGCATTTGGGTTGGTTCCAAGTCATTGCTATTGTGAATAGTACTGCAATAAACATATGTGTGCATGTGCCTTTATAGTAGAATGATTTATAATCTTATGGGTATATACCCAGTAATAGGCCAAATGGTATTGCTGGTTCTAGATCCTTGAGGAATCGCCATACTGTCTTCACACAATGGTTGAAATAATTTACACTTCCACCAACAGTCTAAAAGCATTCCTATTTCTCCACAACTTCTCCAGCATCTGTTGTTTCCTGACTTTTTAATGACCACCATTCTAACTGCTGTGAGATGGTATCTCACTGTGGTTTTGATTTGCATTTCTCTAATGACCAGTGATGATGAGCTTTTTTCATGTTTGTTGGCCATATAAATGTCTTCTTTTGAGAATTGCCTGTTCATATCCTTCGCCCACTTTTTGATGGGGTTGTCTTTTTCTTGTAAATTTGTTTAAATTCCTTATAGATTTTAGATATTAGCCCTTTGTCAGATGGAGAGATTGCAAAAATTTTCTGTAGGTTGCCTGTTCACTCTGATGATAGTTTCTTTTGCTGTGTACAAGCTCTTTAGTTTAATTAGATCCCATTTGTCAATTTTGGCTTTTGTTGCCATTGCTTTTAGTGTTTTAGTCATGAAGTCTTTGTCCATGCCAATGTCCTGAGTGGTACTGCCTAGGTTTTCTTATAGAGTTTTTATGGGTTTAGGTCTTACGTTTAAGTTTTTAATCCATCTTGACTTAATTTTTGTATCAGATGTTAGGAAGGGGTCCAGTTTCAGTTTTCTGCAAATGGCTAGCCAGTTTTCCCAGCACTATTTACTGAATAGGAGATCCTTTTCCCATTGCTTGTTTTTGTCAGGTTTGTTGGAGGTCAGATGATTGTAGATGTGTGGCATTACTTCTGAGGCCTCCGTTCTGTTCCATTAGTCTATATGTCTGTTTTGGCACCAGTATGATGCTGTTTTGGTTACTGTAGCCATGTAATACAGTTTGAAGTCAGGTAGCATGATGTCCAGTTTTGTTATTTTTGCTTAGAATTGTCTTGGCTATACGAGCTCTTTTTTGGTTCCACATAAATTTAAAGTTTTTTCTAATTCTGTGAAGAAAGTCAATGGTAGCTTGATAGAGACAGCAGGGAATCTATAAATTACTTTGGCAATATGGCAATTTTCATGATATTGATTCTTTGTATCCATGAGCATGGTATATTCTTCCATTTGTTTGTGTTCTCTCTTATTTCCTTGAGCAGTGGTTTGTAGTTCCGCTTGAAGAGTTCCCTCACATCCATTGTAAGTTGGATTCCTAAGTATTTTATTCTCTTTGTAGCTATTGTGAATGGAAGTTCACTCATGATTTTGCTTTCTGTTTGTCTATTATTGATGTACAGAATTCTTGTGATTTTTGTACATTGATTTTGTATCCTTAGACTTTGCTAATGTTGCTTATCAGTTTAAGGAGATTTTGGACTGAGATGATGGGGATTTCTAAATATAGAATCATGTCATCTGCAAACAGAGACAATTTGACTTCCTCTCTCCCTATTTGAATGCCTTTTATTTGTTTCTCTTGCCTGATTGCCCTGGCCAGGACTTCCAATACTAGGTTGAATAGGAGTGGTGAGAGAGGGCATGTTTGTCTTGCGCCAGTTTTCAAAGGGAATGCTTCCAGTTTTTGGCCATTCAGTATGATATTGACTGTGGGTTTGTCATCAATAGCTCTTATTATTTTGAGATACATTCCATCAATACCTAGTTTATTGAGAGTTTTTTGCATGAAGGGCTGTTGAACTTTGTTGAAGGCCTTTTCTGCAACTATTGAGATAATCATCTCGTTTTTGTCTTTAGTTCTGTTTATATGCTGGATTATGTTTATTGATTTGTGTATGTTGAACCAGCCTTGCATCCCAGGGATGAAGCCAACTTGATCATGGTGGATAAGCTTTTTGATGTGCTGCTGGGTTTGGTTTGCCAGTATTTTATTGAGGATTTTTGCATCGATGTTCATCAGGGATATTGGCCTGAAATTTTCTTTTTTTGTTGTGTCTATGCCAGGTTTTGGCATCAGGATGATGCTGGCCTCATAAAATGAGTTAGGGAGGAGTCCCTCTTTTTCTACCCTTTGGAATAGTTCAGAAGGAAATAGTACCTGTTCCTCTCTTTGTACCTCTGGTAGAATTCGGCTGTGAATCCATCTAGTCCTGAGGTTTTTTGTTGTTGTTAGACTATTAATTACTGCCTCAATTTCAGAACTTCTTATTGGTTTATTCAAGGATTCGACTTCTTCCTGGTTTAGTCATGGGAGGGTGTATGTGTGCAGGAATTTATCCATTTCTTCTAGATTTTCTAGTTTATTTGTGTAGAGGTATTTATAGTATTCTCTAATGGTAGTTTGTATATCTGGGGGATCACTGGTGATCTCCCTTTTATCACTTTTTATTGTGTCTATTTGATTCTTCTCTCTTTTCTTCTGTATTAGCCTGGCTAGCAGTCTATCTATTCTGTTAATTTTTTCAGAAAACCAGCTCCTGGATTCATTGATTTTTTGAAGGGTTTTTCTTGTCTCTACCTCTTTCAGTTCTGCTCTGATCTTAGTTATTTTTTGTCTTCTGCTAGCTTTTGAATTTGTTTGCTCTGACTTCTCTAGCTCTTTTAATTGTGGTGTTAGGGTGCCCATTTTAGATCTTTCCTGCTTTCTCCTGTGGGCATTTAGTGCTATAAATTTCCCTCTAAACACTGCTTTAGTTATGTTCCAGGGATTCTGGTTTGTTGTGTTTTGTTCTCATTGGTTTCAAAGAACTTATTTATTTCTGCCTTAATTTCGTTATTTACCCAGAAGCCATTCAGGAGCAGGTTGTTCAGTTTTCATGTAGCACTGTGCTGGAAGATCCAGTGCTCTCTTTAGAACCAGCAGGCAGGAATGTTTAAGTCTGCTGAAGCTGAGCTCACAGCCGCCCCGTCCCCCAGGTGCTTGGTCCCAGGAAGACGGGAGTTTTATCTATAAACTCCAGACTGGAGCTGCTGCCTTTCTTTCAGAGATGCCCTGCCCAGAGACAGGAATCTAGAGAGGCAGTCTGGCTACAGCGGCTTTTCAGAGTTATGGTGGGCTCAGCCCATTTCAAACTTCCTGGCAGCTCTGTTTGCACTGTGAGGCAAAAACCGCCTACCGAACGCTCAGTAATGGTGGACGTCCCTCTCCCCACCAAGCTCCCGATAGTACCAGGTCAATTCAGACTGCTGTGCTGGCAGTGAGAATTTCAAGCCAGTGGATCTTAACTTGCTGGGCCCCATGGTGGTGGGATCCGCTGAGCTAGACCACTTGGCTCCCTGGCTCCAACCCCCTTTCCAGGGAAGTGAACGGTTCTGTTTCCCTGGTGATCCAGGTGCCACTGGGGTATGGAAAAAAACTCCTACAGCTAGCTTAGTGTCTGCCCAAATGACCGCCCAGTTTTGTGCTTAAAACCTAGGGCCCTGGTGGTGTAGGAATCTCCTGGTCTGCAGGTTGCAATGACTGTAGGAAAAGCATAGTATCTGGGCCAGAATGCACCTTTCCTCTTGGCATGGAAGTCCCTCAGGGCTTCCCTTGGCTAGAGGAGGGAGTTCCCTGACACCCTTCTGCTTCCTGGGTGAGGCGACGCCCCACCCTGCTTCAGCTTGCCCTCCACGGGCTGCACCCATTGTCTAACCAGTCCCAATGAGATGAACCGGGTACCTCAGTTGGAAATGCAGAAGTCACCTGCCTTTTGCATTGATCTCACTGGGAGCTGCAGACTGGGAGCTGTTCCTATTCAGTCATCTTGCCAGCCGCCCCTAGAAAAAAATTTTAAAAAGTGTATCATTCTAAATAACAAACTGTAGAGCAGTACATACAATAGATAGATAGATAGATAGATAGATAGATAGATAGATAGATAGACAGATGGATGGATGGATAGTTAGATATTATGACTGAATATGTATTTATGTCTGTAAAGGTATAATCCACTTATAACTGTACCTAACTCTAGGAAATAATTTTTTAAAACTCTATATGACTTTATACTACATTTATTAATAACTCATACTTAATTAAAAATCATTTACAAAGCAATCATTTGGAGCCCAGGATGCACTTATCCTTGAAGCCATCCATTTATCTATCCATTCATTCATCTAATCAGTCAACAAATATTGCACACCAGGAACCATTCTAGATACCAGGATGTGGAAGAAACAAGACAGATAAAAATCTTGCCCTAGAAGAATTTACTTTTAAAAACAAGGACAAAGAGACAGAGAATAAACAACCAAACAAATAAAACTAACTTCTGAGAGCAATAAATGTTCTTAAGACAATGAAATATTTTAATGTAGTAGAGTATCTGGAGGTGGGGTGTGGAGGATGGATTTTTTGGAGAATGTTAGGAAATAACTTTTGAAGACGGGAACGTGGAAGATGGAGACCTGGAAGGACAGCCTCCCAGAAAGGCGAAATGGCACCGCTAATGTCAGAGTTGGGAAGGCTGGCATGGACCAGGGCAAGCAGAGGAGAAGATGGTGAGTAATGAGTGTATCCCTGATGGGCATGAGGCTCATCTGAGGGATTTATGAGGGAGGCAAGAGTTGGCAATCACAGAGCACTGGGCAGTTCTGCGCTAGTAAGTGGAACACACTGGCGGTCCTGGAAGCCACAATGATGCCACTGAGTGAAGTGAAGTGGTCTCCTAAGAGTCAAGTGGAGGTGGGGAAGGGGAGGGAGTTGATGGATGTAGTGATTCATGCTTCAGGCCTGAGTTTGAATCCTGGCTCTGGCTGGGGAATCGCCTATTCACCCTGGGGTTCTGTTTTCTCATTTATAAAACTTTGGGGGTGGTTACAAGGTCTATTTCACAGGGTGATGGTAGATTTTAAAAGAGCCAGAGCACCCACAGTGGCTCACATTCAGAACCGAACAGCCATTTGATTAGTCTAAGACTTACTGCTCTGAAAACCACCTAGCCAGGGATTCAGACTGGCGGGGCGTATAGACAGCACTTGCTGGATGAATGTAGGGGGAATCAGCTGCTTTATGTGGTTATGCTTACACTTGTTAGGGTTCAATGGCTCCTAAGAAACTAAAGCCACATGACAGATAAGAGCCACTAGGAACCTGGCACTGGAGAAGTTCAGCCTGTAACCATGGACATCACACAGTTACTAAGTCAATGGGCTTGATTGCTTATGTGTGTGTTAGTTATGTTCTTTAACCATACATTCTGTGTGGATCCTATGTTCCCTTAGTACACCTGTACCATGCCTGCATTCTGGGGTCATCACAGAAACCACTCTCTGCTCAGAGGAAAAGGGACTGGGGTCCTGATTGTCTCTTGTGAGATGAGAAAGATGGAGGCAAGCAGAGGTCGGCAGAGAGGGAAACATCTGCAGGAAAGTGCAACCAGGGGCAAATGAGTGTGTGGGAGCAAGTCTTCCGTGTAAGGCAGAGGTCCCATTCATAAGAGCCCTTACTTTGAATCTTGACTCTTTTGACTTATTGACTTGTGCCCTCTATTGAGTTATTTACTAGCATGAGCCTTGGCTTCCATATCTGTAGAGTGAGGATGGTACCTTATTATTTTGGTATTAGATCCCTGGATAATAAACTCACAGTTCTTAGAAGAGTTCAGGTACAGAGTGCTCAGTTGCTCAATAACTGGTGGGAAGCCCCAGCACAGAGCTGACCCAGCCCACTCCGTAGCACTGCTAAGTGGGCATTATTGTCCTTGCTGTAGATGTGAGAAAATAGAGGCAACTGAACTTAAGTAATTTGAAGAAGACAAAGTTGCCAAGTGGTAGGAGCAGGTCTCGAATCCACACCTAACCCTAAACCCATGCTCGTGATTATAGGTCTTGCCTCTCAAACTTGACTATAAGTAAAAAGGAGAAGAAATATGTTTTTCTTTGTTTATTACTTTTTATTACTTTAAATTCTGTGATACATGTGCTGAATGTGCAGGTTTGTTACATAGGTATACATGTGCCATGGTGGTTTGCTGCACTTATCAACTCGTCATGTAGGTTTTAAGCCCCACATGCATTAGATATTTGTCCTAATGCTCTCCCTCCACTTCCCCACAACTCCCGATAAGCCCCAGTGTGTGATGTTCCCCTCCCTGTGTCCATGTGTTCTCCATTGTTCAACTTCCACTTATGAGTAAGAGCATGCGATGTTTGGTTTTCTGTTCCTGTGCTAGTTTGCTGATGATGGCTTCCAGCTTCATTCATATCCCTGTAAAGGACATGAGCTCATCATTTTTAATGGCTGCATAGTATTCCATGGTGTATATGTGCCACATTTTCTTTATCCAGTCTATCATTAATGGGCGTTTGTGTTGGTTCCAAGTCTTTCTATTGAAAGTAGTGCTGCAATAAACATACATGTGCATGTGTCTTTATAGTAGAATGACTTATAATCCTTTGGATATATACCCAGTAATGGGATTGCTGGGTCAAATGGTATTTCTGGTTCTAGATCCTTGAGGAATCACCACACTGTCTTCCACAATGGTTGAGCTAATTTACGTTTCCACCAACAGTTTAAAAGTGTTCCTTTTTCTCCACATCTTCACCAGCATCTGTTGTTTCCAGACTTTTTAGTGATTGCCATTCTAGCCAGAGTGAGGTGATATCTCATTGTGGTTTTGATTTGCATTTCTCTAGTGACCAGCAATGATGAGTTTTTTCCATATGTTTGTTGGCTGCATAAATGTCTTCTTTTGAGAAGTGTCTGTTCATATCCTTTGCCCACTGTTTGATGGGGTTGTTTGTTTTTTCTTGTAAATTTGTTAAATTCCATGTAGATTCTGGATATTAGCCCTTTGTCAGATGGATAGATTGCAAAAATTTTCTCCCATTCTATAGGTTGCCTGTTCACTCTGATGATAGTTTCTTTTGCTGTGTAGAAACTCTTTAGTTTAATTAAATCTCATTTGTCAATTTTGGCTTTTGTTACAATTGCTTTTGGTGTTTTCATCATGGAGTCTTTGCCCATGCCTATGTCCTGAATGTTAAGAAATATGTTTTAAGGTGATATAATGACAATGCTTGGGATAATGTGAAACATTATGCGTATGTAGGAGAGAAGACATTGCTCATAATCCCCTGTCAGCAGAAGACTCTGCCCAGAAACAGAAACACAGCCCACGGTGCTGCATGGTTGGGTATGCAGTTCACATGCAGTCTCCAAAATGCTGCTGCACGTGGAAAACGTTGAATGAGGAGGCTTTCTCAGATGATGTTGTCCTGGCCCCCTCAGTCCCTAGGACAATGTGGACAGGGTTCCATGCATGAGTGCTAGAGTGTCTAGGGACCTCGTTTTACAGTTTCATCTCTTGACCTGCTCTGAAATCTTGACACTGCTAACACAACTCAGAGCATCACTCTACACCAACGTCCCATGGAACTCTGTCTTCCAAGCATCAGCACACGCACTGGCATCCTTCCAACAGTCCAGCACATGAACTCAATCCTGCATTTGCTCACACTTAATAATGGTTTTCTCTCTTACACTCTTAAAACCAGACTTTGGTGTGCAAGGAGTTCTCCGGTCCAGTAGATTTGGGATCTGTGGTTGGTTTTATTTGTTAATCAAAAAATCAGTTAAGCAAAGAACCACAAAAATAATATTTGGATATCATAAATATTTTATTTTACTTTAAAACATATACATGAATATTTGGTTAGTAATCTTGTGACATAAAGCCAAAGCTTCTTCTGAGGTGTGGGCCCAGTAGGAGTCCCATTATATCCCTCTTGCATAACACATGTCTAAGCTGCATCCTCTATACATTCCATTGTTAGCTTTTTTAAAACAGACTCAGAACTTTAAAACAATTGCCAAGCATTCTGACTGTAGAATTTTAGTGGCTATTTCCCATTTTAGTTCTCCAATAGGTTACAGCTACTTGGAAATACTGAATTTGGTAGCATTATTTTTTAGTGGCTATGCTCAATAAGTCTTTCCACATCTTGCAATTTAATTTTTCACAGGGATTTCTTCTGGGTATTTACCCACAGGAAAAGAAGTCATTGTACACAAAGGATACTTGCACATGCATGTTTATAGCAGCACAATTCACAATTGCAAAATCATGGAACCAACCCAAATGCCATCAATCAACAAGTGGATAAAGGAACCGTTGTGTATATATATGATTGAATACTACTTAGTCATAAAAAGAAATGAATTCACAGCATTTGCAGTGACCTGGACGAGATTGGAGACGATTATTCTAAGTGAAGTAACTCAGGAATGGAAAACCAAACATTTTACGTTCTCACTGATATGTGGGAACTAAGCTATGAGGACGCAAAGGCATAAGAATGGTACAATGGACTTCGGGGAATCGGGCGTAAGAGTGGTGGGGGCGAGGGACAAAAGACTGCAAATGGGGGCAGTGTATACTGCTCAGGTGGTGGATGCACCAAAATCTCACAAATCGCCACTAAAGAACTTACTCGTGTAACCAAATACCACCTGTACCCCAATAACTTATGGAAAAATAATAAAATAAATAAATAAAAATAAAACTAGCTACAAAATAAAAAAAAATTCATGGGAATGACAACTCATTCGTACTCATATCTCATTGATTTGAACAAATTTGCTTATAATAAATAACTTTGATAACAAGTACAAGAGTTATAAATAGATATGAGGAAAATGAAGACAGACCCCTGACAAGCATCCAGCTCACATTAGGTGGGGAGGTAGAGCCAGAGAGGCCCAGGGAGCAGGAGCTGTGCCTGCCTTCTTCATGGGCACAGCAGAGTGGACTATGTCCGGGAGTCCAGAGAATCAGCTGAGGGGCTGCTTGAGAAAGCTTCAGAGTATGTGGTGACCATTTTCTTAGAATGCACTCCCCAGCAGTTCACCTGACCATCTTCTTCTAATTCTTTATTTGCACTTTAGCAGTCTCCTCTGCTAAACCTTTCCTGTCTTTATTCCAAGACTACCTTTCCTAGATACTTCAATTGCACCTAGAACTTGCCATTAATATCAAACTTAAAACATCACATTGCAATTGTGTTTCCATTTTTAATCTTCGCTACTAAATTATAATTTGCTTCAATCAGGTCCTGTATCTTATTTACCATTATTTTCCCAGAGTCCATCAAAATGTCTTTCTCATTGCAAATATAAGTGTTTATGAAAGAACAGACAAACCTAAAATGGCCCAGTCCTACTGGACCAACCAACAAACAAACCAACCCACAAAACCTAGACTAAGCTTTCAAAGCTTGTTCTTCTTAACTGATACCTTTCAGTCAACTTTACCTGCCCAAATACTGTTTATTCTACGATCAACACGTGCAACGCTGCTTTAAATTTTCACTGGGCACCTTGGGTGGCCAAAGTGGGTGGATAACGAGGTCAGGAGATCGAGACCATTCTGGCTAACACGGTGAAACCCCGTCTCTACTAAAAATACAAAAGTTAGCTGGGCATGGTGGTGCACACCTGTAATCCCAGCTACTCAGGAGGCTGAGGTAGGAGAATCGCTTGAACCTGGGAGGTGGAGTTTGCAGTGAGCCAAGATTGTGCCACTGCACTCCAGCCTGGGAGACAGAGCAAGACTCCGTTTCAAAAAAAAAAAAAATTTTTTTTTTCACTGGGAGCCTCCTCACTGCTGTTCTAGATCCACTGAATTTTCTCTTGGCTTTGGAGTCCTGGTTATGCCTCCCAGTTCCTCCCCTTGACCTGGTGTTGGGATCTGACTTCCCCGGGCATCTGGATTGAATCCACCTTTCTAGCTCTTCCCACGTTGGTAGATTTGAGAGATAATATGCTGTCTGGCACTGGTCCTGGTGATTCAACCCTCCCTGTCTGTGCCTGCCCTCACCAGTGTTGGCCTCAAGGGAGAACAGTTGTAGGTGGGCTAGAGAGTTCTTTGGTGACGCCGTACCTGATGATCTCATACAAGTGTCCCCAAAGCAAGTGCATCCCTTGTGACAACTTCCTAAATTGGGGTTTCTTAATTTTCTAGGGTAGCCCCTCTTAAGTCTTAAATTCAAAGCCAAAGTCTGGACCAAAGTCTTAGAGGACCAAACAGAAGTTTTAAAATTCCCTGTACTATGTCTACCAGAAGGTTGAGAAACTTATTTGCTAGAAAGATTACTCGTCTCCTGACCTGTGATTCTAGAGTCCTCACAGTGGAATTTCAGGTCTTCTTCACGATAGGTGGACACAGTAGGCAATGCTCACAGTGAACGGACTGGTCAGGTAACCATGAGGAAAACGTGCCCCAAGTTATGCAGAAATACTCGCTTGTAGCAAATATCAAGGCCTAGAAAATCAGAATTCTGTATCAACCCAGGTGTTTAAATTTGATCAACCAAGACTACAACCTAATGCCTCTCAACAGGCCATTTCCCCACTAGGAACCCTTGGTTTGTGTATGTTGCAAACTTCTCCATGTCATCGCGTAGCCTGGGATTCCAGTGTGTGTTACTTTTTCCTTCTTAGATTGGTTGCTTTCGCTTAGATTGATGGCCTTAGGGCAGTTTTAAATTGCTGTCTTGTAATACGATCAGGTAAGAATATCTGGGAAACCTTTTATGTTTTAATTGGTAATGGTTATGCCAATAATTCTTGATGAATACACTGAAGCCAGGAGTCCCCTTCTTGTATCGTGTTTACACTTCACATCAACCAGGAACACAATCTGAGAAGTTTTCCCTGGACCAAGGGAGAAAGAATGTAGCTCCAGGAAGGAATCAAGCCTGGTTAACTCTCAGTGAAGGGAAATGGTGTCTGATCTTGCTAATTCCTGCTTCAAGTATTAAAGTCTCTAAACAGAATGTATGTGTGCATGTGGGTGCGCGCACAGACACACACACACAGCCCACCACCGACAACAGTAACAACCTCCATGAGAGGAAGCCATACTTCCATAAGCACAATTGAAAGATTTCTGAACCTCAGACCAGAGAGCCACATGATTTTTCAGTCAATCATTGTCTCTCTTGCACTCCCAAGACTGTGCTGTGAGAAAAACTAAGGCATCACATGGCATCCATGGGCTCAGCCCAGTCCCATTGCAGCAGTCACGGCTCTGCACATGAGAGAAACTATAGAGAGAACTGGGACCTGGGAAGGAATGGGCAGTCTTGAGTGGCAAAGAACTTGGAGCAAGAGAGGGACTGGAGAAGAGATGAAAGCACCATGAAGGCCTCTCCTGCAGGAGCTGCTAAGTTAGCTCTGGTCTGCACCTCCCAAACACATCTGACCATGGGATTAAAATTACAATGTTCTGATAAAACACTAATTAAGGGTTAAGAAGATAGAGTACATACTTTCCTCAAAATAGGAAAGATCAAAATTTTAATAGTTTGGAATCTGTAATAGAAAAAAAACACACCAATTAAAAACTACTTTTCCACAACATACATTTTGGTTGTTTATAGTAAGTATAACATTCCCTCATTCCCACTTTGAATCTTCCTTTCTCCATCCTGAGAGGCAGTGCATGCTGAGATCCGAGCCTCTCTTTATCAGAGGGTTCAGAGAACTGGCCACCAGCTGGATTGAAGACTGAAGGAGATGGCGCTGTCCACCTCTTCTCCCCCCATGGGACTGGAGCCAGTTCTCTGCCCAGCTGAGAGACAGCTTCCACGTGGGTACCGCTGGGCCTCCCAAGGACTCCCCCTGCAGACTCACTCCCAGCCCTGACGCACTCCTGGGGTCTCCTTGAAGATCAGCGTCAGCAAGTCCCAGCCCAGCCCTCTTTCTGGGGCTTGCCCTGTTGAAATGCTCCTCCTGGCACTCACCTGCAGCCATAGGTGCCAGGAGGGGACAGCAGCAAAGACGGAGGAGCCCCTCCTGGGCTTCAGCTGCCTGTTTATTAAAGTAGCTTAAATTAAATGCACTTCAGAATCTGAGAATTAATTGTTTTCAATTAAAAAAATATTTTTAGAGAGTCGTAGGTTCACATTCAGTGGTAAGAAATACTACAGAGATTCTCCAGTTTCCTCTAGTGGTAACATCTTACATACGAATAGCTGTCATAACCAGAAATTGACATTGATCGAACCATCGACTTTATTGAAATTTCACCAGTCTCACATGCACTCATTTGTGTGTGTGTGTGTGTGTGTGTGTGTGTGTGTGTGTGTTTGGTTTCATGCAGTTTTCTCATGTGTCCAATCATATGACTGCCACAGTCGAGATAAAGAGCAGTTCCATCACCAGGAGGGTCCCTGGTGTTACCTTTCTAATTGTTTTCTCCTCAGCCAGGTGTGTGCAGATGATACCTGAGAGTCACTGAGTGTGACTGCATCATGGCAAATGGTGTCAGCATGTCAAACATGTACCCAACGTTTGTATCCCTCAAATTCATATGTTAAAATCCTAGTGCCCAAGGTATTAATGCCAGGATATTTGAAGGTGGGGCCATTGGGAAATGATTAGGTCATTAGGGAAGAATCCTTATGAATGGGATTAGTGCCCTTAATAAAGGGACCCCAGGGGACTTGGTCACCTCTTCCACTTTGTGGGGACATAGCCAGAAGGCGCCATCTGTGAACCAGGGAGCAGGTCTTCACCAGACATCAAACTGCTAGTGCCTTTGTCTTGTACTTTCCAACCTCCAGAACAGTGAAAAATAAATACTTGTTGTTTAAGCCTCCCAGTCTATGATAGTTTTATAATAGCAGCCTGTACCACTGTTTCCTCTCCTCTCCCTGCAGGGGATCTTTGGAATGGGGGAAGGGGACCAAAGAGTCACCTTGCCCCTCAACATTAACCAACAAAGAGTGCACAGATGAGAGGAAAAACAGGTTTGTTAACAGATCCCCACCCCCAACCCCCCACCCCCCCACTCCCCCATCCCTGCCCTCGTCATGGGGATGGAAAGTCACATCACTTCCCAGACTGTTTCCACACCTTTGAAATGAGGACTAGGTTGTGCCTGCCAGAGAGCACAGGGCTCCTGGGACCCAGGGGGAGGTCCTCTTTGTAGATGGCCTTTGAACCTTGGCCCATTCCTTTCACAGGATGACTCTGGGATTCAGGGAGCACGTGATGCCAGATTCACAGATCACCTGGTATCAGCCATGTGTGGGAGAGAAGGACCAGTCCAGCGGCTACTCACTCCTCGGGGCAGATGGCTTCCTGGTTATGCATTTTGACCCAACGTTTCCTCAGCTGGCTAAGACCAGAGTGCTCACAGACCTGGGAGATTGACACATGGTGCCAGGTGGCCATGGAACCTCCTTCCTGGACTCAGGACTTCCTCAGTGTGAATCTGGCAAAGCTGTTCCTGGAGTCCCCAGCCCATGAGGCTCAGATTTCTGATGCACAGCCTTCTCCCTAAGCCTCATGGACTTGGACTTGCTGTGATTCCCACAGTGACCTCATCAGCCCCTGTCACAGGAACAAAAAATATGCCAGTACCGCCCTTGACTTTATAGGTCTTGGCAAGGTGTGAAACACTTGGTTTTCACAAATGTCTTGGTCTTCTGAAATTCTAGGGGAGGTGTGCCAAAAAGTGGCATCACTGTCCACAGTCCAGGACTCGGAGGAGGTTACTTCACACACTTGCCAACTCACTTGTGTGAAGAACAATTGAGGTAGTGTTCTAAGCTGTTTCTGTGTATTCTCTCAATCTTCACAGCATCCCAATCAGGTAGGCACTGTCATCTTGACATTTTGCTGATGAGGAAAATGAGGAAGAGAGAGGTTGAGTAAATTATTCCAAATTACACAGCTAATTGAGAGAGCTTGAGGCTGTTCCAAATGACAGCGATGGCTCCCGATTGCTTCAACTTCTTATTCAAAATAATGTCTACCACACAGACGTTTTCTCTTTCTCTCACTGACAACTTACTAGCCATCGAGTTAGAAATTTGAGAGAAAAATAAATAAGATAGGGGATTGTATCGCCTTTCACTGCACATCCTTTTAAATCTCCAACTCAGAGTGGAGGCGTTGGGGGCAGCCTGGGGTCAGGGGGAGCAGAGGTGTGACATCCAGAGGGAATTCAGGGAAGATTCCCAGCGAGCAGGCCCATTCCTCCCCAGATGTGCCTATTTGGCCCAGAAGCAGCAGAGCGTGTCCTTGTGGGAGTTTCTCACCTCCTGCTTGAAAGCCCTGGCCTGTACTCTTCTGCCTCTGCCCCGCAGACCCAGGCTGAACCCTGAGATGAGGATGGGCTGAGCTTCTCTGTAGGTAGCTGCGGCCCATCCCCATAGATACGGAGGAGACCCAGTGAAGAGGCCTCTCAACCTGCTGCTACCACCGAGCCTGCGCAGCTGGGTGCTGAGGACAGGCTGACGCAGGAACCCACACATCCAAACAACACTGCAGAGCGCTTGGATGGGTTCCACACCAAGAGTTGCTGAGTGCAGGGTGGACTGGATGGAGCAGAGATACCTCAACAGCTTGGGCTAGAAGTGGGTCTGACAGGGCAGAAAGAGGCTCATGGGGTGGGATTTGGGACTCCCTAGCCAGGCCCAGGGCGTCAGTGCACAGTGAGAGGAATGGCTCCCACTGCGAGATACAGGCTGGACTCAGAAAACCACACACAGATGGGAAGGAAAGCGGGGAGCAGTGGGTAGCTCAGAGCCAGGACTTGGGTCTCTCCCAGGGCTTCTATGGGTCTGTATCCCCCTCTCCCAGTGCGTGGGCTAAGCCCTATTCCACAGCAGTGATGAGGGAGAGACCAACCAAGGTGTGTGTGTCTTGGGGCCCTCATCTTGGCACCAACCTTTGGGGCCATGGTCTCCCCTGCATCCCTCCCACACCCATGTGTGCCCTGGGTTCAGGCAAACAATGAGTGGAGAAGCCTAGTGAACTAGAGAACCCTGCTCTTGGAGTTCTCCCTGAGTCCCATCAGGCGCCGTGTATCAGAGCTGCACACCTGCACCGGCAGAAGGAACAGGACCCCGGGCTAGAGGGAGCAGGAGACCTCAGAGCCCTCTTCACTGAAGCACTGGAGCCTGGGCGGGTTTCCATCAGCCGAGTCAAGTAATTGAGCTCCGATTAGATTAAATCCAGACACATCCCGTGTTTAGTGCCAATTACTCACGGCCAGCAAGGGCGGACAAGGGGTCTGGACTATGTCACGTCGTGCCTTCTTGGAGGCTGACTGCTCCCTACAGCTCAAGGTGAGTTGACCCGAAATAACAACAGTCATGTCCCTGGCTGTGTTTCACCTCCACCTGGCACTTTGCATGGATCTGCTGATGCTCAGGTGGGTGGCTCCTCTGCACCCTGTTTACAATGGGGGTAGGAGCCTTGAACCCTCTGTCCTTGCCATCATTGTCTGGGTTGGCAGCAGAATGGAGGCCCACTCTGCCCACCTCACTCACCCAGGCACAGAGCACAGGTGGGCGTCTGGCCCCCACACACCCTGGGGAATCCCCATCACTATCTGGAGATTGCCACGTGGGTGAGGCATGGGAGGCCAGGCAGGCAGGATGCAGGGGTGCTGTGATTTGTCATCTAGTGCTGAGTTCACAGCTTGAGAAGAAAACAACCCAGATTTAAGTGCTTTGCCTCCCACTGGGAAACGGCTTGACTGTAGCCATGGCCTTAAGCCCAGGGCCGAGAAGCCCCAGCTGCACCCCCTTGGAGGCTGAGAGTGGCCTTCAAGCCAGTCCCAGCTCACAGCCCAGCTTGAAGGCACAAGCAGGGACAAGGTCAATGCAAGAAAAGCAATGAGTCCAGAGAAGGGCACTCAGACTGGGGAGCTTGGCACTTGGAGTGGAACGAGTTATGAGTCTGAACCAGGGAAAACATTGGAGAGAAACTTGGGATGAAGCAGCAGGGCACTGGGTTGGGACTGGAGGTTTGGGAGGATGGCTCATCGCCCCTACAGAGGTAGAAGGGATACAGTGGTGACCACAGCGTAATTGGGAGTGTGACAAGGCCCAGAGTTGAGTTCTGCCTGTGAGGATAGAGAGGGGAGGAAGGCACCTTTGCTGGGATTTCTCTTCTCATGTTTCAATGCACCATTTTCCCATGGTCATTAATTACTGTTTTAGTGAATAAAGGCTGTATATTAGTTATTTGTTGTTGTGCAACCAGTTGCCTTAGAAAATAGCATCTCCAAACAGAAAAAATTAATTATCTCACACAGGCTTTGAGTGTCAGGAATCTGGGAGCAGCTCACTTGGGTGGTTGTGGCTCTGGTTTCTCAAGAGGTTGCAGTGAGGATGTTGGCTGGGGCTGCATTATCTGCAGGCTCAACTGGGGCTGGAGGACCTGCTCTCATGATGGCTTCCCTCATGGCTATTGGCTGGAGGCCTGGGGTTTTGGCTGACTGCTAATAAGAGACCTCATTCCATCCATGTAGACTTCTCCATAGGGCTGCTTGAGTGTCGTCACTTTATGGCAGCTGGCTTTCCCCAGAGCAGGAGATCCTGATGACTTCTGAGATGGTTCCCTATATTCCATCCCCTGGCATACACACTCTGTGCAATCCCCTTTCATTGAGTGTGAGCTGGACTTACACAAATGGTGGGATCTCACTCCCATGATTATGTTACACTATACAGCAGAAGGGATATTACAATCAAGATCCTTGATCAGTAGACTTTGGGATAATCAGAAATATTATCCTGGGTGGGCCTGATTTAATCAGGGGATCCTTTAAAATGGATCAGAGGGATTTGAAGCCAGGCAAGTTCCTGCTGGCCTTGAAGAAACAAAACATCATATTATGGAGGGGTTCAGGTGCCAAGACCCCAACAGCAGCCTCTAGGAGCTGAGAGTGTTCCTAGCCCCTGTTGAGCTTGGCAGAGGGCCCCAGACCTCAGCTGAGATCTCAGTCCTGGCCAGCACTTTGATTTCAGCCTTGTAGGACCCTGAGCAGAAGACGATCCATACTGCACCTGTGATCTAGAGAACTGTGAGATAATACATTTGCGAAGTTTAGAATAAGTTCCTGGTAATTCATCATGCAGCAACTGAAAATGAATACTCTCATTCCCTGACGTTGCACCCCATCACTTGTGCCTTTTCTATGTTTGTCAGAAGTTAGTCACTAAGGCCACCCACATGACAGGGGAGGGGTCTGCCTGTTGAAGAGAGTGTTCAAGAACTTGTGGACTTCTTTTAAACCAGCACAGGCTGGACAGTGCGTGTAATGGGACCATGTTGATACACCCAATGTGGAGATGAACAATGGCTAATCCTTCTAATGTCTAGAGTGAATTTGCACAGGGTAATAATGGACTTAGGTAAGGCAAGTGAGCATTTTACTTTAGGAAGTGACAATCCCAGCTACAATGTGGTAAGTTGGTGCTTTTTTTCCCCTTTTGATATTCCCTTGCAAGCAATCTACAGAGTAATTGTGTAGATGCAGGAGGAGGATGGAGCATTCCTGCCTTTAATTTGAAAGTTATGATGCATGAATCAGTCCCAGTCTGAGCCTTGCAGGAATGCTAAATTTGGGACGTGCTAGCAAGTATCTTCCAGATGGGGTGGGGGAGGAGGACATGGGTGGAGCTCAGATGACAACCCACAGGCAAATCTTTTGGGACACTTTTAACAGGAAAAACTCACTGTCACCAAAGCTACATTCCACTTCTGAGCCATAAAACAGTTCTTGGCTCTTGGATTAACCAGTCTTCGACATTTGCCATCTTGTCAGCGTTTGAAGCAACTGGGAGTTTTCTGGCTCTGCTTGGACCATTAGAGATCATCCGATACAAGCACAAATGCTGGCTCAGGATTTCTTTAATTCCCACAAAGTTTTATCCTACATGGCTACATAGATGAAGTGAAGACACCTTTAACTCCCCCTATTCAAGCTCTGCCTTTTGTGTTCCTAAGAGCTGTGGTCTGGGTGGGTGACAGTGGCTCAGAGAGCCATCACTGTTGTAAACAGAGGAGGGCCACATGCCTGTGACTTTATCTTCCCAAGAAGGAGAGAAGAAGAGGAAAAATAAACTGGATAATTTAAGAACATGTCAGCAATTTGGCAAAAGTCAGAGAAGTGAAAGAACCATATGAGTTCCTAAATAAGCCACAGATCCCAGCTGGATTTAGTAAAAATCCCCAAAGGTTTTGTGTACTGACACCAGTCAGGTTGGTTTCATTTCATCTCAGCTCTGGCTGGAGGCCTGCATGAATCAGGATGGATGGGGGCGCGAGCAAACACAGGTTGTGGTAGAAAGGAAGAGTCCACTCCCAGAAGGCCTCTGAGCCAGAGGTGCGAGTCAGAAGGAGCTGGGCCACCACTTAGGCTGCCTGGACTGTATTTCCCATGGAGTCTATTAATGTGGTTGCATTTTCACAATGATGATGGTGAGGATAGCAAGTTTGGTGGCCAAGTGTCCCAAGACAAAATTGCTTGGGGACAGGGAATGCACTTGGGTTGGGGCCCACCCAGGGTCTTTTATTTTTTTCTTTTTTTTTCGAGACAGGGTCTTGCTCTGTCTCCCAGACTGGAGTGCAGTGGTGCAATCTCGGCTCACTGCAACCTCCACCTCCCGGGTTCAAGTGATTCTCATGCTTCAGCCTCCCAAGTAGTTGGGACTACAGGTGCATGCCACCACACCTGGCTAATCTGTATTTTTATTATAGTAGGGACGGGTTTTGCCATGTTGGCCAAGTTGGTTTTAAACTCCTGACCTCAGGTGATCTGCTCGCTTCAGCCTCCCAAAGCACCACTCAGGATCTTGAACACCTGTGATCCCTCAATCTGAGTCCAAAGGGAGCTGCTCCTGCTTAGTGCAGTGACCCTTAGATCTGGGTGCAGATAGAGAGCTGATGTCCCCGCACACCCTGCTCTGGCCTCTTCTTCTGCAGGTCATGGTGTCTGTGTACTAGAGACACAGGAAACACAGGAAAGACATCATCTTGCATCATGGGCTATCCGTCTTCTGTTGGAGGCAAGTTTCTCACCTTCGGCACAGAGACTCCCAATTTTTGCCACTTTCTCAGATTGGGTAGAAGAAGATAGGAGGTGCCCACTGAATCCCTGGAACTTCCTGAACTGAGCTGGGAAACTGAGTGGGAGCTGAGACTTGACCCAGACTGCTCCATGGACAGCAGGAGTCAGGAGGAGGCAGCCGATCTGCAGCCCTCCTCTCCTGGGCCATTCCACGAATCCTTACCTCGAGTTGTTGTGCTGAGTTAAGGTGGAATGTGCATTCATTTTATCACTTAATCCTCACAACAATCCTAAAATGTAGTGATTATTCTTGTCTTCTTTACAGATAAAAAAGTCAAGCAGCCAGTTGTCTTGCCCAAGGACAGAGGCCTACCTAGTAAGTGGTCAAACCAGGACTCAAGCTCAGGCCTTTCACTCTCACACTCTGGCACCCTCATATCCACACACTCCTTGAAACAGTACTCTGGATCTTTGGCCTGAGGAATCTCTGGGGACAAACCCAGCAAACAGATCCTGAATTGGCCCAACAGGCACACACAGGGATCAGAGCTGCATGGAGCAATTCAGTCAGGTGAATATTCAGTCCTGTGTATATTATCTTATATAGCAAAAGATGTAATTAAGGACCTTGAGAGGAGGAGCATATCCTGGGTCATCCAGGGCCCTAAATGCCATGTATCCTATAAGAGAGAAGCCAAGAGACTTTTGACCCAGATCTGCACAGGGGACAAGGCCCTGTGAAGACAGAGAAGGCCTTGGAGAGACATGGCCACAGCCCAGGAACACCATGGAAGCTGCCAGAAGCTGGAAGAGGCCAGGAAGTCCTTTCCCTAGAGCCTCAGTCAAGAGCACAGCCAGGCTGACACTTTGACTTCAGACTTCTAAACTCCAGGCCTGTGAGATGATAAAGTCCTGATAAAGCTGCTGGGTTTGTGGCCATTTGTTACAGCAGCTGCAGGAACTAACACAGTGGGAAAAGCCCCTTCCCACCATGGCCTGTTCCACCTGCACTTAACATGGCCTGGGAAGGGCATGGGCTGATGACTGCCTGATTGCACCTGTGCAAACCAGTGAATGAGAAAATCAAGAAGCAGTCACCCAGGCCAGTTCCGAAGGCCAACCCCAGCCCAGCATCACAACAAGCTGCCCAGACAGCTGCAGAGCCTTCCTGGAGATGCTACCCAGGACCCAACACCCAGGGCATGGAAACCAAGACACCATGTGTCAGGCGTGGGAGGAGACCGAGGACATAGGATCCTTGGAAGCATACTGTTGTGCAACTCTGTTTTTAAATTTACATTCTGTCTGCTACTATGGGAAAAGTATTTCATTCCTCTTACTGGCTACATAGTATCTCATTGCAGGATGCCTTTAGAAAGAGGAAAGAGAAAGGTTGTGCCTGGACAACACAGTGAGACCCCATCTCTACCAAATAAACTTAAAAATAGCTGAGTGTGGTGATGCACACCTCTGGTCCTAACTATTCAGAAGGCTGAGAAGGGAGGATTGCTTGAGCCCAGAAGATTGAGGCTGCGGTGAGCTCTGTTCCTGCCACCGCATTCCAGCCTGGGTGACAACAAGATCCTGTCTCTAAAAAATAAATAAATAGGAAGGGGCAACTGTGGGTGTGGCTTCAGCAGACTGAAACATTCCTGCCTTCCAGCTCTGAAGACAGCAGCAGATCTCCCAGCACGGTGCTCAAACTCTTCTAAGGGACAGACTGCCTCCTCAAGTGGGTCCCTGAACCCTGTGCCTCCTAACTGGAAGACACCTCCCAGCAGGGGTCGACAGACACCTCATACAGGAGAGCTCCAGCTGGCATCTGGTGGGTGCCCCTCTGGGACAAAGCTTCCAGAGGAAGGAACGGGTAGTAATCTTTGCTGTTCTGTAGCCTCTGCTGGTGATACCCAGGCAAACGGGGTCTGGAGGGGACCTCCAGCAAACTCCGGAAGACCTGCAGCAGAGGGACCTGACTGTGAGAAGGAAAACTAACAAACAGAAAGGAATAGCATCAACATCAACAAAAAGGACATTTACACAAAAACCCCATCCGAAGGTCACCAGCATCAAAGAACAAAGGTAGATAAATCCACGAAGATGAGGAAAAACCAGCACAAAAAGGCTGAAAATTCCAAAAACCAGAATGTCTCTTCTGCTCCAAAGGATAACAACTCACCAACAAGGGAAGAAAATTGGACAGAGAATGAGTTTAACAAACTGACAAAAGTAGGCTTCAGAAGATGGGTAATAACAAACTCCTCCGAGCTAAAGGAGCATGTTCTAACCCAAAGCAAGGAAGCTAAGAAACTTGAAAAAAAGGTTAGAGGAATTGCTAACTAGTATAACCAGTTTAGAGAAGAACATAAATGACCTGATGGAGCTGAAAAACACAGCATGAGAACTTTGTGAAGCATACACAATATCAATAGCCAAATCAATCAAGTCAAATAAAGGATATCAGACATTGAAGATCAACTTAATGAAATAAAGCATGAAGACAAGATTAGAGAAAAAATAATGAAAAGGAACAAACAAAGCCTCCAAGAAATATGGGACTATGTGAAAAGACCAAACTACCTTTGATTGTTGTACCTGAAAGTGATGGGGAGAATGGAACTAAATGGAACTACTCTTCAGAATATTATCCAGGAGAACTTCCCCAACCTAGCAAGACAGGCCACCATTCAAATTCAGGAAACACAGAGAAAACCACAAAGGTACTCCTCAAGAAGAGCAACCCCAAGACACATAATCATCAGATTCACCAAGGCTGAAATGAAAGAAAAAATGTTAAGGGCAGCCAGAGAGAAAAGTTGGGTTACCCACAAAGGGAAACCCATCAGACTAACAGTGGATCTCTCTGCAGAAACCCAACAAGCTAGAAGAAAGTGGCAGCCAATATTTAACATTCTTAAAGAAAAGAATTCTCAGCCTAGAATTTCATATCCAGCCAAACTAAGATTCCTAAGCAAAGGAGAAATAAAACCCTTTACAGAGAAGAAAATGCTGAGAGATTTTATCACCACTAGGCCTGCCTTACAAGAGCTCCTGAAGGAAGCACTAAATATGGAAAGGAAAAATTGGTACTAGTCACGGCAAAAACATACCAAACTGTAAAGACCATCAACATTATGAAGAAACTGCATCGACTAATGGACAAAATCAACATTATGATGCTAATCATAATGACAGGATCAAATTGACACATAACAATCTTAACCTTAAATGTAAATAGGTTAAATGCCCCCACTTAAAAGATACAGACTGGCAAATTGGATAAAGAGTCAAGACCCAGCAGTGTGCTGTATTCAGGAGACCCATCTCACGTGCAAAGACACACATAGGCTCAAAATAAAGCGATGAAGGAATATTTAACAAGCAAATGGAAAGCAAAAAAAAAAAAAAAAAAAAAAAAAAAAAAAAAAAAGCAGGTGTTGTAATCCTCGTCTCTGATAAAAGAGACTTTAAACCAATAAAGATCAAAAGAGACAAAGAAGAACATTACATAATGGTAAAGGGATCAAGGCAACAATAAGAGCTAACTATCCTAAATATATACGCACCCAGTACAAGAGCACCCAGATTCATAAAGCAAGTTCTTAGAGACCTATAAACAGACTTAGACTTCCACACAATAATAGTGGGAGACATGCACAAATCAATAAACGTAATCCATCACATAAACAGAACCAATGACAAAAACCACATGATTATCTCAATAGATAAAGAAAAGGCCTTCAATAAAATTCAACAGCCCTTCATGCTAAAAACTCTCAATAAAGTATGTATTGATGGGACATATCTCAAAATAATAAGAGCTATTGATGAAAAACCCATGGCCAATATCATACTGAATGGGTAAAAGCTGGAAGCATTCCCCTTGAAAACAAGCACAAGACAAGGACACCCTCTCTCACCACTCCTATTTAACATAGTATTAGAAGTTCTGGCCAGGGAAATCAGGCAAGAGAAAGAAAAAAGGCATTCAAATAGGAAGAGAGGAAGTCAAATTGTCTCTGTTTGCAGATGGCATGATTGTATATTTAGAAAACCCCATTGTCTCAGCCCAAAATCTCCTTAAACTACAACTTCAGCAAAGTCTCAAGATACAAAATCAAAATGCAAAAATCAGAAGCATTCCTATACACCAATAATAGACAAATGAAAAGCCAAATCATGAGTGAACTCTCTCTCTCATGATGCTCTCCCCATCAAGCTACCATTGACTTTCTTCACATAATTGGAAGAGACTACATAACATTTCATATGGAACCAAAAAGGAGCCCACATTGCCAAGACAATCCTAAGCAAAAAGAACAAAGCTGGAGGCATCACGCCACCTGACTTCAAACTATACTACAAGGCTACAGTAACCAAAGAGCATGGTACTGGTACCAAAACAAAGACATAGACAAATGGAAGAGAACATAGGCCTTAGAAATAATGCTACATATCTACAACTATCTGATCTTTGACAAACCTGATAAAAACAAGCAATGGGGAAATGATTCCCTATTTAATAAATGGTGTTGGGAAAACTGGCTAGCCATATGCGGAAAACTGAAGCAGGACCCCTTCCATGCACCTTATACAAAAATTAACTCAAGATGGATTAAAGATTTAAATGTAAGACCTAAAACCATAAAAACCCTGGAAGAATACCTAGACAATATCATTGAGGACATAGGCGTGGGCAAAGACTTTATGATGAAAACACCAAAAGCAATGGCAACAAAAGCCAAAATTGACAAATGAGATCTAATTAAACTAAAGAGCTTCTACACAGCAAAAGAAACCATCATCAGAGTGAACAGGCAACCTACGGAATGGGAGAAATTTTTTGCAATCTATCCAACTGACAAAGGGTTGATATCTACAAGGAACTTAAACATATTTACAAGAAAAAATAATCAACCCCATTAAAAAGTGGGCAAAAGATATGAACAGACACTTCTCAAAATAAGATATTTATGTGGTCAACAAACATATGAAAAAAGCTCATCATCACTGGTCATTAGAGGAATGCAGATCAAAACCACAATGAGATACTATCTCACGCCAGTTAGAATGGTGATCATTAAAAAGTCAGGAAACAACAGATGCTGGAGAGAATGTGGAGAAATAGGAAAGCTTTTACACTGTTGGTGGGAATGTAAATTAGCTCAACCATTGTGGAAGACAGTGTGGCAATTCCTTAAGGGTCTAGAACCAGAAATACTGTTTGATCCAGCAATCCCATTACTGGGTATATACCCAAAGCATTATAAATCATTCTACTATAAAGATACATGCACATGTATGTTTATTGCAGCACTATTTACAATAGCAAAGACTTGAAACCAACACAAATGCCCATCAATGATTGATTAGATAAAGAAAATGTGGCACATATACACCATGGAATACTATGCAGCCATAAAGAAGGATGAGTTCATGTCTTTTTTTGTTTTGTTTTGTTTTGTTTTTTTGAGATGGAGTCTCACACTGTCACCCAGGCTGGAGTGCAGTGGCGCAATCTCAGCTCAGTGCAAGCTCCGCCTCCCGGGTTCACGCCATTCTCCTGCTCCAGCCTCCCGAGTAGCTGGGACTACAGGCACCTGCCACCACGCCTGCCTAATTTTTTGTATTTTTAGTAGAGACAGAGTTTCACCATGTTAGCCAGGATGGTCTCGATCTCTTGACCTCGTGATCCACCTGTCTCACCCTGCAAAGTGCTGAGATTACAGGTGTGAGCCACCATGCCCGGCCGAGTTCATGTCCTTTGCAGGGACATGGATGAAGCTGGAAGCCATCATTCTCAGCAAACTATCACAATCACAGGAAACCAAACACTGCATGTTCTCAGTCATAAGTGGGAGTTGAACAATGAGGACACATGGACACAGGGAGGGAAACATCACACACTGGGGCCTGTTGGGGTCGGGGAGTAGGGGAGGGATAGCATTAGGAGAAATACCTAATGTAGATGATGGGTTGATGGGTGCAGCAAAACACCATGGCACGTGTATATCTATGTAACAAACCTGCACGTTCTGCACATGTACCCCAGAACTTAAAGTATACTAAAAAATAAATAAATAAATAAATAAATATTAAAGTTTGTTAAGGTTAGAATTCAAGCTAGTGTTGAAGTGCAAAAATTGGCCTAAAATCTCTTACTGTTGGCTTTTTGTCCAAGCAGAGGGTCTATCTCATGAAAATTGTAGAGAATACATTTTACCTGGAGAAACGCTGATTTAATCAATGTGATGTTTAACTGAAAACACGGGCATGTAAGGATCCAAAGCCTCAGCCTACACATAAAATGCAGTTACCCTAGAGGATATCTGGTGATGTGCCTAAGTAAGACTGGCAGGAAAGGGCCACGGAGGAATTCACAGGGAAATGAAATGTTTAGGAAGAGAGTGTGAAATAACCTTCACCCATCAGGTGTGTGTGTACTCGCACATGGAGCCAAAAGGGAGTGGGAGGCCTGGGTCCTAGTGCAAGGATTGAATGTGAGCTCAGGTGTCCCTGAAGTTTGATGGGGTGGTGTCTGCAGCAGAAGCCTGCAATGCAGAGGCTGGACTGAGAGCTGGAGCCTGTATGTTGCTGGGGAAGATAGAAGGGTAAAGATTCTACAGGAGGCAGGGGCCTGGAGACCATATATCTCCATTGGCTGGGCTCTCCAGGCTCTGCCGCACACCCCAACCCACCCACCCACCACATTGGCCTGCACCTGGGTCTGCCAGGAGGCCGCAGACTCCCCCATGGAGGAGGGAGTGCTCTGCTGCTCCCAGGCTCTGGGGATGCTCAGGGCTGCCGATGTGACAGGGCTTCCACCCGCTCCTGTTCCCCTCTGTGAAAAAACTCTGCTTGTGGCTCCTGCCCCTGGATCCGTGCTCCCTGAGGCTGGCCATGACTCACCTCCATGTCTGTGGTGTCTCAAAAGGACATCCTCAATACCATCTGCATCCAAATTACAATGGAGTGGTTTCATAGACCCTTGGCCTCCAAGGACCAAGATTTCAGACAGCTGTGCCCTGGTAACTACTCATATGATTAATAAAGCAGGCAGCTTCTATGCCTGTCTTTTTTTTTTTTAATTTTTTGCATTGCTTAATCTTTGTGGTAATAAGTCTTACAAAAATAATCAAAATATTATAAAGACAAATGTGAATCATTCACCGAAGATGAAGGCTTATCTTCTCTTGTTAACCCATTACCTTCCCCTCAGTTTTGCTCTCTCCCATTGAAGCATATTTATTTACTTAATCAGGAAAGGGACATGATCAGGCAGGTGAAGAATACAGAATGGTCCTTCTGGACTTGATCACAGGCCTGATGGAAACAACTGAGCAGTGCTGAATGGCAATGCCTGTATGAATCATATGAGCAGCAGCAGAAGTGAGATACATGCCATTACAGGACCCAGGGAGGCAAATGTCCTCTCTGATCCCGCCATGCCCTTTGCCAGCTCCCAAAACCACCATCTGCATTTAAGGTGCACTTTTTCCGATTGCATAACTATGCATATACTATGTTTTATGCAGATCATGTTCACTATATATGCTGCATGGAAATTTAGTTTTTCACTTAAGATCCAACTGGCATCTTTCCATTGTAATTTGTATAATTGATCCATCTTAGTCTTTTCAATGGCAGCGTATTATTGCGTAGATTATGCCATATGATTCCAGTGCTCTGTTGTAGCATAATTTGTTGAATGAGTTCCCTCTCAATGAAAAGTTGGGTTTTTGTAAACAAGACTGTGACATATTTCATATATGTTCCTCTTTACATACCCCAAACATATTTCTGTATTATTATTCATAAATTGTGGTCAAAGATTATGAGTATATTTTAGTTTAACAGATTTGATGACATCTTCCATCATAAAGTTTGTGCCAGTTTATAGCCCCACTCATAGTATGTAAGAGGATTTCACACTGGCCTTTTCAGAAGTTCAGGAATCCAATGTCAAGACTTAGAAACTTGTCCAGATGAGGCCACCAAGATACAGGGACTCTCATGTAATGGGGGATTTTCCTTAAAGAATTTCAGGATTTCAGGACTGAGCAGAGATTGAGAAGGGTAAAGGGTGGTAGGATTGAGTGAGTCAGGCCAGAAACCTCTAGTTAGCTACCATGACAGAAGGCAAACATGCATTCAACTTATTTAATTAAACCAAGCTGTGTCATTTTCTTGGCATCCTTTGCTTCCTTTTTATAAGGAAACTTTCTGGAAGGTAGCATTCATGCTGTCCCTTCAGAGAAGCTGATATCTCACCCAGGAACTGGGTGTGGATCTTCCTTTGGCCCCTTGATAGTGGATTCACCCACCAGATGCTTGTATTTTTGTAACTGTTTTTTAATTTCATTGTACGCATGCTAAAGACGTGTTTGACTTTTTTCACATGTCTTTTATTAAAATGATTTCTGGAAAACATACTGAGCTGTGGATTTTGGAACCAACAGGAGTGGAATGCTGCCTGCCTCATAAAAACATAACCAAAAGCATGTTGAGCAAAATGGCAGGGGTTCCAAGGGCTGGCAAAGTACATCCTTGGAGAAGGTCCTGGGATCATTCTATTGGGCAACACAGCACTGGTTAAGCAACAGCAAAACTGTGTATTTTCTCAAGCCCAGATGTGAGCAGACTCCTTGAAAATTCTTTTCCGTGTGCTTGCTGCCCCTCCCAAGAACCCAGTGACAGAAACACTAAAGCCTTGCAGTTTGTGCTTTGTACATGCTACCTGGACTTAGAGAGCGTTTGTTTCTCTATTTCCTTTCACGATCATCAGTTCCATTATCAATAGGTACAGCTAAATGCAACTGAGGAGTCCAAGTCAGGAGGACAGTGAAACCCCAGGGCTCTCCCACACTGCTGGCAGGCACAGCACCTCAGCTGAGGCCCGGGCATACTGCCGGGATCCCTGCTTGGCTGGGGTATGAGGTTCCTTGACTGGTTCTCTGGATCTAAGTCAAGTAACCTAAAACATGGCACCTCTTCTCGCAGTGTGTGCCAGGGCCCTGTCTGCCACGCAGGCTGAAGGCGAGGTGACCACGTGGCATCTGTGTGAGATAGGGGAAACTTTGGAGTAGCAGGGCTAAACATCCGGAAAGGAGGGAAAGTCAGGTGGAATGGGGAGGGAGGCGGGAGGAGCACGGGACAGGAAGGAAAGATGAAAGCCGTCAACAGCACTGCATGCTGCCAACAGGAGACAGGAAGAGAGGAAAGTGCCTCACTGGGCTTAGCAATTAGGAGGTTACCCAAATTTTGCCAGTAGGGACCTCAACCACATGGTCAAAGCAGGAGTCAGAGCTGACCCTGCTGCAGCTCACTCCTCTATGGTTCCAATGGCCCTTCTTCCTCCCCGCCTGGCAGAGTCCTCTCAGAAATGACACTTGGCTCCAGAACAGCCTGTTTTGTCAGCCACAAGGAACCCCTGAGGACAAGGGTGCTGGGGGCCCATGCCTGCCTTTCTAGGCGACTGGGGTGGGTAGAGGGCGGGGAGGTGCTCTGGGTCCTCTGCCCACAGCAGGCCTGTGGATGGAATGGTCAGTGAAGACGCGAGGCTGGAATTTCAGGCAGGGTCAAGCAACGCACAGCCCACGCCATTCGGCAGCCTCCTGCCTTGGGGTGTGAGGACCACCTATGCTCTGTTCCCTTCTCTCTCACTTCCTTCTTCCATCACCCTCTGGTCTTTCCGCCAGAGAGGAGCCCACCCTCCCCTAACAATTTTGCAACTCAGTCCAGAAACTCAGGTAGACCAGCGCCAAGCCCGCGTGCTGCCCAAAGACAGAGCCCTGCGCTGAGGACACAGCCCAGCCAGAGGGAGGTGGAGCCGAGGCCTGCCGGTGCGCGCAGGTCCCACCCAACCTGAGGCACTGAGAGTCCTGGAAGACAAGCTGGAAGCTGAGGACATTTGAGCTCATCTTCTGAGGACCTCAGAGAGGAAAATAGTAACAATCACTAAATTAATAGTCTGACTACGCACCTGGCCCTAAACTCTTGGTATGCATTACAAAGTTACACCTCACAATATGTGACTATCCTATTTTGCCAACTTGACAGATGAGGAAACTGGGAGACAAGAACAAAAGTGAGGTCTTTCAGCCAGTAAGTGGCTGGGTCCAAGGATTTCACTCTATTGAAAACCATGGAGATAGGAGAGTCTTTGGAGTCAAACAGAAATGAATCTTCGCCTGGATTCCACAATTTACTGTATGTGTTGTGACATAGAGATATACACACACATGCTATGCGTGCTCTATATAACGTGAAATGTAAAGATACAGATGTATTATAAAATGCAAATACATTTCCACATGTAAATCACACATCTTAAATCTTTCCCACCTCTTCTTCACCTATATTTGCAGTGTGAGTCCTTGCAGGTGTAATATGTGTGTGTTGAAAACAGGGGAGAGGCCGGGCATGGTGGCTCAATCCTGTAATCCCAGCACTCTGGGAGGCCAAGACGGGTGGATCACGAGGTCAGGAGATCGAGACCATCCTGGCTAACCCGGTGAAACTCCGTCTCTACTAAAAAATACAAAAAACTAGCCGGGCGAGGTGGTGGGCGCCTGTAGTCCCAGGTACTCGGGAGGCTGAGGCAGGAGAATGGCGGGAACCCGGGAGGTGCAGCTTGCAGTGAGCTGAGATCTGGCCACTGCACTCCAGCCTGGGCGGCAGAGCGAGACTCTGTCTCAAAAAAAAAAAAAAAAAGGAAACAGGGGAGAGCTCAAAGCCCTGCCTCCCCCATCTATGCCACACTGCAATGTGGGGAACGCACCTGCCACCCAATGGCCAGTTGACAGGAGAAATGTCTGCAGGCCTCACATGCTGCTCAAATGCAGGTGACACAGACTGGCTTTGCTCCCAGCTTTCCCCCATCTCTCAGACAAAGGAGAAGCAGACAAGAGACGTTAGACATGTTGATATAATCAAGTCACTTTTCAAGTAAGCCCAGCTTTCTTTTACTTTGCCAGCACCAGCTTGTGTCTTAGAGGAGCTGACACCCAACAGCAAACTAAAATAAACTCCCTAAGTCAGCCATGTCGCTTCTCAGGACTATAGGCAGGTGGGAAGTCTGCCATGTCATCCCACTGGGCCATGTCTGTTCTCAGTGCCACACCTCCCGCCATCCTGTGGGGAGCCCTGGCCTTGTGTGGCCACCTTCAAGCCTTCTTTCTTTACCCATGGCCCTCCCCATGCTACTGGCCCTCCCAGGCTCCTGTGGAGGTCTGTCTTCCCGGCAGCTTTGATGGTAGTGCTCTCTGCAAAGCTGCCTTGACAGTGATAACGCAGTGTCTCTTAAAACAAAGAAAAAAAGAAGATCTCTTAGATTAAAAGAGTCCGCTGAATGCTCAGCTTTAAAGAAATATTTGGTCAGTTTGATGACATCAAAATTGTAAATTATTCTATGACAGAAGCAATAAAAAAGTAAATAATTGCGAACTGGACAAGAGATGAGAGTAGAGCATTCATAGAAAAGGGAATCCAGATTGACAACAAACAAGAAAAGACACTGCCTCCCTGCAAACCAAGGAAATGCAAATTATAATAGCTAGGGCAGACTGCTGTTCTGCCCGTTAGACTTACAGAAATTAAAAAGGCAATTGGCAGTGGCAAGGATACAACTGGTGAGAGTATCAATTGGCAAGACCTTTTGAAGATAAATTTGGCATTATCAGTTAAATTATAGATGTACATTTCTTATCCTGACATTTTAAATTCTAGGTGGCCATTTTAGAGAAACACTACATACCTGCTCAAAGAGACATGCATGAAGTATCATTTAAGATAGAATAAAAAGGAAGTGTTCCAAATGTTCACCAACATTTGCAAAATTTGGTAGTTCACCAACAGAGAGAGAATCACATGGAATTGGGGTATATTTGCACTGCAGTGCAGCCATTTAGGATGATTAGGTACCTCTCTATGTTCTGATCTGGAAATACGTCTATGGCATAGGTGAAAAAAGGAATTTGATGACAATGTGTGATACAATGCTAAATATGTTAAGGTGTTTAACATAATATGTTATGTTAATATGTTAAATATGTTAACTACTAATTTTTACATGTAAAAGTGTATATAAGATGTCAGACATCAAACTGATAACTTTTGAAGATATGGCTACAATTAGAAGTAGAACTGGGGACAGTGGTAGCTAAGGGAACTTTTACTTTATGTGTAATTTAGAATAGTTGAAAATTAATATGTCCCAAAATGGTATATTCATGTATTTATATTCAGGATTGCTTTTTTAAATGATGGAAATTGGGAGAGGAAAAGTCAGAGACAGCAGGACAGGTCTGGGAGAGCTGCTTTGTTTGTTTCCAGGAGCAGGGCTAAGCCCGGCCTTCTGAAGGTGCTCCACGAGGTGGGGCTGCACGCACCAGCTCCCAGTCCATCTCAGGCATGCTGCAGTGTGTCCATGCTGCAGCTCCCCTACTGCACCAGCAACAGAGGTGCAGGCCACCAGCAACAGAGGTGCAGGCCACCAGCATCTTCTTCTGTGCCCCTTGAAAGAGTGTAGCACCCCTGGAGCTGATCCTGGAGGGCATCCAAGGGCCTCCTTCCCTTATACTGTGTCCCCAAAATGGACATGCTGGTCTGTCTCCAGTGCCCCTCAACCTGCTAAGACCAGATTCCTGAAGGCTTGAAGTTCTTGAGCGAGAAGCACAGCATAGAATAAACAAACAAGCCAAGCAACATTGATGACTGAGCATCTCCAGGGAAATCCTTTCACCTGAGCCTCAGCTGGGGCACGCCTGCGGACTTCTGGTCACTTTCTGCCCTCCTATCACCCAGGGAGAAGGCGAGTCCTTGGACACCTCCCTCCTGCACTGCATCTCCACCCCCACACAATCATTCCCTAGTCCTATCCCCTGAGGCCACCCTTTGTGTTTTGCATCTGTCATCTTGGCAACAATTGACAGGAAGAAATTCCACTATCATTAGGAAATAAATGAGTTTATCCTGAACTGACAAGATCTGGATGTAGCACTGTGATATTGTGAAAAATATAAAGCCATGTACTGCCTGGGGTGTTTCAGTCAATTATGGACTTCGTATGAAACAGTGGTCCATAGGATTATTGCCCTATACAGTGTACATTTTCAATCTTTTATACAATATTTTTACTGTACCCTTTCTATGTATAGATACACAAATATCACTGTGTTACTATTGCCTACAGTATTCAGTACAGTAGGATGCTGCACTGGTTTGTAGCCTAGGAGCAATAGGCCGTAACACATAGTGTAGGTGTGTGGTAGTCTATTATCATCTAGGTTTGTGTAAGTACACTCTATGATATTCAAACAACAATGAAATTACCTACACCTAAGAAAATATTTCTCAGAAAGTAACCAATAGTTAAGCAACCATTTTATTGTTTTCCCCTTTTCCTGGCATACAACTCCTAAAGGGCTTGGCATCTTCCAAGTTGAGTGTCTTTTTATGCTAATGAGTAGGCTGATATCTGGCAGCCCCCACGTAGCTTCAGGATGGGAGGCTGGTCAGCAGAAATACCCAGGCATGATTTGAGGGTTGGGAATTTCACCTCCATCCCCCAACCTCCAGGGATGGGAGAAGGGCTGAAGTTAAGTTGATCACCAATGGCCAATGACCTAATCAAACATGCCTACATAATAAAGCTTCCACAACAACTCAAAGGGCCGGATTCGCAGAGCTTCCAAATATCCAAACCTGTGGAGGTTCCTGAAAGATGGTGTGCTCCAAGAGGAGAAAAGTAGCTCAGGGCAGTCTGAGGTATGTGAGCGATGCAAAATCCATCAGGCCCAGAGAGTCCGAGTGTGAGACTTCAGTCACGCCCCACTTATACTGGATGACAATGGTTTAAAGTCATTTTGTGATACAAATAAACAATGTATAACTAATCAAATCTTACATGATTTTAATGTAAATTATTGGTAAAAGACTCACGAACTTTTTTTTTCCTTAGAAATTCACTTGCAAGTGCTGCTAATCAGAGTGTACATTCAGGGCAACCTGAATTTATGATCCTGACTGCAATTCTGAAGCTTAACCCCCACCGAAAATTCTCTGCTTATATTAATTTGACCTCACCTTCTTCATTCTAGGCTGACATATGTGGTGTAGTTGGCAGGATCCAGAGTTATTCCCCACAACCCTCCAGTGTTTGTCTCTGAAAGCCCTGTTTGGCACCAGCAGGAACCCATTGCATTCTCTCTGCCTTCAGAAGTTCCAACAGGTATTTCAGGTGAGTTCTATTGAACTTGTGAGTTCTCTTGAATTTGAACCTTCTACTCTTTTGTTGACAGTCTAGATGTTATTTGGATCAGTTTTCAGAATCTCTTTTTCCTTTAAGACTGAGGGCTTCGGTCTGTCTTTGGAGGTTCCAATAAAGAACTCTGCAGAGAACTGGCTTTTTTTCACCTCTACTTACGATAGAACGTTTGGGTTTTTCTACCTTTGTCTCTGGGTTGAGAATTCAGGTCATGGGATTGGCAATGTGGACCAGTGGTCTCATTTGACATAGCATGCTTTTTAAGATTGCAAAGGTTTTCTATTGTTTGAGATTGGGGCTTGGTTTTTCATTCGTGATCAAATCCTGTTAAAACACCAGCTGAATTCATATATAACATTTATGGGACTTCATCTTATAAATACCTAGGAAAGTGGACCCACCCAACCCAGGATGTTTTTAAGCAGTGGGAACCAAAATGGGGATCCTTTGAAATGTTTAAAATAATTCATTTGCATGCACAATTGGAGAAAAAAGCTGGCTTTGATACCAGACAAACTAAATGGGAGACCTACTTTATGTTCATTGTGGCTGAACTCTAATGATAAGAGATTTGATAACATTTCATGTAGAACTCTATGGTCAGAAGTCAGCTTAAATAAAAGCTGATATTTCAGGTATAATGTTTTTGAGTAAAAATAACAAAAACAATTTTCTATCTTTTCCTTTTTTAGATCTTGTTTGTGGGAATTTTTTCAGTTAACTAAAACTCCTGTTTAAGAATGTTTGGTCTATCTGTTTCTATCTTGCTGGCATAATTCTCGCTGAGAAAAATGTAAAAACTTAGTCTTTTTAAAAAAAGAAGACTCCCCAATTTGGCTCCTCTAAGACTTATTGTCCTGTTTCCTTCCACTTCTGGTTCTCTATCTTTTTGCCGTTTTTGATACCACATGAAGAAATCTAAGGGAGACTTCAAATGACTGTGAGGCCACTTGAAGAATACAGAAAAAGGCAGTCCCCCTTTTGAGAGTTTTCTGTTTTTCTTGTGGAGTACAAAGAATTGTGGGCAGGTTCCCATCAGGTCTAAAGCTCTTCTGTCTTTTGCAATAACTTACCTGATCTCTTTGGCTTTGGGGGTCCCAGGAATTACTTTGTACCATAAGAGAGAACTTGACTTTTTGTGTGTGCAATGGCTGACAAGTCACTGGACAAAGCTGCAGTTTTGGAAGTAGCTGACAGTGGTTGTAGTGAATATTTGCTCCTCCAGGGGGCAACTTGTTTCTTTGTGTGTTCAGATTAAAAGGCAGATTTGAACACTTGGAGGCTGTGAGAACACTCCCCACCAAGCAGTAAGATTCCTGTGGAGAACAGGCTGCTGTAGAGAGGCCTGCTTGGCACTAGATCACCCACCAGGCTCAGGGGAATCTCTGTAGCAAGGCGTGCTGCAGAAACATTGCACAGCCTGGCCCTGTGGTGCTTCCCATTTTTGGCGGTCCTACAGCTCCATATAGCAGTGGGGTCCTTGATTTTTAACCATCTAGATGCACTGCCTTCCAGTTGTGCTGCTTTTTACATTCCAAATATTAGGCCAGGGAAACTGCAAATACTTTCTTTGCCCTATTCATTAAAGGGATCCACTCTGAGGCAGTAACCTAATCAAGAAATACACTAAGTTGAAAGATCCCCCCTCTCTAACTAGATAGATCGCTGGCATTTAGCTGACTAGTTTGACACTCTGTACAGAAGAAATTTATATCTTTAAGGAAATCTCCATTTATAAGGGTACCTCCCTGCGCAGGAGCCACTAGAAACTTTTACAATAAGAAAGATATTGGTTTAACGTTTATACACCAAATCTTACCTTTGTTTAGGATACTTTTCCTGACAATCTTGTTTTGAATGGGCCTTTATTCATGTCCTTTTTGTTTCAGCAAATAATGGTGTTTAGATCTAAGTTCTATGCCTTGGAGATGTAAACTTTCACCTGTCATCCCTTTAAAGGTGTAAATTTAGGGTTGCTTAACTAATAACAGTCTAGAGCAATGGAACAGGTAATCAAGAGTTAATAGTTTAAAGGGGGAAGAAAATTATTTAAAAACTGGCAAATAAAAAACTATATAAAGCTATACAGCCGGTTTTTATCCATGGGTCTGAATGTCTTCATGTTTATATGTGTCGTGTTTATGTGATATTTCACTACCAAAATATATAAAATATCTATTTCATTGACTTAACGAAAAAGAAACTGCTTAAATAAAATATTTTAGCAGAAAAATAGAAATTAATTCAAATGCCTTTAGTTCACATGACTTGGAAAACATTAGCAAATAACTAGTTTAACATTATTGGCTTAATGAAAACAGCTGTGTCTTCTGATCAGCAAAATAAACATGTGTTTAACTTTAGAGCTCTTTTTTACATGGTAACTGCCTAACATTGTGGGTTACAGAAGTGATTAACAAAGAAATAACTTGAGATGATGCCTGACTTTGTTTAATGAACTATTCAAGTATAATTGTTAAGAATGAATACATTAAATAAATATAAACAGAATAAAAGTTTATAAACAAAATTTTCACAGTTTCAAAAATCTTTTTCAGAAACTTAATATTAAAGTCATATTATGTTAAATTGATAGGTAATTATAAAATTCATGAGTCATTTATATGATATAGAAAAACTACATATATTTAATCTATATATAAGGAAAAGTTATGAAATAGTTTTCATCTACAAGTACTGGTATAAGACAGTTCAAAATTTACTTTTTAGGTTTTTTACTGGAAATTAGGGTTACCAATATCATCAGTGGAAAGTATCCAAGTTACCAGTGGTGAATCCATACAGGTCTGTAGCAATCTCAGTTTTTACCTCCTCAGAAGAAATAATTCAACTAAGGGGTATATGGCAGAAAGAGACTGAGGCAAGTTTCAGAGCAGGAGTGGAAGTTTATTTAGAAAGGTGTTAGAACAGGAGAGAAAAGAAGGTTCACCTGGAAGAGACCCAAGTGGGCACCAAAGGTCAAGTGTGGTGTTTAACCTTCACCCTAAGGCTTTATAGGCTGGCCTCTTTGCCATGATCCTTCCCTTAGGGGGAACTGCCCACATACGCAGTGCCTGCCTTACCCTTGGGAGCCGAGCATGCGCAGTGTGTTCAGGAAGTTGTATGCATTCCCATCTGAGACTTTCCTCCCTTTTCTGGTGGTGTGGTCCCATAAGGTCATACTTCGCCATTTTGTCTCTTAATGTAGATGTCCAGGAAGTTGCTTCTCCCTGGTGCCTGCATTCAGTTAAATAACGTTTTAGTGCAACAGGCTTGGCCATCAGGAAATGGCCTCTCTCTGGTGCTTTTTATCACTTTTGTTTATTTTATTTTACTTATCACTTTTAGAGAGGCAAGTGATAATTGCCAAACCAGCACCTAATGTTCCTAGTGGGTGGGGAGCCCTCTCCTGCCCCACTCACAGCTGTCTAACTACTTGTAGCACTAAGAGTCAATGTTATAGCTAATATGTATAATTAAAACTACTTGATATAGGAAAAACCCCTATTATAGAGCATATAAAGGAAGTAAGATGTAAAGAAAGTTGAAAAAAGAAAGTAATTTTTTTCTTTTACACGACTGAGAACTTTGTGGTCAAAACAATAAGAAAGAGAGAAAATCACATTTTTATAGAATTCCAATACAAAAAGAGAAAGTATAGGACAAAACTGAAAGTTTAAACTAGTTGTAGTTTTGTGAAAGATGAATCTTGCGAAAAGAATTTTGTGTGCGATCAAATTGGCTAAAATTATAAGGGAATTATTTTAAGTTTTTCTAAAGATTGAGCATTAATATGAAAAGCACACTAATGTAAGGTCAGAGTCCGGGCTCCTGTGTTTGAACAATAGGGTTTTCCCTATAATTTTAATAGATAATTATAAAATATTGTAAGAGGTTTATGGAAAGCTTATCTTGTATGGTCAAAGCTGATTTAGACTGGATGGATTTATTTATAAGTCATTATCAAATTTAGCTTTAGTGTTAATAATATACTGACACAAATGTAGAATATGCTTTCTTCCTTTGAACAAGATTTTCATGTAGTATTAGTAAGGATAGTAAAAGGCTTTGTTCAACTTTTGAGTAAACTACAAAAAAAGATCTTTATTAAGTCTTTTGACTCTTTAGGTCTTTCGATTATTTAGAAAACTGAGTCTTTTCTCTCAAAGAGTAAAAGTTGTTTGACATTTTTGAATTATCACTTTGGTTAAATGAATGACTATTATTTACAGTGAACTGTAATCCTAATTAGATCAAGTGTTTTAAACATTTCATGTTTGATATACTTCCCAAAGTCAAATTTCAATTTCTAAAATTAAATTTTTTCTAAAAGTAACCTCTGGAAATCTAAGAAAGACGTATTTGGCTTATTTGGTATGTTAAAATCACATGGGAAGCATTGTCAAATGTCAAATACATAATGGAATTTATTTTTTTAGTCATATTTTTCTGAATATTATTCTGATATATCATAATATCTATATGTTGTCAAGCATAAATATGATTTACTCTTGGTAAAAATGGGGAAATGGGAGAAAAAAATTTTGTTTCAGAAGAAAAGTACAGTATGCCTGTTATCAGATTCTAGTCTTGCCCATTGTTTTTGAGTTTTTATTATTTTCCTACAATTTGGACTAAATCCTGAATTCTTTCTTGGCTGCAAGTCTTCAAACTAATGCTTTTGGATTTTTCTCTCATTTTTCTCACTTGGAATCACTAGAATTTAACACTGTCTTTCTTGAAGCCCTGCAAACTAAAGTTAGACAACTTGATATAAACTTCAGGAGGAGTCAGCACAGAAACTCACATGTACACAGCCTTTGTGCCTGCTGATGTGTGGGCTACTCAGGAAGTTCACATGAACACGTAATTCAGACTACAATCCAGGAAAATCTGTAAGATTGCCACTACAATTTGAAAATACTTCTGAGACTCTAAAAAAACTAGTTTATTATGGACTACTCCAGACATTAAGAAAAACCTTTGTTTTTCTTTTGTTTCCATAGAAATGCCTCTTATTAAAGACCAGCTTGCCTGCATCAGCTGTAGAAGTCCAGCCCCTCTGTAGTGCCACCTCCTAGAATGGACACAGCTGTTTGACTGAATGCTTCTACTCTTAGGACTAAGAGACTGATTCAAGAAGATATGCAACAATATATTTATGTATTTTTCCTTTTCTGCTTATCCCTATTTGTTGTTTCCCCTTCTTTCCCTTCTTTTCCTCTAACCCAAATCTCTCCATAATCACTGATTCAGCTGTTGATATGTGAAACTTTTAGGGAAGTCCCAAACAGGAGGATTGAAGGAGTGCAGGGAACTTGGCCCCAAAATATGGCTCCCTGGTATAATGAGTATATTCAATTAAAGGCCCTCAAGATCAACAAAAGCTGGAAGAGTCCTCTCCCCTATCTACATGAAGACCCTGAAGACCCACAGAAGAGAACAACTACTTTTCCTTCCCCTCCTTGTTATCTCATTATCTATTGCAGAAAAGAAAACCAACACGTGACCACACCTGAACAGACTCTTTCAAAAAATAATCCATTTCTCAGGCTTATTAAATTTTCAAAGAGAACCATTTACAAATTACTCTCTCTTTCTTGACCCATTCATTCTTCTCAATAATCATTTATTGCCCCTCAACAGAATCACCTACATTCCGCCTTCCACCCTCCTCTCTGAAAAAAGGCTGTATAAGTATCTGGACCTCATGGATATTGGGTAATCACCTTATTTTTCCCCGTGTACACGTTAATAAATTTGTATGCATTTCTCTTATTAATCTGCATTTTACACTTAAAAAGTATTAAAAGAGTGAAATTTGTTATGAATATTTTATCACAATAAAATAATATTTTAAAAACTGACAAAAATTCTTTATAATTTCTTTCAAGTGAGGAATTACCAACTACTTAACACGGTGCTTAGAATGAGGAATTATACCAGATAAATAGCATGCTTTTTTACAATTAACCATTGCTGTTATTTACTGAGTATCCACTTTCTCCGCCAGCTCCTGCATTAAGCACTTTACAGATACTAATTCAAATCCTTAAAAAAGAAAAGAAAGAAGAGAAAAGGAAAGAAAAATAACATGTAAGGCTACAAGGTGCCTCATCTTTGCCACATTTGACAGACTGGCCAGGAGACTGCAGGCCACTGCACTGTCCTAAGGCCACTCAGGACAAGGCCAGTCCCCAATTTGTTCCACTGTGAGACGGCTGCGCTGTCAGAGCCCAGACACTGTCACCAGACTCTGGGACTTGGATTCAGCTCCCCGTCGTGTCACCCTGGGTAAAGGATGTACATCTCTGCGTGCCTGGGTTTGTCACCTGGCAGCACGGATGTTCAGGCTGCAGCAAATGAACAGAAGCTGGGGGAGAACGCGGGCTGGTGCTGTGCGGAGCTCTGGCGCAGAAGGCGCTCACCAGGGGTGCCCCGAGCCGGGGTCTGTGCGCCGCGGGCTGGATCAGGGTCACAGGCTCTGGGTGGACAGAGTCAGAAGACAAAGTGAGGATGTACTCCTTAGATGCTCACGAAAGTCCTCCTTCCCCTTCGTTGGGAACGACTCCCCCGCCCCCCGCGCCCCGCCGACAGGGAGTCCCTGGCAGCGCCAGGATTCAGCCGCAGGCAACTCGAGGGAGCGCGAGCCCGGGGACCTCGGGAGGGCCTCGGGAGTGGGGAGGTGAGGGGGGCTTCGGGAGGGCCGCGGGTGGGAGGCGGGATGGAGGGGGCGGGGAGCGGGGTTGGGGAGGAGAGGGGTGGAGATGGGGAGCTGGTGAAGGGGGCTTCGGGAGGGCTGCGTGTGGGAAGGGGGATGGGAAGGCGAGAAGGGGGAGCGGGGAGGGGGGCCTCGGGAGGGCCGTGGGTGGGAGGTGGATGGGGGAGGGGGGCCTAGGGAAGGTTGGAGCCCGCTGAAGGCAGGAGATGACCCAGGCCCAGCGTACTTCTCCTGGGGCTCCTTTGCAGGCCCACGGAAGCTCCGTGTTTGTTTCTTTGTACCCATATCACTCTTAACTTTATTTCTTCTTCTTTGCTTTCCTCCCCCAGCAGCTCTAACCGCCCTACAGTTTGCATGGGAAGGCAACAGGGACTTCCTTTTTGCACTGTCTGCGGGTACCTCTGTTCTAGCTCTGAGGGGACTAGGGGACGCTGCGCTGTGGGGAAAGCCCGGGTGGCAGGAGGTGGCGGAGCTCCTGGAGGAGGTGCTGGGATGCGCTGCTGTGGTTGCTGAAAAAGATCCCGAGGACGCAGCCTGCCCCTTCCCCGAGCTTCCAGGGAGCCCCGCGAGGAGGACGGGTAGGGTCTCTGGGAGGGCGGAACAGGGGAGCCTGGAGTCTCAGGGCTGCGGGGAGCAGAGGCACTCAAGGTGGCGAACGTCCCCAGTCTGCCCTCCCTGCTCACTGCAGGGTCTCACACTCGCTCTGCTCCGGGCCTCCCCTCAGTCCTGGCCTCCAGGCAGTTTCCATTTTTGCCAGGTGGATTCTGTGCGACTTCATTTATTCAGAATCTGGATCAGCAAATGAACACTCAGGGAGGAAAGGAGTGTTTGGAGGGGTAGAGAGGTTTCCAAGCAGGCGCCCACCTGAGGGTCCCCTAAAAGGAGACTTAAAGCCGAGTTTCCAGCTCGGCCACCCCTTCCTTTTTCTTTCTGTCTTTCTTTCTCTCTGTTTCTTTCTTTCTTTCCTTTTTCAAGAAATATAAACAAAGAGCTTGAATTATTTTGAAATAACTCTTGGTAGCTGGACTGTGTTCTGTTGACCACAACATTGCTCTGGGACTGAACCGCCTGGGTCTCTGCTCTTCCTAAGTGTTACATAAGAATAGCGAACCCATGAGGTCAGCTTTAAACCAGTTTCTTCCCATAACCTCCTGGACCAAGTCCCAAGCAAGACCGAGAGGAGCTCAAGGTCCCACTATCCTGGGGACACACCTCGCTCTCTAGTTGGAAGGAGGAGATGAGTGTCCCCCAGTAATTGAAGGCTTTTCATGTTTGTGTAGAAAAGCCAAGCACAGGCCTATATTCTAGAAGACTGCTTGTGTCAGGCAGAAGGTCATCAAAGGCAAAACAAAAGAAATGAAAAGGCGTCTTTTGAAGCTAATGGAACAGATCAGGTGGTCAAAAATGGATAAACAATGGCGTTTGGAGCAAAACTTTCAGCTTCTTCGTTTTAGTTTGACAGCCCCAGGAGGGCATGGAAGCTTCTCACCCTTCCTCATATGTCTTGCCCCAGGCATCTCTGTGTCTGTCTCCTCTGTAACATTCGTTATAGTAAATGTAAGTAGGCCTTTCCCTGAGCTCTGTGAGCTGCTCTAGCAAATTAATCAAGTCTAAGGAGACGTCCTGGGAACACTGATTGGTGGGAACACCAGTGGGTCAGAAGCACAGGTAAGATCACCTTGCCATTGGCATTGAAAGTGGAGGGCAAGCTTGGAATGTGAGGCTTGGGCTTATGGGGTGTGAGGCCAACTCCAGGTAGAAGGTGTTGATGTCAGAATCGTCTGATGTAGAAGTGTCTGTTTGCTTGTGGTGGGGAGAAAACCTACACATATGGTCACAGAAGTCTTCTGTGTTGATCGTTGTTGAGTGAGAGAAAAAAAAGTACTTTGGTTTGTTCTGATATTTTCAGAAAGGCTGTAATCAGTTCCTGGACAATGCATCATAATACCCCCGCCTCAGCACACTCAGTACACTCAGTACACTCCCCACCCTGAGGGGCGGCGCTTGCCATTTCTGAAAGCATGCCTCTGTGGGGCCTGGGAGCAAGGCAAGGCTGGATCATTTGAGTCCTCGCAGCCCAGTCCCCACCAGGACCTGCCGGCCTGGAGTGAAAATGCATCTTATTGTCCTTCTGTCACCTTCCAGAGCCAGACTCCTGACCAAAGCACACATGCCACACATGCATACACATTACACACACGTGCCACAGACTACATACACACATGCCCCACATGCATAGACATGCACCACACATTCATATGCACACAGCACACATGCATACACACATGCCACACATGCATACACACACGCCACACCATCCTACCCACATCACATATGATATACACAAGACACACCACACCATAGTCACACATGCTAAACATACCACATCATCCACAAATGCACCTACACATGCCACACATCATGCCACACCATGTATGCTACTGCATGTTACACCATCCACACACACCAGACACTACACATATCACACACACACCAGACATACTACACCATCCACACAAATATCCCCCACACACCACACAATACACATATACTTGCCACACACACACCACACCACACGTGCACATGATATCATGTATGCAATACACAAGTGCATGACATACCACCTACACACACACATGCCACTCATACCACACTGGGCACACCACGCACACATCACAGGCACACACACTGCCTACGCGAATTCCACATTATACTTCCACACACCACAGGAAACAGCATCCAAATCACACAAACGCACACACTGTGCACATAGACACATATACCACAAACATACCACACATCCACACACACTGCATACACACACCACGTACATAGACACAAGCCACATACACACCACAAAGTACATATTCCTACACCCAGCTCGTACCATCGACACCACAAACACGTTTTCACATGCGCGTTCCACATGCTTATGAAAACAAATAGCTATCATAAACAGCACAGTTCAAACCTGGGCCAATTAAAAGAAGAACAAAACAGTTATAAAAGAAACACAGTATTCCAAGGTGTTCACCTCCTCTCCTCCCACATAATAGTCGTTTCTATTGTCATGTGCTTCACTCATCGTTTTCTTTCCTTGAATAGGATCTCTGTGGCATAGACAAAGTCACACTGAACTCATTTCCTCCAGAAAAGGGTGAATCCAAACTTCTCCCTGGCCACCTCTCCAGCTGTGGAGTATCCCCATCTGATATGAGAAGGTAGGAGGAGGGAGGGAAGTACAAGATCTTTCTCTTCCAAAACTGTGTTTCATGGGAACCACTTCGTTTTTTATAATTATAGCAAAATATAAGTTTAAGATTTTTTTGTGTGTTGTATTTAGGTTTGTAAAACTGAAAAGTAATCACTGGAAAATATATCCTTTATCCAATATCCAAATATTTCCAAATATATCCAACATCCAATATCCAATACATTTGGAAATATATCCAAATATATTCAGTAGAAATTGGATAAATAACTTGCCAATTCTGAACAAACAAAAGGGAAAAATATTACTGATCAACCCACTGAAAGAAAGGAAGATAAAATCTGAAATACTGGAAATGTGATAAACGTAAAAGATAAAATAAGACTATTACTGAATGTATTGGTTATCAGAATACATCCAAAAGTAAGTGGGCTTAACTTCCCTATCCAAAGGCTAAGTACCTAGAGTGCTTCAAACAGCAAAACCTGATCCATCTAAAGTAAAATGAAGCAGGGAGGTTGATACTTTGACACTGAGGAGGCAGGCAAGGATCTAGCAGATAAATTCAGATAGAGACAAAGCAAGGGAGGGAACATTCATATCAAATAGAGAAAGAAAGCCTAAAAAATAGCCAATGAGGCAAAAATGATCATATTATTAGTAAAATATACAATCCACATTGAAGACATTGAAGTCATGAACGTTTGTATTTCAAATACTCAGAGGAAATAATGTGAAAATATAAAACATAAAAATTTGATAAAATTGTTTGCTACTGCAAAGTTCTAACACATTGTACAGGATTTTGTGGATTAACGAGATAAAAAAGGACATACAAGGTGTGAATAATATAATTAACAAACTTGGTATACTACCTACATAGAAAACATTGTAAGCCACAAAGGCACAAAGCTCATTCTTGTAAAATTATATTAACTCAGTATTTATAAATAGTGATAATGAATTAGGCCTAACAAAGTCTATTCTAAATAAGGTAGAAATTCTACAAGCCTTTTTCTCTCAGTACAAGTAGTAAATAATGACAAGAGGATTATAAATTTTAACCACATAGAACTGTAAAACTACTTTTTTTTTGGTCAAAGGACTCCAGTCCCAGAGAGGGAAAGCTTTTTTCAAATGCAAATTACTTCCTTCCCACCTTCCTTCAGATCCCTTATAAGTAGTGCAGGTCATAGGTGATTTTATCACACTTTGATGGAAATAGTTCAGTATGATGCTATTTTAACGTTCCCAAAGAATAGAAAGTTTAGAAATTGTTTAGACCAGCATCACATTTAAGCCCAAACTCAACAAAGATAACAATGAAAAGTATCTGTAGAACAATTACACTTATGAATATAGATATAACACTTCCTCATAAAATATTTTTACATGAAATCCAGGAATAAATTCAAAGAATAATATCCCATGAACTACCCAGCTTTATTCCTAGGAATATGGAAATAATTTATTAGCATGTCATACATTAATATAATTTATAACAATAATTCGTTAAAGGAGAAAATCCAAGTAATTATCTCGTTAATTACTTCAATGGCAGATCACACAATTCAACGACTGCTCCTAACTGTGTTTTCCTCACATCATGGAGGGTATTTATCAGAAGAGCTCAGCCAGCATTACACATGAGTGCTGAAGCACAGGAAAGATCCACGGTAAGGGTAGGAATAAAATGAGGAAGTCCGCTCTCACTCAGTGTCATGTCTCAGCATTGCCGTGCAGCCACATTCTAGCAACTCCAAGGAGGAAAGAGAGATATGTTAATTGTATAAATACTGGAAAGGAAGAAATAAAATGTTTTCTGTATTTAGATAACAAGACTATTCTAATTCTCTGCAAAGTAATCCATAAATATTGCAAAGTGTCAGTTAACATCCCAACAGCATGCATTCTAAAAGTCGTCTGGAAGAATGACTGAATTAGCAATACAAATGCTGATAACAGAGGAGAGGCACTGAGAGGCTTCTCCGGCAGGTTTTGCACTCTTACAATACCAGGATGCCTTCAGCTGTGCAGGGCACACAGGAGCACATACACATGTAAAGGTGTCTCCTTACATCCCCAGGAAAAGGACAGATTAGTGGGGAATGCATTGTGACAACCTACTAACCATCTTAGGGGAAAATAGTGTTACATTCGTACCTCATACCTCACACCAAAATGAATTCCAGATGGGCTAAATATTTTAATATTTTAAAAAAAGAAATCATAAGGGCAATAAAAGAAAACATTTAGTGAAAATTGTATGAATATCTGGGTGTGAAAGTGCTTTCTAAGCAGGCAACCAAAATCTGAAATAATATAAGAAGAAGACTAATAGATGTTAATACATAAAAACTTAAAATGTGCTCTGAAATAAAACAAAAACCTGCCAAGCACAAAATTAAGAGATATGGAAAACTGGGGGGAATGGCGAGCAGGAAGGGAATTGCCAAATACATATAAAAGAATTAAAATTGCTATTACCTAAAAAGGTCTTATAAAAACTCGTAGGAAAAGGCAAACACACCAACTTTTAGAAGCAAAGAGAGAATACAAACAGTCTCAAATAAAATGAAATGCAAATGACCAATAAATTTGTAAAAGCCACAGTGAGATATAATTTATAGCCCCAAACCAGCCTAGATTAAGAAGAATGTTCAATGTGCAAAAAGATTTTGGACATTCTTGCCCATAAACTGCTGTTGGGGATAGAGTCGTGGCCGACCTCCAGGACAACAGGCAGGAATTGGAAGCGCACACTCCCTCAACTCCACCATAGGAACTGCAGCTTCAGAACCGGTTCTAAAGAAAGAATTCCAGAGTGCATAGCTATGTAATCAGGCAGTCCTCACAGTGCTTTCATTTTTAACAAAAAAAAAAAAAAAAAGAAAAAATTTTAAATGACTGTCAATATAGGATTGAAGAAAACTCATAACCCTGTTCTATAAAATATTATCCAAAAATTTACATATGACACAAATCCATGTTTATGAACATAGAAATATATTCCATATTGGGTACTAAATAAGAAAATCTGGATAAAGAACAGTATGGATAATATAATTAAAAAGTAGGATGTGTGGGTCTGTTTGTCTAGAATAAAGCATGACCCCAAATATTACCAATGATTAAATTATGGCGTGACCCTATTGACATAAGGCGGTACTCGTTCATGCGATGTCAATTCAGAAGGCAAGTTGAATACAGAATATAATCTCTAGCTATCACCACTCTCAGTTTGTCTCTCTATATAATATGGATTTTTAAACTGTAAGAAAAATGACTGAAATATAATAACTGAAATTTTCTCTGGGTAGAGAGATTTAGAAAAAACATCATTACTTTCACCATCTAAATTTGTCTTTATCTCCTCAATTTTCTGTGGAAGGTGTATTTGTTTGCTAGGGCTACCATAACAAAATACCACAGACTAGGGGCTGAAACAATGAAAATTTATTCTCTCACAGTTGTGGAGGCTGGAAGTCTGAGCTCAAGGTGCTGGCAGAGTCCTGAGGTCTCTCTCTCTCCTTGGCTTGCAGATGCCCTGTGTCTTCACGTGGTCTTCCCCCTGTGTGTGTCTCTGTCCCCATCTTCTTAGAAGGACACAGTCAAATTGGATGAGGGCCCACCCTAATGACCTCATTTAACTTATTTACTTCCTTAAAGACCCTATCTCCAAATACAGTCACATGCTGAGGTGCTGGGGGTTAAGGCTTTACCACATGGATTTGGGAGTGGGGAGGCCCAATTCAGCTCATAACAGTTGGCATGTGGTAATTCTATAATCTGAGGAAAACATTAAAACAAAAGGAGAACAAGAGAGGGAGCAGGAGGTCAGAGCATGTCCTTGCTGCCACCAGCACACAACCATGCCCCACTGCAGAACCATGGCTGGGGATGGTCATAAAGGACAGTCCAGGACAGCACTGTCCCAGAATGAAGAGCACAGGCTGGCTGCCTGGGCCTGCACTCTGGCGTGCACCATGCCTTGCTAACATGCTTAGCCACTACCGGCACAATTCTGGTGGCCTGCACCAGGAATGCATGTGCCCAGAGGACTGGCCCCCGACCCTTTGAACCTTTTCCCAGAGGAGCCCTGACACCTGGGAGAGACTTCCTAAAGCGTTCTTCATAACAATCTAATGATAGGGAGCCCACACTATCTCTTAGAGTTGTGTGCATTCAGGGTAAAATCTTTCAGGGGATGGCAAAATGTGTTGTTAATCCATCGTCAAAGATGTTTTTCTGTGCCATGTTACACACCTGGGCATTAAAATTACTCACTGAAATGTTCTAGCCACAGGCTTTGCTAATATTGCTGGGTTTTGTTAAAGTCGTTTATCTCTTCTGGAGACATGAGTGAGGTTCACCAACTCTGGAGTGGCCACAGGCAGCATCTCTCCTGCAGAGAGGCTGGGATGTTGAGAGGCTATTTGCAACCCAGTCTGCCTCCCTGCACCCCACTTCCTCCCTTGCAGGTGATGTGCATGTGCCTGACCCTAGCTACAAGAAAGGAGACCAGGGTCTTGCAATTTTCTGCGGTTCCTTGGGGATTCCTGGTGTTGGGTAAAATGAGGGCATTCAGCCCTGCGAGAAGGGAAGAGAGTAAGTGAGGTGGAGACGAGGATGGGCCTGAATGAACATGTCCAGAAACAGAGTTCTCCAGCCTTCCCACGGTGTTTCCATGGCGCCTGGTGTAACAGAAAACATGGCATTTTAACTGGATGCTGTGAGTCTTGTGTTTGTATCATTCCCCAAGAGACCCTGAGTTCCTTGATGGCAAGGGCCATTAAGACCCAGCACAGTAGTTCCCTCATCTTTTGAGTTCAAAAAGATGTCCATTGAATGAATGAGTGAATACATGCATAACAACATAAAGAAATAAATCGAGGTACTTTTAGATGTAGGCATCACAATGCAAATCAATTATGATTGTTCATGTTATTACTACAGCTTACCTCACCAGATAGTCATCTGGCTACTTTTTGCTTGAGCAGAAGATGCCTAATTGCTGGAAACTAAATGACTCAGCATCTCACCAGCCTTAGTGACAGACATGCCCTCAGGCTGCAGCCTTGGCTCTGCTCCCTGGAATTACATGTGGTCAATGGTTCTGATTCACAGAAGCTGGTTTACCGACTTGTCTGTCTTTCCTGATTTGAGATGTAGCTGACCTCACTGCCCGTCATCACTGGAGTTAAAATCCCTGTGGCCATGGTCTGATCAGTCATGATCGTCATGATGATGCCGGGAATTTGAGTGTGTGTGATCATTTGCATTCTATCACAGAGCAAGCACAGCCGATCGCCACATCACTCACAGCACCTGCTTCTCGCTTCCCTGGACCTAATTAATCTCCTTGTGTCAGAAATTTGTTGGCCCTGAGCCGACTCCAGGGGATGATGGTGCCAGCTCAGCCCACCAGGCAGGGCTCGGAGCCAGGAGCCAGCACAGGGGATGCAAAGCCTAGACAGCAAAAGGAGAGAGAGGAGCAGAAAGCTGGGAATGTTCCTAGGCTCTAGGACAAACTAGCAAGTGTCAAAGGAAGATTCCTGAGAAAAGAACAATCCCAAGATTTTTTAACAGTTCCAATAAGGAAATAATAAGGTCTGTGCTGAAGCAGGCCATGACAATGGCCTCCTTGATATCTAAGGCAGGATTTCAGGAAAACCTCTGGGGACAGTGAGAAGTGGGGGATATGTTGCTGCAGAGGTGCCCAGGGCTCTTGTCTGAAGGCACCATGGAGTCTTCTGGATCAGAGCACTCAATGTGTCCACAATGTAGTCATTCAAAAAGTCTTTTTAATACAGCACACAGCACACAACAGGACAAGTTATTCATTGTATGACACATGGCTGCTTGGCATTATTCCAGCGTTCTGTATTACTGTCACCAAATAAATTAAAAATTAAGAAGTAGAGATATTTTAGATAATCAAGTGTTATTTTCCCTGCCACCACCCCCATCTCTTCATTTCTGGAAAAGCCACAGCCCAGGTGCCTGTGTGCTGAGAACTGAGAGTATTTCTGAGGAGGTGGTAGAAGAGAACTAATGGGATTATCCGCCAGAGTGATCATTTGCAAAGAGTAGCTCATGGGTTACTGGAAAAGCTTCCACTGCCATCACCATTGACCACAGTTATTTGCTCTACTTGGTGAAATGATTTTAATAAGTTATCTGAAATCAAGTATTATTAAGTTATGCCAGTTGAGGGGCTCTGCCCAGGTGGGCCTTAAAATGGCCCACTTAGAAGAGATAGGAAGATGCACCCCACCAGAATTATGATGTGACCTTAGGCACGTTGTTAACCTCAAGTTGTTGAATCTCCTGAGTCTCAGTTCATCATGTGTGAGATAAGAAAATAAGGCAGTTGTCGGGGTTTGAGGAACTAAGAGATGTAAATCCCTTAGCATGATGTCTTGTCACATGTGAGGGTGCTCAGTCAGGTCGGCTGCTGTTGTCATCATTACCACTGCTGACATTAAACTGTTAGGCTTTGAACAAAGTAGCAATAGAAAGCATCATGTTCCTAGGTTAAAATTTCCCCTGTTAGGAAGATTAGAGCCAAAAAGAGAGATATTCCATCAAAGAAAAGCCCCAGGAACTGATTGAATCATTGCGGAATTCTACCAAACATTTAAGAATAAATACCAGTCTTACTCAAACTCTTCAAAAAAAAAAAAAAAAGGTGAGGAGGAAGTACTTCCAAGCTCATTACTCTGATACCAACACTACACAAGGACACAACAACAACAACAACAACAACAAACTTCAGGCCTATATTACTAATGAATATAGATGCAAAAATCCTCAACAAAATACTAGCAAGAGAAATTCAACAACACATTAAAAAGATCATTCATCATGACCAAATGGGATTCATCCCAGTGATGCAAAGATGGGACAGTGCAAATAAACATACACATGCAACACATGCAAACAAACAAACAAGCATAATACATCCATTCACAGAATCAAGAACAAAAACCATATGATTATATTTCAACAGATGTTGAAAAAGCATTTGATAAAATTCAATGTCCCTTTATGATAAAAACCCTTATAAAAATGGGTAATCAAGGAACATACCTCAAACTAATAAAGGCCATATATGACAAAGCCACAGCTAACATAATAGTGAAAGGGGAAAATCTGAAGGCCTTTCCTGTAAGAACTGAAATAAGACAAGGATGGCTATTTTCACCACTATTATTCAACATAATACTGGAGGTCTTGGTCAGAGCAATTAGGCAAGAGAAAGAAATAAAAGGCATCTAAATTGGAAAAGATGGAGTCAAATTAGTCTTGTTCACTGATGGCATAATCTTGTACTTAGAAAAACCTAAATATTCCACCAAAAAACTGTTAAAATTGATAAATGAATTCAGTAAAGTTGCAGGATACAAAATTAATATATTAATATAAAATTGGTAGTATTTATATATGCCAACAGCAAACAATCTGAAAAATAAATCAAGAAAGGAATCCTGTTTACAATAGCTATAAAAAATATAAAATACCTAGGAATCAGTGTAACCAAGGAAGTGAAAAATCTCTACAAGGAAAACTATAAAACTCTGATGAAGGAAATAGAAGAGGACACGCATGCACTATAGAAAGATATTTAATGCTCATGGATTGGAGGAAATAACATTATTTAAATGACCATACTACCCAAACCAATTTACAGATCCAATGTAATCCCTGTCAAAACATCAATGATAATCTTCACAGAAACAGAAAAAAAAAATCCTAAAATTTTTATAGAACCCAGAAGACCCTGAATAGCTAAAGCAATTGGTATGGTTTGGCTCTGTGTCCCCATCCAAATCTCATCTCGAATTGTAATCCTCATAATCCCCACATGTGGGAGGGTGGGACCTGGTAGGAGGTGACTGGATCATGGCAGCCGTTTCCCCCATGCAATTCTCATGATAGTGAGAGAGTTCTCATAGGATCTGATGGTTTCGTAAATGTTTGATAGTTCCTCCCTCTCTCTCTCTCCTCTCTCTCTCTTTTGCCTGCTGCCATGTAAGACATGCCTGCTTCTCCTTTTGCCATGATTGTAAGTTTCCTGAGGCCTCCCCACCCATGTGGATCTGTGAATCAATTAAACCTCTTTCCTTTGTAGATTACCGAGTCTCAGGGAAGCTCTTTACAGCAGCATGATGAGAACAGATTAACACAGAAATCCTAAGCAAGAACAAGGCTGAGGCATCACATTAGCTGACTTCAAAAACTAGTACAAAGCTCTAGTAACCAAAACAGCACGGTAGTGGCATAAAAATAGATTCACAGACCAAAAGAATCCAGAAATAAATCCACATATTTACAACAAACTCATCTTTGACAAAGACACTAAGATTATACAATGAAGAAAGAAAGGTCTTTTCAATAAATGGTGCTGAGAAAACTGGATAACTATATGCAGAAGAGTGAAACTCAATCAAATCAAATCAACATGGATTAAATACTTAAATCTAAGACCAGAAACTATGAAACTACTCGAAGAAGACAGGGAAAATGCTCTTGAACATTGATCTAAGGCAAAGATTTTTTGTATAAGACCTCCAAAGCACAGGCACAAAAGCAAAAATAAACAAATGGGATTACATCAAGCTAAAAAGTTTCTGCACAGTAAAGGAAATAATCAACAAAGTGAAGTGACAGCCACAGAATAGGAGAATATACTTGCAAGCCAATCATTTGACAAGGGATTAATAACCAGAATATATAAGGAGCTCAAACAACTCAATAGCAAACTCTTCTCAGGAGAGTAGAGAAAGTCAAACAAAACAAAACAAAAACAAATAATCCGATCAAAAATCTGATCAGACATTTCTCAAAACACACAAATCACCGACAGACATACAAAAAATACTAACATCACTAACAGAGAAATTCAAGTCAGAACCACAATCAAATATTATCTAACCCCAGCTAAAATGGCTCATGTCAAAAAGGCGGGCAATAACAGATACTGGAAAGAATGTGGAGAAAGGGGAACCCTCATATGTTGTTGGTGGAAATGTAAATTAGTATAGCCAAAAAGGAGAACAGTATGGAAATTCCTCAAAAAACTAAAAGTAGAGCTACCATATAATCCAGCAATTCCACTGCTGGGTATACACTCAAAAGAAAGGGAATCTATCAAAGAGATATCTGCACTTGTATGTTTATTGCAGCACTATTCATAATCGCCAAGATTTGGAATCAACCTAAGTGCCCAAGGATGAATGAATTCTTAAAATATGGTATATGTACCCAATGGAATATTATTTAGCCATAAAAATAATGAAATCCTGTCATTTGTGGTAACGTGGATGGAACTAGAGGCCATTTAAGTGATATAAACCAAGCACTGAAAGACAAATATCACATGTTCCCACTCATATGTGGGAGCTAAAAAGTAAATCTCATGAAGGCAGGGTACCTTAGCGGTTACCAGAGGCAGGGAGGGGAAGAAGGAAGGAGACATGAAAGAAAATAAAAAGAATATAAATGTATCTATTACCATTGAATGTATACTTAAAATGTTAAAGATGGTAAATTATATATGTAAAAATTAATCTAAAAAAACCCACAAAAAATAAATACAAAAAAGAGACAGCAATTCCCACAGGAAAAAAAAAGTTAGAAAAGGGTTCTATATATGAAGAGATCCAGGCCCAGCATGATCTTTTCTAGGGTTTATTAGTGTAAATCGAGGCATGTGTAAAAATACATTTCTAGGGTAGTCAAGATTTTACTGTAAAGGGACTCAAATGCAACCACCAAGAATATTAAGGAAAAGAAAGGATTAAATTTGATTATTAGTACATTAGAACAATTTACTCCAGGGAGGTTGAAAATGAATGAAATCACTCCGTTTGCCCCTTTAAAAATCACAAAATATAATTAACTTGGGTTCAAATGCATACATCAAAAAGCATGAGCATTTATGAGAGTTGTGTGATGGGATTTGATGTGAAAGGAATCCATATAAAATGTTCCTTCCCCAACCACCAGGCCTGGAGGACATGAGTCGGTCCCATAGTGACGGTGCCATCCAATGCCAGGGACAAGAGATTACACTCAAGGAGTCACTGTGCTTCTCAGAGGACAGGTCAGAACGTTGCCCCGCCTTCCGTATGGATAGCGGTGTGGAACATACAAGTTGCATTATCTTACAGCCGTTCTTTTGTTCTCACTCATTGTAAAGCTATGAAGGAAGTTGAATGAGGCAGCCATGGTTTCAAGGAATTGAGTGACTTGCCCAAGAGAGCAGAGAAAGTCACTAGTGAAACTGACCTTAGTTCCCTTCTCAAGATCTCCTGGCCTGGCAATAGCACACACTGATGCTGGTCTTGGAACTTGAGCAGCAGGGTATGAGCTGAGTCATAATGTTTGGCACTAGTAAAAGACCAGCCCACAGAAGTTGGGATGCTGAGAAGAATTGGAGAGTGGGGCAAGGGAGAAGAAAAGTAGAAGACAATGCTAAGAAACTAATAACCTCTTTTACAAAGTGAAGTGTCGAGAGTGTGTCGAAAGTTGTCTTAGTCCGTTTGTGTTGCTATAAAGGAATGCCTAAGGCTGGGAAATTTATGAAGTGAGGCTTATTTGGCTCAACTTTCTACAGGCTGTACAGGAAGTGTGGTGCTAGCACCTGCTTCTGATGAGGGCCTCAGGAAGCTTACAATCATGGCAGAAAGTGAAGGTGGAGAAGGTGTGTCATGCAGCGAGGAAGGAAGGGAGGGGAGGAGGTGCTAAGCTGTTTTTAACAATCAGGTCTCATAGTAACTAACCGAGTGGGAACTAGAAGAGTGCCCACAGGAGGGCACCAAACCATTCATGAGGGATTCACCTTCATGAGCCAAACACCTCCCAGAGGCCCACCTCGAACACTGGGGGTCACATCTCAACATGAGATTTGGAGGGGACCAATATCCAATCTATATCAAGAGTAAATGGAAATAGAAAGAAAAGGATGAGTGTGTTGTTTAAAGTTACAATATTATCAAGAGAAATGCTAGAAATAATCTAATTCTCAAACATTTCAAAGAACAGAGGCGGGAAAGGTTTGGTTTTCAGGGAAGCAAATCTTCTATATGCTTGACGCGCTGTGGATAAATAGGTCAATAGAGATAAAGCATTTCATTTAGAACTGTGGGGTAGGCCTCAGGACAATTACTAACAGAAAGACTCAAAAATCTCTGTATTGTGGTTCTGGGCTGGGGCGGCATCTGGTGAGAGACTGCTCTTTTGTCTTATAAACCCTTTGTAATACTGTATTTGATTTGTTACTATGAATGTCTATTACTTAATTTAAAAAATGACACAAGATCCATTTTCTGTATTTCTAGCGTAGAGATAGCTGCTATCTTTTCATAAAGAACATTTTAAAGAGAAATCCCTACAGAAATAATAAATAACAGGCTTGTCATTCCTGACTCCCAGGGACATGGTTGCTTTAAAACATAGGTTTTATTCATTTGGGTGTGGCAAGGCCAACAGATAAGGAGGGAACTGCTGTTGAACAGATAGTCTGTTATGCACAGATCTGGAGAGGAGACGCATGCCTTACCATGGGGGCCACGCTGTGCCATGGGGGATCACATGGGGAAGCTCCAGGGTTGTTTAGAAGTGTGGGGGGAACTGTGGCAAGAGCCTTTAATGTGTTTTTTTGTGAGAAGGAACCAGCAAGGCAGTATAAGTAGACTTAGAATGGACTACTTTGAATACTTTTAGTGGGCTCTGGACACAGGGGTGTCATGAGTTGCCTGGTGCCAGGCCCTGGGGTGATTAGGGCAGGTGGCCGTGGCCCAGAGAGTGAGAGCCCAACGGAGGAGGTGATTGGGAGGGCTCTGGAGTGGTTGGTTTGCATAGGAAAGCTATGCTTGCTGATGTCATTTACCATCTCTAGGGATTGGCCAGCCTGGGAGGGGCAGTCACTCCAGGCCCAGCAAGGCCCCGAGATTTCTACACCTTTTGAAATAGTTTAGTCAAAAAGCAACCAGGGTCTATTTCTTGCAACGGCAAAAACAATATTAAAAAGAAAGCACTGCTTGCTAGATATTGCCACCCTAGGTAGTGGCACAAAGACCTTTAGCCCCTGAACCCTCATGGATAGGTGTTAACAGAATTCTGTTTCTACCTCTGCTGTCCTTTCAGCCTTTCCCATTGTCCCCTTATCTGCTTCTGAACCAGAATAACATGCGCAGCCCATCCAGTGGGCAGTGCATCCTCAAGGTGAGTAGCTCTCCTGGACCTAAGTCCTTGCACAGCGAGCAACCTTCTGGCTTGCACTTGGCCACTGCAGAAAAGGGGAATATGCCAATCCTTTCCATGGGAGCATGGGACATCTCAGAGCTCATTAACAATTGATGCTTTGGTTACATATCAACTTTGTGTTTTTCATTATCACAAGCTAATTCCCACGCTAACATTTTGGACTTCTAAGCAACTGGCTGGGTTAAGCTTAGCATCCTGGCTGATATTTGGTTGCTGTCACTTTAATGTTAATAATAGTTTCAATCAACCAGCTGGAAATATGGTAATTAGATAAAACCTGGAAACAGGAAAAGAGAGTAAAGGTGTCAACCTGGGATAGGGAAGCAGAGTGGCAGCCTTCTCTGTAAACCTACCTAGCTTGACTGAGTTTTCACAGCACAAACAAATACAAGAGCACTCTGCTATTAAAAAAAAATCTGGGGCCCATCAGCGCTCTTCTCATTTTCCAGTGAATGGTTGGCAGAAATCTTCCAAACTGTTTACTTGACAATTTGTTTAAAAGTATAGTTTTGCAGCTGGGTGATTTGTTTGCTCTTTTTCCCTCCAAGAATCAAGTGTTACAATCAGGGATTGCTTATTTTGATGGAAGCCGTGCGGGCGGTTTAGATTTTGATGCGTGTCCCCACCCTGCTGGCAGGCAGCTGGCTTTGGAGGCCTGCCCTGGATCCCTCTCACTGACTCCATCTCCCCTTCCCTGGTCCAGGCTCCAGTTTACATGGCTCTGCCATTGGGAAGTGGAATGGCAAAGCATATGCAGCGGTGCTGCTCAGCCAGGTACAGATAAGAGTTGTGTTGCTGCTCATCTGGGGTTGCTGGTTGCCTAGAAAAATGAAATAAAGTGAGTTTGTAACAAGTAAAGTCCTGTGAATTGTGGCCTCTTTCAATCATAAACAGTTTATCCACTGAAAAGATCATGTGGCCCAAAGAATCAGAGTGCCTTTGGAAGAGTAATCCACGTGGTTTTATATTAAAGAGGGAGAGGGAGGGAAGGAGGTGGCGGGTGGGAGGAAAGAGAGAGAGAGAGCCAGGTTTATCCACAGAAGCAATAGGATATACAGATATAGGTGGATGAGGAGATCTGCTGTGAGAATTGTCTCACTAAATTACGGATGCTGAGAAATTCCAGGCCACGCCATCTGCAAGCTGGAAGCAGGTCCAGGCCCAGTCCAAAGGCCTAAAAACCAGGGAGGAAGGGGACTGGTTTAAGTCCCAGAATCCAAAGGCCTGAGAACCAGAGGCTCTGATGTCTGAGGGCAGGAGAAGGTGGATGTCCCAGCCCCAGAAGAGAGAGAGAATTCACCTTTCCTTCGTTCTCTCTGGGCCCCCAACAAGTTGACCAGTGCCACCTACGTTGGTGAGGGTGGACTTTCTTACTCAGTCCACTGATTCAAATGCTTATCTCTTCCAGAAACGCCCTTACAGACACACTCACAAATAATGTTTTACGAGCCATCTGGGCATCCTCACCCCAGTCACGTTGACATCTAAAATTAACCATCTCAGAAAGCCAAAAGATGTCTGGTGAGGCGGAGGCAGCATCAGCCGGCTCCCCGCCCCCTGACCAGGAGAAGGTGCCCACGGTAAGCACTCCACCCTCCCATTCGGTCTCTGGCCCCAGGTGGAACCACTGTGGACTCACCCTGCCTGGTGTAGAACACTCCCTCCCTGTCATGGGCAGTCCGCAGCTGGAAGCCTGGAGATCCCACGCGCTTCTGAAGCCGGGTGGCCTCAGGCTGGCTTGTCAGCGGGAGCTGCCTAGCGGGGATATGGCGGTGGCAGAAGTGAGGGGGCTGAAGGACGGGGCGGACTTTAGCAGGAGGATAGAGGGGAATGTCCCTGTTTCATAAAGCTGAAGTGTGTCCAAGCAATGTCCCGGCACCTCTGTGAAAGATTGGCTGCCTGGTGTGACTGAGAGACCAGAGGTTTGGCCCTGAAAGTGTGGTGGTCTTTTTCTTTTTTCCACTTTTTAACCTTTTTCTACTGTGGGGAGGTCGCCTAAGATTACTGAATTTGCTAACCCCACGGGAAGTAGGCATTTGAGTCTAACAGCGCCATCCCGCACTCCACAAAACCCTGTAGAGCAATGTTTGCTCCATGATGTGTGAAGGTGAAAAGCCACTCAGGAAACCAGAGAGATTTGGCACTAAAATATATGTTTTTCGTATCCAGGGCAGGTTGGGCTTCCCTTCATCACACACCAACAGATGCGCACCGAGCCCCGCGCAGCGCATTCCTGAGGACGGATTCCCCAGGGCAGGGCGAGAAAGGCCCTCGGGCCCCTGCCTGTGTGCTCATCTCTCCATCCTGAGTGGCGGATAAGCGGGTGTGCGCAGGTCCAGCTTGGGAGAGGCAGGCGGGCCGGGAGCGGCCCGCCAGAAAGGTGCAAGGGAAAGCCCCAGAGGTGGAGCGGAAGGTGAAAACCCGGGGCGGTGGTGCGGCGCGCTCCTGGAGGGCTGCATGGAGAAGGGGAGGGCGCGCGGGGCCGGGTGGTCCAGTGCGCTCCGGCGCGGCCCCGACACCCGTGGGCACCCCCATGTCCTTCGCTCAGCTCCGCCGCGGCCACCTGCTGGGTCTGCGCGGGTGCGGTGGCCGGGTGAGCACTTCTCTGCCCTTGCGCGCCTTGCGCTTCCAGCCCAGTCAGCGCTTCAGCTGCCGGCATCACCCGCCGCCCGCGCGGCTCGGAGCGCGCCCTCTGCTGGACCGGCCACTGCCGGCGAGTGGCTGCCTCCAGGCTCCACGACAGGACCAGGACCAAGCGCCCTGCTGACTGCACTCCTACGTGGTATCGCCTTGTGCCATCGCAGAAAGCAGCGATTCAGCCTCTGCCTGCACACCTGCATAAATGGGGAGCTCTCAAGTAGTCCACTGCATTGCTGTCAATGCTGACCATTAGAAACAGCTTCCTTATGTGGAGCCCCTTGTCGCTCACTCCATTTGTCCTACCTCTGCCCTCCAGGTCTCCCCTGCAAAGAGCTTAGCTTCTCATGACAACACTTAAAGCATTTCAACAGCATTAGCATTAGTACCACCTAATCCCAGTTCTTCTGCTCTGCCCAAACCTCCCCGAGCCCTCCAATCGTCGTGGTGTGATGTAGCGTCATCATTCAGATGACTCACGTTAGGACACAAACCATCTACAGAGCCCCTTCTCCACTGTGGTGCCCAGGAGTACACCTGTGCCTGCAGGTAGGATCTGCCCACTGCACAAGACGAGATGTCACCTGCGGGAGTCTAACCGCTGGCCTTCGGACACACAGGCGGAGGTCATAGCAGTCGATGTGCCAGAATCTTCACATTTCTCATGCACTCTGAGTTTAGGTTCAATTTTTATTCATTTTCATATGTTCTACTAAGTAATCCCATCCCTGAATCCAGCCAGCAAACATTTAATTCCTAACGAGTGCCAGACAGCTGCTATTACTGCTGTTCAATCTAAGGGTATATCTTACAGTTTCTGCACTAAAGTTCATCCTGGCTTACCACATCCATAATTCTCATTTATGTTAATCTTTTGGGATGACGATATTTTTAAATATACAATATATCCGTAATGGCTTCCAGATCCATCTAATTAGTGAGTTTGACAGGAAGCCTTTGTATGTCCTAGTGCTTCTAAAATACCAAAATCCAGCTTCATATTCAAGTGAAGAGGCTGTATAGCCCCTTTCCCCTTTGTGAAAGATTGCTTGACAAACTACCAAGGGTTTTATGAGGAACCCGTGAAGATCTTAACCTATGGTCTTTAAACTGATCAAAAAGCTTCCTCATGTCACCTTGTCACATGCCTTACAGAAATCCAGAGACACTCAGTCCACCACATTTCCCTGATATGCAGCCCAGTAACTGCACTAGCGTCCTGCTGCCGTGCTGGGCGGTTTTGACAGATCACCTGTCATTGCCTCTCCTGGTCTCTAAGCCTGTTGTTCTGCTGGGCAGGCTGGACACTGGGGTCCCACGACTGTGCACAGAGGCACACTCAGTTCTCAAACCACCACTCTATGCACTCCTGACTCAGAAAGGAGCCCGGGACTCAAGCTTTGTCTCTGATGGTCCCCTAAGGAGGTAGGTGCTTTGTTCCTCTCTTGTGCTTAGCCATGCCTCATCCCAGCAAAAATGTCTCAAGTCATGGGGTTTCCCCGTGTCCCTGCAGAGGGTATTTTAGTCTAAGAATACATGGCATTCTTAACAAGGGCTTCCTGATATTAATCATAAATAGTCCTGCACTGATTTCACACTATTATTCTTTCTTACAACTTTTGTTTTTGATACAGCTGAACACCCACCTCCTCAGACTGTGCCGAATATGTGTGTGATGTATATGGTATGTAGGACAAGGATCCTATAGGAGATAATGACTGTTTTAAATCAATTTTATAAGACATATTATTTACTATTATATATTTTTAAGGAGAGAGAATATGTAGCATTTTCATTGCGCTGGAAACTATATTGCAGTGATAGCTGAGGCCTAGATGTGTCCTTGAGGTGGAGGACTGTTGGGTAGCAAGAGGCTAGGTGTGGGAAGTCCGCTCTGTCCTGCTTTCTGGCCTCAGCTTCCTAGTTTAGTGAATAGCTAGGATGGGATGATCCCAAACACCACTCCCAACTCTTCTACAACATCTGCAGGTCATCACTCACAATATAGACCTATGGTCTCTGAGATTTGCAATTGACTTTTGTTAAGAGTACTACTGCTACTAATGAGAATAGTAATTGACAGTCACTGAATATGCATCTGTGACTTTGGCTTCAGCAATTTGCTGATTTCTTATAACACATCTCTGAGATAGCTGTACTACTCTATTTACAGATGAGAAAGACCGAGGTCTGGCATGCTCAAGCTGCTCACTCAAATGAACATGCTGTTATGCAGCAGCCAGCAAGCCAGGTCTGTCTGGATCTTTTACATCCTCTGGCCAGAGGCTGCACTGTGGAGATTCTACCTGAGGAGACATATGGAATCTAGAACTCTGCAATCCAGTGTCCAATATGGGAGCCAGGCCAGGCATGGTGGCTCAAGTCTATAATCCTAGCACTTTGGGAGGCCGAGGCAGGCAGATTATCTGAGGTCAGGAGTTCGAGACCAGCCTGACCAACATGGTGAGATCCTGCCTCTACTAAAAATACAAAAATTAGCTGAGCGTGATGGTGCATCCCTGTAATCCCAGCTACTTAGGAGGCTGAGGCAGGAGAATCGCTTGAACCTGGAGGCGGAGCTCTGAGCCACCTCCCCCAGTCTGGGAGCCAAGTCCTTGGCCTCCATGGTTGACCCCCTTCTTGACCTTCTCCTTCACTAGGCAACCAGTGGCTGCTTCATTACAGCTCCACACTTCAACAACTCCCAAAGAACCCAAATGTCATTAAGCAATTTTATAGCAGTCTGGGGCTGACTGACAGTTCAGAAGGGGCTGCAGAGTTACTTGCCATCCAACAATTAGAAAACAGTCAAGGCCTTGGTCAGGGATGAGGGTGCTTAGCACAGGGCGGAGGGCACAGGTATAATGTCTACAGTCCAGCACAGAGTCCTGCCAAAACCTTGGCAACAATCCCAGTGCTGTGTCTGGAGAAAATGACAAATGTTCCAGAAGTAGGAGAGCACATGTCTCTCCTGGAGACTCTGCTTGAAGCTGCATTTACACGGGGGCACCCTTTGGGTTACTATGGAAAACTAGATGACTAGAACCCCAGTAAAAGCCGTCTACTGTGTGGAAACTGCATGCAGAGAGTTCTGGCATGGGAGGGTGGTTTCATGATTGAAACAATAATAATGCTGGCATGTGTGTCACTACAAGGAAAGAAAGGTGATTTGTGGAAATAACTACTCATACAGAAAGAACAAGTTCACCCTCGTGCCTAAGACAACTCAGCTTGATTAGGGAGAAGTAAGGAAGACAGGGTAAAGAATGATTTTCCTCACCTACCAATGGCAGGAGCAGCTCCAGGACCAAGTGAGGGAGGTCACTTAAGGAAGTGCTCCTGCTCAGGGTGGTAGAGGTTCAAGGTCAGCTCCTGAGAATGTGTGCCTCTTAAATGTTGGAGGTGATGTCTGCCTGACTGTACCCTAGTCCCAGCCCTAAGCAGGGATTTGTTAAGGATCTACTTACTTTAGCTTATTTATTCCATATACAAGCTTCATGGTGCAGAATTACTATCCCCATTTTATATATAGAAGAAACGGAGGCTCGGGTTCAAAGTCACACAGTGAATAAACTCAGGCACATAGCCTCACAATCTCGTAGTCTGCTTAAAACCATTTCAGATTTTTTCCCAACATTAAAACAACTCTGGAGGGAAGACAGATTAATCTGGTCAGAGTCATGTCCCAGCCACTTGCTGTTTGACTTGAGGCCAATCACTTAATTTCTCTAGGACTCAAGTTTCTTGGTTTTAAGTGGGGAGTAATACTAGGACATGTATAGATTTGTTATGAGGCTGAAATGAGAACATGCACATAAAGTACTCAGCAAAGTGCCTGGCACAGGATACAGGCAACACTAATAACCAATGAACAGCAAGAACCAAGAGTCACTCATTCAACAAAATGTTTCCATGCCCAGATGCCTCCAGCCAGTGACTACCTTCAAAGAGTTCATAATCTGGAGGCAGAACAGAAAAAAAAATAAAGCATGAAGAGTGAATAGCATGAAATGAGGCTGTGGGAGCCAGAAGAGGAAATTTCCAAAAGTTGGGAGGAGACACAGAAGCTACACAGAGGAGGTGACTTTAGAGACAAGTCTTGAAGGGCCACTCTAAAGCTTGCAGGCAGGAAGAGCACCCCAGGGAGCTGCATTTCAGGACCCCTCAGGAAACCCGAGCCAGCCTCAGGATGCCTGGAATGGAAGGAGGGAAGAAGAGATAGGAGAGTTGGGTTCTAGAAAGTGTAGGGGTTCCAAACACAAATGTGTTTTGCCATGAGGACTTGCCCAGCCCAGAGATGTGGTCCTTTTGCACTCTGATTTAGAGAGTGCCTGTAGTCCCAGCTACTTGGGAGGCTGAGGCAGGAGAATCGCTTGAACCCGGGAGCTTGAGGTTGCAGTGAGCCAAGATCGCGCCACTGCACTCTAGCCTAGAGACAGAGCGAGACTCCATCTCAAAAAAAAAAAAAAAAAAAGAAAGAAAGAAAGAAAAGAAAAAGAAAAAAAGAAAAAGAGAAAAAAGAGAGTGTAATTCCTACATTCTAGTGAATGAATGGTTTTGCTCAATCCTGACACCATAAAATCAGGGAATGATGAGAGTCCAGGTTATAACCCAGAACCACCTTTCACTCGTTTCAGTACATAATCATTCTTCTCTGTTCTTTTCCTTACAAGCATGGGGCTCCTGTATCTACTCCACCATTGGCTTCCTATGTTTCTAAACATGTTGCCCTCTGTTGGTGCTGGAGTCCAGCACGAATCCCTTCTTGACATCCTGGTCTGCACCCGTACCTAGCCGAGAAGGGGCTCCCTGGCAACTGTGGGCTGACAGAGGCACTTGTGGCCTTTAGGGAGGGCAGCAGTTTAGGAAGAAAGAACTGCAGAGACCCCTGGGGCTCCCTCAGTCAGGAGCCTCACTGGTCAGACCCTTGGATCTCTTCATGTCTGGTGGCCATGCTGAAGCAGGAAGGCAACTTCTCCCTCTTGGGAGTGCAAGAGCGGTGTGATTACCAGCAAGATCACTGTTCTTATCTCCATTTCTCAGGTAAGAGATATCACCTAGCTCACAGGTGGCAGAGTAGGGTTCACATTCAATTTTTGCTGCCTTGAAAGTTACAGCAATATCAACACTGCCTGCAGTCCCTCAGCCACGAACAACTAGCACTACTAATTTTCCCAGCTTCCCGCTCTTTGAATCACTCTTTTCCTCTTCATTGCTATAATGACACCAAGGAATGGAGGACACTTGTGTAGGTCTTCCCCCTCCCATCCACTTCCTCCCGACCACTTTCCTCCAGTGTTGAGACATGGCTGGTCTTAAAACTACTCTTTAGGAAAAACAAACAAAAGCAACTACTCTTGGCTAGTCCCTAGGCACTGGGTCTTTCCCACCATCCCTGACTCCTCCCACAAGCCTTGGTCCCTCCCACTAGCCCTGACTCCTCCCACTATCCTCCCCCCTTCCTACCACCCCTGGCCCTTCCCACCATCCTCGGCCCTTCCTACCTGCCCTGTCTCCTCCACCAGCCTCAGCCCCTCCCACCGTCTCTGACTCTGCCCACCATCCTTGCCCCTCCCACCAGCCCCCAGCCCCAGCCCCTCCCACCACCCCTAGCTCCTCCCCCAACCCCTGGCTCCTCCCAGGATCCTCTGCCCCTCCCACCAGCCCTGGACCCTCCCACCCCCCTCAGCCCCTCCCACCAGGCCTGGTCCCTGTGTGTCAGCGCAACTCACTTTGCTGCTGGTGAGTACAGGCCCCTTCACGACCTCTAACCTGGTCTTTGGACTCTGCTTCTCGGAACCATGGACCTTACAAGGTGAAGGAAGAGATCTCCCCTTCTTCTACTGTCCCCCACCTTCTGACTGCCACCTGGAAAGGAAGTGGAGGTCTAGCTGCTCAAAGGTTTGGGAGACTGGGAGGCGGTGAAATGCCTGCAGCATGCAGTCAGGAAGCAAACTTGAATCTATACAAGCTACCATTTCAAAGAAGTCAGCTACGCTATGCCTCTGGGAATTTCAAATTGAGCACATTTCTAAGTGGGCCGAGTAGCTCTCCCCTCCTCTCCTGCTCTCAAACACCTCCATGCTCATCTTTGGCCTCCCCACACCCAGGTTTCTTTTTATTTCTCGATGTGTTTGAGTTATACCTTCGGTTTTCTCTTTCCAAACATCACCTCAGAAGCCTCATCTTTAACATTTCAAGGTGTTTTGCTAAACGACATCTACTCTGTAGCGAGATTGCTCCACCAAGTCAGTTGCAGAGGTCAACAGAATACATCTGGGGAGCTGCTCCGCTGCACACTCACAGACACACAGCAGTGCTTTACTTCGAGCTGTATTTGACTAGGCCCGGGGTAAGAATATCATCCAAGACCCATCATACATCCCACCAGTGCCCTCATCCCTGATTCTGACACAAGGCATACTGCTGGCCCAGTCCTGGTGCAGCCTGGTGTGGCCACAAGGAAAAGCCAGCTGCTTCTCTATTTTCTGAAGCTTTTGGCTGTTTTGTGCCAAGACCTATGGTTACTTTACTTTTGGTTATCATCTTTAGAGGCCCTCGGGCTCCATTTTTTTTAAATGAGGCAGCTGTGAGCATGGTAATTGCAGTGATGTGCCCCAGCAACTTCCAGATTTTCTCTTTAAAATATTTTTTTAGTTATAACTCGAGTTTATCATTTCATCATCAAATCACCGAGTAGAAAATGTTACATTTGGGTGTCATCGTGGATAATCACTCTGAAGAAAGAGTTTTATTCCAGTAAAGACTGTGTTTAATAAAACCTCTGGTGAACTTCAGCCTTGCCAGGCTGATCAGCAACGGGTGACCCTGGCTGGGAGGGGCTAGCTGCTGGCTTTCTCCATCTCTTTCTCTATGCCCTGAGCCAGGCACCCTGTGTTGCTCTGTGGCAAAGAAAAAGTGTTTCCATTTTCAATATGTGGCTTAACTGCATGCTGCAGTGGAAGCTGCTGTGCCTAGCCCTGCTCAAGGGGGCAGGGACTTCTTGAGGCTGTGAGGAATATTGCTTTTCTCCTTGCACTTGTGAAGGGACATAGACCTGTGGGTCCCTCTCCTCCATCTTCTGCTATTGTATTATTATTGTCTTATATTGTATTATACTCTCTTCTGCCCCAGAGCACATTGCCCATTCTAGGTATCTGTTTTCTTGCCCAAAGTCCTGTTTCAGTTCATGGAGATATTGATCACATGCACTTTTTTTGCACCCAGAATGTGAAAGTCAGAGATCTGGAGTACAACTGCAGTCCATTTGGCTGCAGAAAGCAAAATGGATCTCTGTATTTTCTACCTGATGCATCTTCATCAACATCATCCATTCTCTGATATGCACAGCACTCTACCGGTTGCCAATTTTTGCATCCATTATTCTTATTTGATATTCATGTATCTGGTTAGAAAGTAAAAGCAGATGCAGTTTCCCACCATGTTATAGAGGGGGAAATTAAGGCGAAGGCAGGCACAATGCTTTTGTCAGACAAATAAAGTGGTAGGTTTTCTGATATCTGACCTAAACTATTTCAGATACACCAGAATGTACTGAAGAGAACATACTTGTCTGTTAGTCTATTACGTGCTAAGATATCACTATTTAGGTTTAAATATATTATATGGAGATAATGGGGGGAAATTGGCCTCTGCAACTTTGATGATGCCAATATAGCTTCAAACAGCTCTCGAGGTATGTGAGAGCTGGCAAATGAAACTGACTGGTAGTAAGAATCACATAAAATGTCAACCATGCAACTTGATAAATGGCACTTACAGAAAACCCATGGTAACATCTTACTGGTGAAATACTGGATGCTTTCCCTCTAAGATCAGGAACAATACCGGGATGTCTGTACTTGTCACTTCTATTTGACATTGTACTGGAGATTCTAGCAGGGTGGCAATTAGGCAAGAAAAAGAAAAACAAGGGAGCCAGATGGGAAGGGAGAATTCAAACTACATTTGCAGATGCCACAATCTTGTGTTTAAAAACTCCAAAGGAGTCCAGTGAGAAAGCATTAAAACTATTACAAATGAGTTCAGAAAGGTTTCTGGATACAAAATCAGTGTATGCACATTTATGATAGTAGCCCTTCCTTATCCACAGTTTTGCTTTCTGTGGTTTCAGTTATCCAAGGTCAACTACAGTCAGCAAATAAGTGAGTACAATCCAACAAGATATTTTGAGAGACAGAGAGACTACATTCACATAACTTTTATTACTGTATATTGTTATAATTGTTCTATTTTATTATGTTAATTATGCTAATCTCTTACTGTGCCTAATTCATAAATCAAAATTATAGGTATGTATGGATAGGAGAAAACATAGGCTTCAGTACTATCTGTGGTTTCAGACATGCACTGGGGGTCTTGGAAAGCATCCCCCACAGACAAAGGGGTCTATTGTGTATTTCTATATACTAACAATGAACAACCTGAAAGTGAAACTAAACAATTCCATTTATAATATCATGAAAAAGAATAGCATACTTAGGAATAAATTTAACAAAAGAAATACCAGACTTTTACACCAAAAACTGCAAGATATCATTGAAATACATTTAATAAAACCTAAGTAAGGGCTGGGCATGGTGGTTCATACCAGTAATTCCAGTACTTTGGGAGGCCAAGGCAGGTAGACCACCTGAGGTCAGGAGTTTGAGACCAGCCTCGTCAACATGGTAAAACCCCGTGTCTACTAAAAATACCAGCTGGGCGTGATAACATGTGCCTGTAATCCCAGCTACTTGGGAGGCTGAGGCAGGAGAATCACTTGAACCCGGGAGGTGGAGGTTGCAGTGAGCTGAGAGCACAACACTGCACTCCAGCCTCGGTGCTAGAGCAAGACTCCTTTTCGAAAATAAAAAATAAAAGACTAAATAGGTGGAAGCACATCCCACATTCATGGATAAAATGAGTTAACATTGTTAAAACGGCAATACTTCCCACATTAATCTACAGTTCAAATGCAGCTCCTATCAAATTCCCAACCTCCTCTTTTGCAGAAATAGACACACTGGTTCTCACATTTACATAGAATTGCAAGGAGATCCTAAATAGTTAAAACAGTCTTGCAAAAGAACAAAATGTGGAGGACTCACACTTCTTAATTTAAAACTTACTACAAAGCTATGACAATCGCAACAGTGTGATACTTGGGTAAGGACAGTCAAAGAGATCAATGGAATAGAACTGAGAATCCATACATAAAACCTCACATTTCTGACCAACTGATTTTTGATGAGAGTGTCCAGATCATTAAATGAGAACCGCATAATCCTCTCAACAAATGGTGCTGAGACAACTGGATATCCACGTGCAAAAGAATGAAGTTGGACCTCTATCTCACACACAATATAAAAAATTAGCTCCAAATGGATCAAAGACTTAAATGTAAGAACTAAGACTATAAAATTCTCATAGGAAAAAAATAGAGTATATCTTCATGACCTTGCATTTTAAGATATGACACCAAACACACACACACACACACACACACACACACACAATCAGACAAGTTGAACTTCATAAAAATTAAAAACGTGCATCACAAGACGTTATCAAGCAAATGAAAATATAGCTCACATGGGAGAAAATATTTGTGTATAATATATTTAATAAGAGTCTAGTATCCAGACAAATAACCTGATTTAAAAAATAGGTGAAGGATTTAAATAGCCATCACTCCAAATATAAACAATGGTCAATGAGCACATGAGAAGAGGATATTAGGTAAGTGCAAATCAAAACCACTTTATGCCTACAAGGACAACTATAATAAGAAGGAGAGATAAGAACAAGTGTTGGCAAGGATGTGGAGAAACTGAAATCCTCATGCACTGTTGGTGGGAATGTAAAATGGTGCAGGGGTTTTGGAAAACAATTTGGCAGCTTCTCATTAGGTTAAAGTAGGATTACCATATGATCCAGCAATTCCACTGGATGTGTAACCAAGATAACTTAAAAATATGTCCACATAAAAACTCGTACATGAATGTTTATAGCAGAATTGTTCAAAATACCCAAAAATTTAAACAACCTAAGTGTTCCATCAACTGATACATGGATAAACAAAATGTGATATACCCATACTATTGAATATTACTTGGCAATGAAAAAGAATGAAGTACTGATATGTGCTAGAGCACAGATGAATCTTAAAAACATGTGAAAGAACTGACAAAGCCAGACACAAAAGGCCATATATATATGGTCCATTTTACATAAGATGTCCAGAATAGATAAATCCATAGAGACAGAAAATAGATTACTGGTTGCAAGGGGTGGTGGTGTTTGGGGTGGGAATGGAAAGTGACTATTAATGCATATAGTTTATTTTTGTGCAGGGGGGAGATGAAAATATTTTGGAATGTTATTCCAGTGATGTCATTAAAAATAAAGTATTTGTCAATGTCACTAAACTCTACCCTGTGTAAAGTCTGAAATTTCTGCTCCCTTTCCTAAGGGGATTTGGTTCTGGTTGCCTGAGGGAAAGGAAGAAATCAGATTTCAATTTGATGACTGGATGCCATATGTATGTCTGGTGAGCTCATCGTGTGGGCGAGCAGGGCTCCCGTTTATACAACGTTAGAGTCTACTTAGACTCTACCACCATAGCAATGTGAATGCCGTTACCATTAGGATCACGCAGTTGTCCCTGGGTGGAGCTTCTCTTGTGGATGGCATGCTTCCCTTCTGTCACCACAAGTGAGATATGGAGGCCTAGGCCCTAAACAGGTTACCTTGATGCTGGTAACCCTAACATTGTCAAGAGGAGGCTCCGTGGTCATGCTAGCTTTTCTGTTTCCCTCAGATGACAGAGAGTAAATTGTTCAGATTCAGAGGCTAAACTTTGTCATGAGTGGATATAGACTATCCTAGAAGCTCAGCCCCTGAGCCTTATCCAACAGAAGCACTGCGAGGCTTCCAAGCAGAGAAAAGCAGGGCTAGTCTTGCTGAATCAAGAGCAGGGGTCACAGGGCTGCATGCCTACCTTCTAGCATAGCCGATCATGTGCCCAGACCTCAGTTTGCCTCTGCCCTCACCATTGTGGCACCTTTGCGCAAAGCATGGTTTAAATCCACCTTATTAAGACTGTTTTCAGTTACTAGACTAATTTCCATCAGATAACATACTGCAAGGCAGATATTCAAGGAAAAATCCTGCCTCCTCCCAACCCTGGTGCCTTTATGGATTATGAGGTGCATCATACATATTAGTGAATACATAATAAAACATTTACATACGTATTACAGGGAATTTTTAGACTTCATTTTTTGAGAGCAGTTTTAGGTTCACAGCAAAATTGAAAGGTACAGAGATTTCCTCATATATCCTCTGCTTCACACGTGCACAGCCCCCCATTATCAACATCCCCTACCACAGTGGTGCATTTGTTACCACCGATGAGCCTACATTACATGCCATTATCACCAGAGTCCACAGTTTACATTAGGGTTCACTTTTGCTCTAATACATTCCAGGACTGAGCCCACTAGCTTGAGGCTGTCTTCTTCTTTTTAGAAAGCAGCCACAGCCCCATTCCCATGATAATCTATCAATCCATTAATCCACTAACCCATGAAAGGATTAATCCAATCATGGGGGTGCCCTCATGACCCTGTCACCGCTTGAAGGTCCTGCTTTTCAATACTGCCACATCAGGGATGAAGTTTCAACATGAGTTTTGGAGGGGACAAACATTCAAACCCTAACAATCTTGTTATCTACCTATCTTTTACTGTATCAACCACATTGTTTTTACTGTTATAACTTTATAATGACTGTTATCTGCTTTCCTTGTCCTTTTCAGATTTCTTTAAGCTAGTCATTTAATTTTACTGTTCTTATACACTGTTTTACTTACTCCAGGAAAGCAGACAGGTAGTGAGAGAAGAGTTCGTAGATAGTTGGAAGCGAAACCACGAAGTGCCAGAGAAGTGGTATTCAGGGACAGCGACGGTGTTGCTAAGCCTTCAGAGTTCTTCAGGTCTATTTCTCAAGCTGTTGTTCCAGGCAAAATGGGTCTTCTAGGTCCAGTTGGTAGAAGACCCTACAACTTTCTGCAGCAATCTGAATGTGGGAAGAAGTTTCCACTTCTTTACATCTAGGTCATACCTTTCCCTGGCATAGCCCCAAATTCTTGTGCTTCTTCCAGTTTACCACTACTAACTACCATTTAATAACATTAAATTATTGCCTAACTTAATCCTCTCAATAACCCTATAATTTACACATAATCCATTCCATGGATGAGGAACCTCTGGTTTGAAGAACTTAAATGACTTTCCCAAGATCGGGTTACTTGGTGGTGTGGCTGAACATCAGTCCCAGGCTGGTCTGGCTGCTCAGGCTTGCTCACCCACTTACTTTCTCTCCTAGCTAAGGAAGAGTCTCAGAGAACTGGGTCCATTGTCTTGGGTATCCAGTCTGAAGAAAGAGGACTTACCTGAGGGCTTTGATTCATGGGGCGAAAAAGTGATTCCAGGGACTTTCTAGCAGAGATTCTTGTTGGGATAGGAGGTAGAGGGTGAGAACAGTGGGTAGCAGGGCACATAGTGGGCAACACTGGTGGTGAAAGGAAAGAGGTTGGTGAGAGGCCAAGGTAGGTGTTCCCTGTTGCTTTCCTACTGTAGTGGGTTGAGTAATGCTCCCAAAACTCATGTCCACTTGGAACTTCAGAATGTACTTGGAAATAGGGTCTTTCCAGTGTAATCAGTAAGGTTAAAGTGAGGTCACACTGTATTAGGTATATTAATCCTGGTAAATTCAATGACTTGTGTCCTTATAAGAAAAAGAGGCCAGATGCAGTGGCTCACAGCTCCCAACACTTTGGGAAACCAAAGCGGGAACATTGCTTGAGCTCAGGAGTTTGAGACCAGCCTGGGCAACATAGGGAGACTCTGCCTCCGTAAAAAATATAAAATTACCATGGCATGATCGTGCAAGCCTGTGGTGCCAACCACTCGGAAGGCTGAGGTGGGAGGATTGCTTGAGCTCTGGAGGTGGAGGCTGCACAGTGAGCTGTGATCCTACCACTGTACTCCAGCTTGGGTGACAGAGTGAGGCCCCATAAGGAGACAGACAGAGAGAGAGAGAGAGAGAGAGAGAGAGAGAGAGAGACAGAGGGGGGAAGGGAAAAGCAAAGAAAGAGAACAGAGAGACAGACACAGGGGAAAAGGCTATGTTAGATGGAGGTGGGGATTCTGTTCCCACAAGGCTGAGAAGACCGAGATTTGCCACAGCCACCAGCAGCTAGGTGAAGAAAGGAAGGATCCTCCCTTAGAAGCACTGGAGGGAGTGTGGCTCACCTGACACCTTCATTTCTGCCTTCTGACCTCCAGAAGTGTGAGAGCATAAACTTTTCCCGTTTCAAGCCACCAAGTTTGTGGTGATTGGTTAGAATAGCCAATAGAACTTAAGAAACCTGCTGAAGAGCCAAGAGGGATGTCCCTGTTGAAATTATTGAAGTGACACCTGCAGATATCACTCATTTCCTATTCTTTTGATTGCCTGGCTTATAGAATAATCTCTGCTTCTCAACATGTGAGACATAAATGAAACAAAACCTGCAGCTGGAGTCGTGTTCCAGTATGTTTGGTGTAGGCTGTGATAAGCTTCTCTAAATGAGCAGTGCTTGGCATGTAGTAGACCAGCATATGTAAATTCGTTAAATAAATGAATGAATTTATTTTGGGAAATTAGATCAAGGAGAGAATCTGGGGCCAGACTGAGGGAGGCCTTCAGAGTCAGCTGAGAGGAGATGACTATGCCTATCTTTGGAAATAAGACTTCATATTTTTCCTTGACACCGTTGTCTTCGAAGGACAGTCTGGTTTGCCACAGAGAACACACAGGCATGACAGCCAGACAAACCTAGAGTGAGTCACTGTGGAACTTCGAGCCGGTACCCGAGCTCCACTGAGCCTCTGTTTTCTCACCTGTGAGTGAAAGGACCATGCCTTCGTGGAAAGGTTACTGAGAGAATTAGTCATCAGAGCACTTGGCATATCATATGCCAAGCTATGTGATCAGAGCTGTTATAATGCCGACCTACCCCCCTCCTCTACTCCAGCAGGAGGCATGTAATGGTAGCACTCACAATGGCTCTCTGGAAATATGAAGTTGCATGCACGTGTTTTGAGGTGTATGTGTGTGTTGGTGCAGTGTGTGTATTTTTAGATGTGAAGTGTGTTCATCAAACAGCTGTACTTAGATAAACCTGAAAAACCATGACACCCTAGGCAGTTTAGCTCTAGAAACATCAAAGTTTTCTAAGCAGTCCTCCTTTCAGAGTAAAGTATCAAAGAATTGAGTCACTTAGTCACACATTTTCAATCTCTGTAACATTTTCCTCATTCATCCCAGGACTGTCAACACAGCTGTTACTAGGCCTAGGTGTAGACAGCTTTCTAAACGGAGTGGTAAGTCCATTGGTTCTGGTTTAATAGACAAGGTATTAGATGTTTTTCAATTTTGGCTACTGTACTCAATAAATCATCTTCTCTGGAGGAAATAAAAAGGAATAAAAAAAAGGAGAAGGAGAAGAGAAAAGGCATCAATCTTGACTGGCAATGATCCCCGGAGCTTCTCTTGCAGGGGAGAGTTTAGGAAGAGTATGTGAATGCGGCACTGTGAGTGGACACAATTAACCTGTCCTGGGATCTGTGTGTCGACTTTTCTGACACTGAGCAGTGCCCCTGGATAACATACTCCCAAGACACTTGCAAGGGAGAAGTGGAAAGTCTAACTGCCGAAGGCAGCGGCTCCAGGTACCTTGAAAGCATATGTTGGCAAACAATTATTCCGCAGGCCTGGTCTCCAGCCAGTTTCTTAAGCTTCACTAGATTCTATAACCAGAACAAAGTGGCTTCAAGCTCCACTCAGCTGATGTTAAATCCAGACACATACACAAACCATTAGAGGACATTGAGTTGGTATTTTTACGGCTTTGTAAATCCATTCTTTGCTTAATGCCTTAGGCACCTCAGACAACTGTTTGGGTGGCTGGGAGTGGGGAAAGCAAGGAATCCCATAAACAAGGCAGCATCCCTATTAAAACTAGATCATCTGACTCCAATTCCCGTGCTCTTCCTACCATGGTGCACTGCGGTGGAGGTGGCAGATGTTGAAGGCCTCCCTCAATCTGGCCCCAGATTCTCTCCTTGATCTGATTTCCCATAAATCTACACTTGCCTTCCAGGTCTCCAGCCACACCGAGTTCCTTGTCTTTCATGGATGTACCATTAGTTAGTGCTAAGTCATGTCTTTGCACTTGCTGTCCCTCCTTTCTATCTGGAACATTATCTGCTTAGAATAGCTTTTGTCCCCTTGGCTGCCTGCCAAATTTCTAAATAAAGGTCTGCCACTTCTCAAAAGTTTCCTTCAGCCCATTTTTTCCTGTCTCCTGGCTCCTTGTAGCTCCCTTTCCCATAGCACTTATCCCTGCATCTGTGTTTGTTTACTTGGCTGCCTCTCTCACCAACCTGACACCTTCCCCTCTGCAGCACCTGACTCTGAGCACCGCTGGGCTCTAGTGGCTTTTGACAGAGATTACTTAATGAATGCAGGAATTAATGAATGAACAAATCCAGTGAGAGTTCCAAAAACCTCAGGATTAGGTGAGCTGTTATTATTACATGTCACCCTTGTCATTATGTATTTTGCTAAGTGAGCCCTTACTGAACCAGGTCTCCCTGAACCAGACTGTACACTTCTTTCTGAGAAGGCAGAAGTCCAATTAGACTATAAACTAAGCATCAGAAATATGTAGCATTGCAGATATCAGCTAGCATGGCCAATTAACTCATAGATCCAAGGAGAGAGTTTACTAATTCAGCTATTGGCTTAGCATGTGACCTTGGGCAAATATCCTTTCCTTAATCTTTCCACTTATAACAGACAAAGACTTTGATCTTTACCTCAAGGACTAATGAGGCTGAGTGTCTGAAAGGTCTAAACATCTTGGGGGAAATGCTTGCTACAGGACTTATGGTCATGTACTTGCATCTCACTTGGGGCATAGAGGATGGTGAAGGTTGTCTCCATTCTTCTCTGCCAAGTAAGGCAGATAATCTAGATTCAATAGATCACTGTGAGGAGGGCCACAGTTAGACAGATAATTCTGGGTAAGGAAGAGACAGCGCTGACATTTCTGTTGATGTATGTTTTCACCAGCATGAGGTACAAATGAAGGCCACTCCAGGTTTATAGGGCTAAATTTTGAGCACCCATCCCGCAAACCATGGAAAGTTCTGTCTTCCCTCTCAGGATTCTTTCCCATGATAAATTTGAGATATGCTTTCTCAGAGCCAGATGGTTGGTCCTGGTGACAATGCTACCTACTGCTCCACTGATGTGGGTGCTGAGATCCGTCAAAGCTTCCTTATGTGAAGGGTGGAGAGGGTCCTGTACTTGGTTATGGGTGCTCTACCCCAAAGAAGCCTGGGTCCTGGGTACTGTGTTTTTTGTAAGAGTCACACGCAGTTCCTGTAGTGAGCCTTTCCCACAATAAAACATAATAACATTTAGATGGGAGCGTCTCTCAATTCAAAAAAAGGAAGTTACTACAAATAAATCAAGATGAGATCCTAAAAAATGTTCAAGTAACTCACAGAAAAATAAGAAGAGAAACACAGGAATAAGAAAGAGAAGAAACCAACAAAAAACCACAAAATGGCAGATGTAAGCCCTAATGTGCCAAAAAATGTAAATTATCTGAGTATACCAGTGATCTAAGTACACCTTAAATGTAAATGATCTAAGAACACCAATTAAAAGTTAGAAATTGACAAAGTGGATTTAAAAACATGGTAAAAAGTATTCTGTCTGCAAGACACATAAAATGAAATGACATACAGATTTCATAGCCAGGGAGTAATCTAGGTAGGTTGAAAGTGAAAGGATGGAAGAAGATATACTATTATAACATAATTTTTACAAAGTAGAAGTACATACATTAATATCAGGTAAAGTAGACCTGATAAGAAAGAAAAAAGTAACAAAGAGACAAAAATGAGATCACATAATGATAGAAAGACTGATCCCCTAGGAAGCCATGATGATCCTAATTATGTATCCACCAAAAAACAAAGCTTTAAAAAACATGAATAAAAACTGATGGGACGGAAAGAAAAAATAGACAAATCCACAATTATAGTTAAAAATTTCAACACCCTCACTCTCAGTAATTAGAAGAACTGAAGAACACCAAGAAACAGGAACTGCCTGGCATTTACAGAGCACTCCAGTCAATGCCAACAGAATACACATTCTTTTCAAGCATCCATAAAGCATTTACCAAGATAGAGCATATTCTAGGTCATAAAACAAGCCTTGATATATTTAAAATAATAAGAATCATACTGAATATGGTATTTGACCATAATGTAATTAAAATAGACATCAATAATGGAACAACAGAAAAATCTCCAAAGATTTGCAAATTAAACAATTGTAAATAACCCATAAGATGATGAGGAAGTCTTAAAAGAAATTAAAAATAAATAAAATGAAAATACAACACATCAAAATACACGAAGTGCAGTTAATACAGTGCTAAAGGGGAAATTTATAGCCCTAATTTATTAGTTTGGAAAATCAGAGAAATCTCAAATTAATACTTTAAGCTCCTATATCAAGAAACTGGGAGAAAAAAGAACAAAGTAAACCCAAAGCAGGCAAGTAAAAGAAAATAATAAAGAGCAGAAATTCACAAAATAGTAAACAGGAAAGCAATAGAAAAAAAATCAATGAAGCAAAAAGCTGGTTCTTCAAAAAAAAAAAAAAATTAATACAATTAGACCTCTAGCAAGGCTGATATGGTTTGGCTGTGTCCCCACCCAAATCGTAGCTTAAACTGCAGCTCCCATAATCCCCATGTGTCATGGGAGAGACCCGGTGGGAGGCAATTGAATCATAGGGGTGGGTTTTTCCTGTACTTAGTAAATAAGTCTTATGAGCTCTGTGGTTTTATAAAGTGTAGCTCCCCTGCACATGCTCTCTTGCCTGCTGCCATGTAAGATGCACCTTTGTTTCTCCTTCACCTTCTGTCATGATTGTGAGGCCCCCCCAGCCATGTGGAACTGGAGTTCATTAAACCTCTTTTCTTTTTTCTTTTTTTTTAAGTAAATTACCCAGTCTCAGGTATTTCTTCATAGCAGTATGAAAATGGACTAATACAAAGGCTGACAAAATAAAAAATTTAAAAAACAGAGAGAGAAAGAACACACATAATGTCAGGAATGAAATAGGGGATACAACTACAGATTCTGCAGTCATTTAAAAAGATAAGAAGAAAATGCTATGAACAACTTTATCCTTATGAGGTCTTTAACTTAGGAAAATAGAACTATTACTCAAAGATCACCAACCAGAAAAATTCAATAAGGATGAAATAGACAACCTCAATTGTCCTATAACCATAAAAGGAGTGGAATTTGTAATTTAAAAGCTCCCAGAGGCTGGGCGCTGTGGCTCACACCTGTAATCCAGGCACTTTGGGAGGCGAAGGCTGGCAGATCACGAGATCAGGAGTTGGAGACCAGCCTGGCCAACATGGTGAAACTCCGTCTCTACTAAAAATACAAAAATTAGCCTGATGTGGTGGCAGGCACCTGTAATCCCAGCTACTCGAGAGGCTGAGGCAGGAGAATTGCTTGACCCCGGGAGGCAGAGGTTGCAGTGAGCCAAGGTCGCATCACTGCATTCCAATCTGGAGGAGAAAGACTCTGTCTCGGGTGAAAAAAACAAAAATGTCTAGAACCAGATAGATTCCCAGGAGAATTCTACCCGACATTTAAAGACAAATTAACATCATTTTTCCACAATTAGTTCAGAGGAGACAGCACATCCTAATTCATTTTGTAAAGCTAGTATTGTATTGATACAAACCAAAGACAGTACCAAAATAAAATAATAATAAAAAAATCTACAGACCAATACATCTCATGAACTTTTATGCAAAAATCCTAAACAAAATATTCACAAAGTGAATTCTGTAATGTATAAAAAGAACTGTAAGCCATGACTAAGTGGAATTTATTTTATTTGTGCAAGGCTAGTTCAACATTTGAAAGTCAATCAGTGTAATCCACCATATCAGCAGACTAAATAAGAAAAGCCACATGATCCTATCAATTGATGCAAAAATGCAAAACCATTTGACAAAAAAGGAAAGTGAAATTCTCCACAGAAAGCAAGTTGTGCTGGCCTTATCCAGCTGTGCAAAGGAAGAAATGAACAATCTTTGTGCCCTGGCCTTGGAAAATAAGGAAGTGTAAACTGAGACACAGATACAGAGAAAGATGAAGATAAAGCACCTGGATTACAGGCTCAGAGAGGCTAAGTCATTTGCTTAATGTCACGTTACCAGTAATTGAGGATCATATCTTTTGATGGAAAACCCATACATATGTAAGTCAGGGCTCACCAGGCTGGTTCAAGGTTACCCTGGAGTTATGCTCTTGATCAATGTCTTTCCAATTACATTTGTATATTCACATATATTTTCTTGGTCCATTTTCTACTGCTATAACAGAATACTACAAAGTAGTTAATTTATAAATAACAAAAGTTTATTTGGTTCATAGTTCTGAAGGCTGGGAAGTCCAAGATCAAGGGGTCACATCTGATGAGGGACTTCATGTTGTGTCATCCCATGGTGGAAGGGTTCACATGGCTAGAGAGCACACACAAGGGAAAAAAGTCTGGGCCAAACTCATTCTTTTATCAAGAGCCCACTCCTGCCACAACTAGCCCACTCTTATGATAATAGCATTAATTCATTCATGAGGGCAGAGCCATCAGGGCCTAATCTCCTCTTAAAGACCCCACCTCTTAATACTGTTGCAAAGGCAATTAAATTTTCAACACATGAAATTTTAGGGACATATTCAAACCATGGCATATAGATACAGATAGATACAGATATTGATATAAGTTGAGCATCCCTTATTTGAAATGCTTGGAACCAGAAGGGTTTTAGATTTCAGATTTTTTCAGATTTTGGAATAGTTGCACTGTAGTGGTCAAACATCTCAAATCAGAAGATCGGAAATCTGAAATGCTCTAATGAGTGTTTCCTTTGAGTGTCATGTAAGCACTCAAAAAGTTTCAGATTTTGGAATATTTTGGATTTAAAAATTTTAGATTTGGAAAGCTGCACCTGCATACACACACGTGTGTGTATATATTGCAGAAATGAAGAACAGCATTTCTCAAGAGAAGAGAGTGAATACAGCAATTTGAAATTTTTGCAATAATTTGAACTAGTGAATTTCATTCTTAACATAACATTTTAGAGAAATAACTGGCATGAGAGCACTTTTTCAGGGGCTCTTAGTTTTACAATGATGAAATTGAACTTCAGAACAGTAAGACTTACCCGAAGTCACACAGCTTATGAAAGGCAGCAGGTAAAGTAGACCTAGTTTGCTGTCTTTCAAGAAAATGTTAGCTGTGATTGCACACCTCTATTAATCATATGAGAACCACATGTATTTTTAAAATACTCATGCCATGTAAAAATCTAGCCTCACTGTATCATTAATTGGAATTAAAATATGGCTGTAAACGGTCTCAAATTCTTTTAAAATTATGTGGGAAATGTGCAGATGGGCACAAAGCCGGTGATCAAAATCAGTTAGGAAATTCTGGAGACGTGTCTCATGGGGACTGTGTCCCAGACACTATATCAGCACAGAGGAGTTGGAGACTCCCATCCCTAGAAAGCCCCAGGCCAGTGAGGGGTTTCAATGATGCAAAATATAGGACAGGAGTAAGGCAGGTGGGGGCAGACAAAGCACAGCCTTGGATCTCACGTATTTATTTTCTCAAATGAACATTCCAGCAAATATGGTAAATATCCATACATATTTAATAATAAAATCTGGTTAGTTTTAGAGGATGTGGAAGGGATTGGTTTGGAGGGATTGCCCATGTTATTCACAAAACTATTCATAAAAATGGGAACAATGTCTTATTTTCTCTTCAATACATTTCCTCAAAGCAAGCAGTGGCTTGGATTTCTTTCATTACTGTTCTTTTCTCAGGGATCATGGCAGGCATCCCCCATGATCCAAGGTTTGAATATTTGGAGGGGAAAACATTTCTTGAGTCTTATATCATTAATATTAGTGATAACTGTGTGTACAACACAGTTCTTTGTAGATATATCTTTTTTATTCTCACAACTCTTTTTCAATGTAAGTATTATGATTATTCCAGTTTTACAGGAGTTGGTTCACCCAATGTGTCAGCAGGCATGTGGGGAAGCTGGTCCCAAGATCCTGAGAGGTTTGGATTCAGAAGCCTGTGCTCCTTCTCAATCTTCTTGTTGCACTCACAGTAGCCCTAGGCACTGGGGGATGGGGTGAAGTGACCTTCCAGGGTGCTACCAAGGGAAAAGCCAAAGGGACTTTTCAGGCAGAGAGGGGACCAGGGCAGTCTTTGGCGGTCACGTTCTCAGGCTGATGTGCCTGCCTAGAGTTTTGTAGAAATCTCAGGAGCACCTAGGAGCCAGGATGGTAACAGCTAACCAGTATCTGGGAGTGCAACTGAAAGTGTGTTCACAAGCTATGCAGGTCCATCATACACAGCCAGCCAGATACCCCCAAATGTCCACCCAGAAAGCAGTAGCCACTGAAGGAGGCATGATGACTCCACTGAGCTTCTCCCTGTCCCAGGTGCACCTGGCTTTGGGGATTGATCAGTCCTCTACTAATGTCTGTTCTTCTACTTCATATTTTACAAAAGTTAGGGAGAAACTATAACTAGGTCCAGGAGGAACAGATAAGTGATTAAGGCAAAACGTAACTAGATCATTGAAGAAAAGGTTAATGGGGAGGGGGTAATTGGTGGGAAAATGACACAGCCCAATGCTAATATCGACCATGGAGGAAAATTACTCTTGAAATAAATTTGAAGAGGAAGGATGCAAGAAGATATGGTTCTGGACAAAAGTGGTGGCACAGATCCTGTGTCCCACTTTCCAGCTGTCCCTGGGGAATTCATTCCATGCTTCTGACATTCCATAATCCCAGACCTAAAGAAGTGTTGGATAAGTGGGTGTGATAATGGGTGGAAAGTGCTTTGCAAGCACTTTATGTATGTAAAGAATCATAGTAACTCTATGTCTGCTAAGGGTCCCTGAAAGATGATGGCTACCCCCTATCTTCTCTGTCCAGAGGTGATGCCACTCAGAAAAATAAACTTTTGTTCAGAGACCAGGAAACCAGAAAGCCCTGGGGGCACATGCTGGTGTGCCTGCAGAGCGAGAATCTGAGTGGCACTACGACACCACAGAGCCAAGCGATGCTGTCTCAGTCCATTCAGGTTGCTATCTCAGATATCTTAAACTGGGTAATTTGTAGGCAACAGACATTTATTTCTCACAGTTCTGGAGGTTGGGAAGCCAAGATGAAGGTGCCAGCATGTTTGGCACCTGGCGAGGACGTGTTCCTCACAGACGATGCAGTCTAGGAGGCCTCACGTGGCAAAGGACAAAAGGGGTCTGTGAGGAGTGAGCACGCCATGCGGTGGAGCCCTGGAGAAAGGGGTTGATGTTCTTATGAAAGAAGCTTAAACATAGTGTCCATCCGGTTCCACACTATCTGCAGTTTCAAGCATCCACTGGGGTCTTTGAACGCGTGCCCCTGGGATAAGAGGAGACTACTGCAGTACATGTATCAACAACTTGTTGAGTACCTTGAGTTAATTGCCTGATGCAGATCTGTTCTAAATGAAGAAACAGAGAAAGAGAAAGGGGAGAAAAGAAAACAAACCAGTGAAGCCTGACGTTTTTCAGAAAGGAAAAGTAAAGCCTCCTTCCACTCTGGCTATGCAGGTGGTCACAGGGCTGAGCTGGAGAGAAAGATGAGAGACAAGTCGCACTGAGAGGCCGAGCTCAGAAGCTCAAGGCTAAGTCGACCCCACACCCGGGAGTGTCCAGCCCAGTCCTTTGCAGCACCAAGTGGAAGAAAGGTCTCCTGATTCCATGCCCAGCCCTGCCCCTGCACCTGCATGACAGAACAGACAGTTTTCACCTAACCCTCGGAGTCTCCTCTGTTCCTTCCATGCCCTAAAAATTCAGACACTGAGCTCTTCTTTTGGGGTCTCGCAGCCCCGAAGATTGCATCCTGCCTTTTAGCGTGGATTTCTTTCTCCCAGGTGCACCTGCCCAATCCAGAGGTCGCCACCGCCATAATTTACAGTTCAGACCCTGGACATCGGTGCAGTTGAGAAGGCCAAAGATCAGAAGGGGTGACCCATCCGCTGGGGCTTGGATTTGCTCTCTTCTGACTTGCTCAGCTATAAACGCTGCTGCTCTGAATAATAAACTGGGGATAATTACTTTCAAACCCCAGCGTAAAGTGATCCCTGAAGGCCCCAATCACTTGCAGGTGCTGCCTCCTTTCTGCGCTGCATGTTGTCATTTTCCCCTCTCTGTCTTTGTGGAGACTTTTGCAAGAATTCTGTTCTGTCCCTTTTGCAATAACCCATAATGTGGGGGCAGCATCTGTCCCATCTGTGTTCTCTCTGAAAGCCCAAATAAAGACAGCTCAGTGCTCAGGTTCCACAGGGTCCACCCCATGCTGAGGCTCCTCAGGTTTCCAGGCACACAGCCAAGAAGCCACCACCTTCTGTCCCTTTGTCTTGCCCTTGGATAACCTAGAAAACAAGAAACATCACAACCACCCACTTCCCTGGTCAGGCAACAAGAAAGATCAACTGGGCTCTCCTGGGTAAAGGAGCTCTGTGATTTGTGAGGTCTTGTGCTTGTACAGGGGTTAGCTGTTGTTATTATTAGCTGAGTGATGTCCATGACTCACAGGATACAATTAGGTTAATTCCTTGCTAAACCCCATGGTCCCCATAGCTGCAGTGAAACAGTCAGAGAAACAGGCTACAGAGAGGCCAGAGTGGCCATGGAGCTGCATGGTCAGCACTGCATCTGCGTGAGTTCCCGGCAGATATGCAGGTCACCTGCACCAGGCTAGCTTAGGAAGCTCAATAGTGTAGGTGTGTGTATTTGCAAACTCTTCGCTTGGGGTTTTCCATTTAAGTTCTGGTCTAGAATGGAGCACAAACATCAAGTGTATTACTGATGTTAGTGAGAGGGCTGGTCTGAGGACATAATCTAATCTCCCGTGCCTCAGTTTCCCCGTCTGTAATACAACAAGACAGCAGGCCTCATTGGGTTGTGAGATGTTTATTGGAATACATGGGGAGCCCTCTTGCATAAGGCCTGGCACAGGATACATATTAGCTATTATTATTAAAATGATACATGCACAGAACTTAAATTTAGACCTATCCAGGGCAGTCTCCAGTTACAGACAGAGAGCCTTCAGTTCTCATGTTCCTAAATCAAGTGCAGCCGCCTTCACATCACAGATGGGCACAGAGTCGGTGATCAAAATCAGTTAGGAAATTCTGGAGACGTGTCTCATGGGGACTGTGCCCCAGACACTATATCAGCACAGAGGAGTTGGAGACTCCCATCCCTAGAAAGCCCCAGGCTAGTGAGGGGTTTCAATGATGCAAAATGTAGGACAGGAGTAAGGCAGGTGGGGACAGACATCAGCAGGCTACGTGTTCTGGGGCAAGTCCAGCAGCCTCGGGCAGATTTGCAACCTGAAGCTTCACCCGCAGACCTGTGCTGCTGTGTGACCCACCCAGGCTGTGAGTCTTCTCTGGGCTTCACTTCCTCCTCTGCCTTGATTTCCACTTTCGTTCTTGAGAGGATGAGAGCATTCCAAGAAGGGCTTTGTGAGCTGCAGTGGCTAAAACCCAGGGGGTGTGGTCATCCTAGTGATGGGTTGGAGGTGGTTCCTGCTCTCCCATCTTTGGAGAGGATGAGAGGTGTTCATAGCAAAACCTACCCCATATAACCAAACCCAAGGCAGAGGACAACGGGTGGGGAGAGCTCTGTGCACAAAGGAAGAGAAACCAGCCCAGTCAACCCTGGTGGAAGAATCTGGAATGGTTTTCTGCATTACATCTCGGCCTTTATCATGGGTCTGATGTAAAAAACCTTTGAGTTAAAGTGGGAAGGGTGAGAGGCATTCCAGCAAGGGGCATGAGTACAGGAAGGACCAGAAACCACCCAGGGAACAGGTGTTAGTTCCTTTGCACATGTGAGCACCTAATATATGCTAGGTGTTGGGGTAGAAAGGTGAATGGGAAACGGCCCCTACACTCCAGAGTTCATACTGCATCAGCAGAGAATCTCAGAGGAACCAGTGAGTTGAAGGGTATGGTAAAGACACAGAGGGAGGCCCAGACGGGGGCCTGGACCCAGACTGGGGCTGCAGGGACTGCGCTGGGGTCAGCTCCCCTGGACCCTTCAAAGCAGAGCAATTAGTCCCCCTACCTTGGACTTCCTATTACAGGCTGAATTATGTCCCCTGAAAAGAATTCCTATGTTAAAGCCCTAACCCCCAATGCTTCAGCATGGGACTGTGTTTGAAGACAGGGTCTTTAAAGAGGTAATTACGTTAAAATAAGATCATTAAGGTGAGCCCTAATTTAATATCACTGGTGTTCTTATAAGATTAGGACATAGGCATCCACAGAGGGAAGACCACATGAAGACACAGGCAGAAGCCGGCATCTGCTCAGGGGAAACCCTGCTGACACCCTGATCTTGGACCTCTGGCTTCCAGAACTATGAGAAAATAAATCCTGTGGTGTAAGCCCCCAGTCTGTGGTACTTAGCTATGGTAACCCAAGCAGACTAAAATGCTTGGTAAGAGCTACCCTTGCAACAAAAGGGCATGGGCAGACATTCACTCAGGCGGCCCAGCATGTGCAAAAACACAGAGATAGGGTACAGCTTAGTGAAATACCAACATAGGCGGTTAGGCTGGAGACACACATAGGATCCTGATACTAAAGGCTGTATGTGCCAGACTGGGGAGCTTGGAAATTGTCGTGGAGGATGAGGGGCTGCTGGAATGTTTGGTGAGGTGTGAGATATGGCCAGGTTTGAATTTAGCCAATGACTCTGCTGGGTGGATTGGGGGCCTGATGTACTCAGGACCCTGCCTTGGAGAGGACCAGCTGCACAGAGTGGCCCCTTTCACCTTTGTCCTTCCTGGAGTGTGTCTTAGGCAAGTTCCTCTGGCCTATGGCCCTTTTTCCCCGGAGGCAAATTAAAACCCTAAGGTGTGACCTTCACCATCCTCCCACCTTGGTAGGGGTTGTCCTCTTGCGGAGCTCATGGTGCAGGATGTGATCACTGGACCCCAGCAGTCAACCTTTCTGTTAGACGTGCCTTTTTTCTGCTCCTCTTCATACAGGAGCAAGAGGGGAGGGTGTGACAGTTTCAGCCTCACCAAGGTGTGCCCACCTGGACCTCCTGGCTGCCTCTACTCTGGGAACCCCCATCTTACTCTTGGTGGAGAGAAGCTACAGTAGTGAGCACATGCGTGCTCAGTGGAACTGCAGCTGACACATCTCACAAGCACAGGTCCGGGACAACTAGCACAATCACAGATGCAAAGCAGAAAAGGAGAGGAGAATGAAGGCGCTCTGAGCCATGGTGCTTAGAGCCCAGCCTGGAAGCTGAGAAATGCAGAGGACATTTGTGAATGCAGAAAGTCCTCTGACCCTCAATCTTGGCTGAGAAAAGAAAAAATTGTTGAAACAGGTGGGGAAAGTGGTAGCTTTGGGGAAGGTTCAGACAGAGTAAATACAGCGAGATGTTACCTAAAACATTCAGGGGCCGGACCCTTCCAGGTGGCCCCAAATCCCACATCTGGGATTCTAGAGAATCCCTCTCCCTTCACCTCTGTGGCCTCTGCTGGGACCTTGGTAAGTGCACTGAGGTATAGATTCAAGTTGAAGGGCAGGCAACGGTCAGAGACAATGCTAATCCCTGTGCTGTTAAGATCAGGGCTCAGCCATGTTTGCTCATAAGTGGCTGAAAATCCGCTTGGTAGGGCCTGTCTGGGCCTCAGCAAGTCCCTCAAGGCCAGCGGACCACACGCTGATCAGTGAATAGATCTTTAAAAAATGTATTTATTAAAGTCTCCAGTGATTTCTATTGGATGAACTGGCAGAGCCTAAGAGGCCTATAGGAGTTGGGGGCTTGAGGTTCTGTGGCCTCCATGGTTTCCTGCTCCCTCTGGCCCTCCTGCTCTGAGGCAGCCTCCAGGCAGGCCTCTGTTGCTGACTTTTCCTCCATCAGAAAAGTCCTCTATGCTCTGGTACCTCCATGATCCCCACAGCAGCACAAATGAAATACTCCTTGAATATCTATGACCATCATCACTTTCAGTAAGAACTGCCACATACTCTAGAGAGTGGAAAGAAGCAAGTTGTTGACAAATCTGTATATTCAGTGTGTTCACTGAATTAGTCATTCAGCAAATTGATTGCTTACTTAATTGGCTTTCACTGAATTGGAAGAGCATCTGGGAGCAGCCCAGAAGCAAAGACAGGGAAATGTGAAACACTACAGTGTGGAATTGGGCCTAGAGACCAGAGAGAGTGGGAAGCTCCGAGAGTGAACAGGCCAAGGAGAGGACACGGGATGGAGGGAGGGGAAAGGGAGAAGCAGGAATTCTGGCACTTCCTGAGGGTGCACAGCCACTACCATCCTCCAAATGCCTCCTCATCTTTTTTCTCATTTCATCCTCCCACAATCATGTGACACAAAACAAGTCTTTCAGTCCCATTTGCAGGTAAATTAAGAGCCCTAGAGATACAATTTTCTAAGATTATAAAGTTAATGCTTTATACAATTTAGAGCTCTAATCCAGTTTATGAGGTTCTAAGACCCATGTTCTTGTCCATCTCACAGGTAAACTGGCAATGAAGGAGAGAGAGACCCAGAGGAGTGGTCATGATAATTCACCACTATGTTCCCAAAGCATTGCACATAGCGGGTGCACAGCAAATATCGCTTGGATGAATGAATGAGTGAGTAATAATGATAATGATAATGAGGATGATAATAAAAGTGGCTGCTAAGTATTCAGTGTGAAGAATTATCTCACTTAATTTTCAACCAAATGTGGTAGATCATATTTTTAAACCCATTTTGCAAAGGTGGCTTAGAAAAATCAGTGGTCCTTGAGTCTAGCCAAAAGGCCTTGCAATGAAGCATGAAGGGCTGAAAGAAAATGCTTGACCAAGCAATGCTTTCCCAGAGGCAAAATGCAGAGAGTTGCTTGATTGTGTAATAGGAAACTGAGCCTGGAACTCAACCCCTATGTCCTGAGTTTATACCCAGATTCCTGGGCCATGTGGTTCAAATATTTAGAGAAATTCTAAGTAACTGGCTGTGCCTGTGAGCTCCACAGGGGACGCTGTGAGGAAGAACTTTCTCTCCTCACCATCGCCAAGTACCAAGGCTGCAGGGCCCCAGTGCTGGGCCCTTCCTGCCTGCCCTCCTCCTCTCCTCCTGTGCTAGTTCAGCCCTGCATTACCCTTCCTTGGTGACAAAGGTTTGCTCTCTTATTCCAGTCTGCCCAGCACACCCCAGCCAGGGTGATCTGCTGAAGAGCAACTCAGATTATTGCACTCTCTCGCTCAAAACTGCTGGGTCCCCACGTCCCCTGCCCCCATACCTAGGAGCAGAGGGTCTCAAACTCAAGGCTGTATCAGAATCCCCTAGAGCACTTGTTAAAACATAAGTCGAGGGTGGGGCTAAGAATGTGCATTTCTTGCAAGTTCCCAGGTGATGCTACAGCTGCTGGTCCAGGGACCACACTTGGAGAAGCATAGCTTTAAATGAAAGCAAAAGGCCTCAACCTGGCATTTAAGCACTTTTATATCAGGTGCAAGTCCACATCTCCTTCATTTTCTTCTTCTGTGAATTACCATATGCATGCTGGGTTGTTATTAGGGTTACCAGGTATGTTCCTGCCTCCACATGTCCAGTGTCTCTACCTAAAAAACCTGCCTCCCAGCCCACCCCTGCCGCATGTTCCTGTCCCCCTCCAGCTTCTCGGCGCATCCATATCTTACCCACTCTGCCAAGTCCACCTGCCGTGGGAAGCCTTTTCTGACCTCTCTTAGTGGTACAAGACCATTCCTTGCCTGCTCTTGGAATAGTTTATTAGTTCTTTCTCATGCCTTTCAATCTCAAATTCTGTTCCTATGTATCTATGTAGCATATGCCCTGCTAAAATATTGGCTTACAGAGACACAGGGTGGCATGGTGGTTGTATGCACAGGCTTCGGACCCTGGCCAAGCTGGTTTCACACCTCACTTCTGCTGCTTGCTAGCTGTGTGCACCATCACAATCAACTCAATCTCTCAGGTTTTGGTTTCCTCGTCTGTATAGTGAGAGAAATTCATGCTGCCTGTGATGGTTTTAAGACACATCTGCAAATTCTTTGACACTCCTTACCCCAAATGAGGGCTGGCCTTTGTGACTCACTGGTAACAAACGGAACGCCGTGGAAGTGACACTTTGTGGTTCTGAGGTGAGGTCATAAGAGGCCACACAGCTTCTGCTAGACCCTCTTGGGATGTTCTTGCTTGGAGCCGAGCAGCCACCTGGAGACTCCATGCAGGCTTTCCAGATGATAGCCCCAGCTGAGGTCCCAGCAGATGGCACATCCACAGTGAGTGCACGAGCCTGGAAAGAACTCCTGCCCTCATTGCCTTCTGACCACAGCTGAGCAAAAGCCCGGCTGAGCCTACTCTACCCCAGGACCACGAGGATGGATGATGAAATGACTGTTGGAGTGATTTGTTCTACAGTAGATTCCTGAGACACTACTTTACATGCTTATTTCAAAGGTTAAATGAGACCTTGAAAGAATTTATTGTATTACCTGGTGCACAGGGAGCAGAGGGAGGACCTTGTCGCCCATGTTTTCGGCCACCCAACAACCTAATCCACAAAATGTTAGGTTTTGCCTCTATGCCCTCTTCCAAGTTACCTACTGTGTCAGATATTGAGATCCCATGATCTGTGCCACAGGTTTCTCCCAAAGCTCAGCGACAGTAGTTCACCTTGACGACTCGGCCCTACGGAGACGTAGGTGCAAATGGGCTTCTTCTAAGAGGATGTGTTCACAGGCTGTGCGGTGGTGCTGGGGCTCTTAGCACAGGTGTGCTCTTCATCTCTGCTCTTCATCCAGCTCCTAGACAATTACTGGGAACCCTTGCCCTCTGTATGGACCTGGCTGTCAAAGGGCCACTGCAGTTTCATGGTGTGGAGGCTACAAACTATGGTTCCACATTCCTTGACATTCCTCCCCTGGAGAGGTAGGCTACCTCCCCTCTCCTCGAATCTGGGCTCCACCAACAGAGCCTGGGGAAGTGACCTAGACACTTTGGTCTTCAGCTGCTCTAATAATCTCTCTTGAGACTCTCTCCTGGGCCCTTATCGATTATTGTTTCTTAAGCAGAACTAATAGGGAGTGTGTGTGGGTGTGTGTGTATGTGTGTACAGAGAGATCTACCTTAAGGAATCCATTCCCACAATTGCGGATACCAGCAAGTCCAACATCTGCAAAGCAGGCTGTCAGGCTGCAGATCTAGGAAACAGCTGGTGCTGTAACTCGAATCCAAACACAGTCAGGAGGCAGAAATCCCTCTTCCTCAGGGCACCTCAGTCTTTTTGCTATATGACCTTCAACTGATTGGTCAAGGCCCCCCAACACGATAAAACCTGATTGGCTTTACTCTGAGTCTACTGATTTAAATGCTCATCTCATCTAAAAATGCCATCACAGTAACAGCGAGGCTGGTGTTTGACCAAGTATCTGCTATGGCCTACCCAAGATGACACACAAAATATTCCATCACAGGCTCACTCTTTTAGAATCCAGCCACCATGCTGTGAGCTACCTAACCAGGCAAAAAGGTGAGGAGGAGGAACTGTGGTCAGCACTCCAACAGGATCCAGCCTCCCAGCCATCAAGCCCAGGCATCGAGTAACAGCACCTTCAGAAGGCCCCACTCAGCCCCAGCCCTCAGCATCATGCCTGACCACTCAAGTCTTTCCAGCTGAGGCCTTAGAGACTGAGGACGGGAGGCCACCCTGTTCTGTCCTGTTCAGACTCATGACCCACTGAATTCACAAGCACAATGAAATGGGGGCAGGTTTATGGCACCACATGTGGGGATGGTTTGATATGCAGTAATACATAACTGAAATACTAAATCTTTAGCAGAAAAATTCTCATGCAGTCCTCAGATGTAGTCAAAAGAGGATTTTACAGGCATGGCTGAAAGCCACAGCTCCCCAAACAGTCCCCATTAAACCAAATTATATGATCTCTCGCTTCTTCCCATCTCATCTTTCTTTGTTTTTCTTTCCCAGAAATGAAGCCTTCTCTGAACCAGTCCCAAGAAGTTTCAACTTTAAAGCATTAACTCCCCAAATGAACTCGCTTTCATTTCATCTTCTCATATGTCATTGCATTCTCAACAACCCAGATCTATAGGACGGATCAGTCAAAGCTTACAAAGAAATCTAATTAGGTATGGAATATGAACTTTTTATTTGATAAATAACTTAGCTGGAGAGACATTGAGAGTTACTCTATTAGAATAAAAGGAAGAAACATCATAATTGCTGGGGTTCATGAGTGATTCTCTCCATCCACGGGGCTGTCTTGTGAATGTTATAGGTTAGCCCCAGACTGTCCTGCAGCCAGCTGCCATGGAGGGCACTGACAACCACACACAAATAGTGAAGTTGCTTTGCAGGGAAACACATTTGTTGAGGAAGGAGAGGGAGAAACAGAGCTGTTTGTTTCCTACTCTGCACTGCTCAGACTGGTATAAAAGAGGAAGGCTCACTTTTGTTGAGGGGAGGGAGGATAGGGCAGGAAAACCTGGCTTTCTCGCCACATCCTGAATGTAGAAGGACTCGTGGTTCACCTGCGTCCTTCTCTGGGAAAGAATGTTTGGGAAATGAGAACCCTGGCACATCTCTAACATGTAGAAACATCCATGGACTGAAAGGCGGGACACAGCAGGCAAAGGGGGACGTGGTTTCCATATGGGACATAAGCCAGTCTTGGTCCAGCTAAGAGAGGAAGGGGTGATGGTCAGGTGGGCAAATGAAGGGAGATCCTGATTCCACCTCTCTCCTGGGGAGATCTCAGAGTCCCGTGTTCTCAATTCTATGAGAAAGCTGAAACATCTGAACAGCACAGAAGAAAGCCATGGCAATAGTGAAATTAAGACAGGTCTGAGGGGAATGAAGGGACAGAAAGCAGCGAGTCCGAGGCACAACCTGTCTGCCAGGTCTCTCATCTCCTGCCGATGGGGGGAAGAAGCCTGACTGCTGAAAGGGCATTTGGGACGTTCGCCAACTTGAGCCTCTTTTTTTTTTTTTTTTTTTTTTTTGAGACAGAGTCTTGCTCTGTCGCCCAGGCTGGAGTGCAGTGGCACAATCTTGGCTCACTGCAACCTCCGCCTCCCAGGTTCAGGCGATTATCCTGCCTCAGCCACCTGAGTAGCTGGAGGCTTTTGAGCACACAAAGCTGGGAGGAGATACTGGGTGACAGAACTAAGATCCAAAATTTACTTCACCAACCTAGAGAATTGGACAACATTTTACAAAATGAAAATGAAAGTCCAAAGAGGAAATCTTTGGGCTTGAATGTGCCTCCCAAGCCCTACTGCAGAGGAAGACAGGTAAGCATTTGGAAGCCTTAGGCATCTCAGCAACTAGGTCACCAGGAAGTTTGCCTGAAAATCAGCTGCAGTTCTTCAAATGCGTGGGCAGTTTTCTCTACTACTCAGGGCATAAGCCCTTCCAACCCCTGGTTCCAAGGACTATGGCCTATGGGAGAGGGCAGACCCACAGGGCAGTTAAGTGCTCTTTCACTTCCTGGAGGGCAGGCAGGGCTGAGGAGGGCACCAAGCACCTGTGGATCAGGATCTGGGAGCCACACAGACCGAGCTGCCCAAAAGAACCTACTCTTTTTTTCCCAGTTACTAGCACAGCTTCCCAGCATAACTTTCCCTGCATTTAACTTGTGTACTTTATTCCAGGGTAGGACTTGGAAGCATCAGGCTAGCACAGATTCCTCTGAATTTTCTGCACTTGTTAAGTTGCCCCTGGAAACTCTTTTGGGGAAGAATCCTGAGACTATTTTGGCTGGGAGAACAGAAAGAAGGGATTCTCAATGGTTAAAAAACAGACAAACAAACAAAAAAATGCCACATACCCTGCACTTTTAAAAATTACTCAATGTGTTTTTACAGCCAGGTCCATACCAAACACCTGCTCTGCCTTAAGGGTGTCTTTTTAACATAGGGTCACTCGGACCCTGGCAGAACACAGGCGTGCTTTCGAATTTCATTAAACCGGGGAAAGAGAGAACTTGGGATTTCAGGGGCTTAAAAAGAAATAAAAGAAACTTGCCTGTGAACTGTTAATTCGTATACTGAATATTTATTTTTAACACATGATTATTTTTAATGACCTGGAGTAATGAATTTAAAGTTTTAAAACACCAAATTGCTCAGCTGGGAAGAGGGTTACTGTGTGTCATGAAAGAGTGATCCATTATTTCTGCCCTGGGGTTCTTATGAAGAGGTTTGGACATGCTGACCTCCTTGGCCACAGGCTGGCGAGATGGAGATCTCCTTCCTAGAGATGTGGAGGCAGATGGCCTCTCTTTAAGGAAGATTCACGTGGGCTGTGAGGAAGAACTTCCCTTCTGGTCACTCATCGAATGCTGCTGAGAATGCAGAGGCGACTGGGAGGCTCCCTGCAGGTGAGGGCATGAGAGAGGCCATTTCTCCCTGCTCCAGAGCCTGGGAGAGGCGATGGTGCCACCAGGACACACCTCAGGAGGCCACAGTCAGCACAGGAGCGCTACTACAGGGCCCACGGTAAGGTTACGCAGACGTATTTTCACAAGGAGGTTCCAGGTATTTCATGACCTTAGCCCTCCACAAGAGGTGGGAGTTGAACATGTGGAGAAATGACTGTCTAAGCAAGGGGAGGAGCAAAGCCAGCATGAGGGAAGAGTCCCAAGTTGCCAAGTCGGACGCTAAGGGAGAGATCCACCTGGAAGGGCGCTGGGAAGAGACAGAAAGTTCTGGAATGTCGGATTGAAGGACCTATTATTATTTCTTTGTACACTTTGGGGAGCAATTACAAACGTTTGAATGAGAAGCTCTTCTTTTTTTACAAGATGGCCGTCGGGTGCAGCCACAGAAGGAGACACAGGAGAGGCTTGGAAAGAGTCCCTTATACTCACGGGTCCTAGAGCCAGGAGGGTGCTGTGCTGGGCCATGTGGAAAGGACACCAGGACAGTCAGGAGCAGAAGGCAGGGCCAGGGGAAGGCTGGGCTAAGACTTTTACTGGGGTTTCTGTGGGAAAGGCAAGGCGGGGCAGGGCGAGGAGCTTCGGAGTCACTGTGGTGGGCTTTGGACATAGATGGTGCCTAGTTGTCCGGTGCCTGGCTGTCTCCGTTCGTGCAGGCTACTGTAACAAATACCACGGGCTGGGGGGCTGATAAACAACAGTCACTTATTTCTCACAGTTCTAGAGGTTGAGAAGTCCAAGATCAAGGTGCTGGCAGATGTGGTATCTGGTGAGGGGCCTCTTCCTGGGTCACAGAGGGTGCCTTCTTGCTGTGTCCTCACATGGTGTGAGGGCCGAATGAGCTCCCTCAGGCCTCTTTTATAAGGGCACTAATCCCAGAGTTCCCATGATCTGATCACCTTCCAGAGGCCCCACCTCCTAATACCATCACCTTGGGGGGTTAGGGTTTTGACCCTACATTTTGGGGAGATAGGAACAACCAGACCACAGAACTGTCCCTGGGATGGTTAGGGCAGCCGGTATTGCCTCCTGGGGTGCAAGGCCCAGGTAAAGGAGGGAGAGCTCTGATGGGTCAGTTTGCACCTCAAAGGCATGCTCACCACTGGGCCCTTTCCTTTTTCTAAGAACTGGCCCAGGAGCTGCAGTCTCTCCTCAGATAGAAAGACTTTTTAGATGTCAAAACAAGGAATTTTTTTAGATGTCAAAACATGGCAATATGCAAAAAATTAAAAATATATACAATGTACAGCCCAACAGAACAATGCTGTTATCAGGCACCCAGGTGTGGGGCCAGTGTATGCTCCACCTGCACGGCTGGGGAGCTGTGCTGCCTCTCCACTCGGCTTTCAACCCTGTAGCGAGGGGACAATGAGTCCTGACCTCACACGGCGACTTTGAAGAGCAGGCACGCTGCTGTGTGTGAGGCCCTCAGCCCAGGGCCAGGCACACAGTCGGTACACGTGTGTACGTGACAAATACTACGACACCTTGGCTTGGGAAAGATTTATCATCAAAGTGGATTGGAGTGGGGAAGCTGAAGAGGGGAGACCAATTAAGATCCTGTAGCTCAGAGACAAGGCGGTGAGGGCCTGAGCTAGGGCGGCCTGCGGGGAGTAGGAAGGAAGGCGTGGTGGGACTCCCCAGGTTTCACTGCTGAGGGGCTGCTAGAGCCCTTCATGAAGGCATTCACTCAGGGAGCAGCTATGAAGTGCCCACTGCATGTCCAGTGCCAAGTGATGCACGGGGAGGCAGGGACGCTGCAGACCTAAGATGCTGCTGCTCCAAAACCATTGTCCTCCCATTTCTTGTTTTTTACTCTATTCCCCTATATCCCTGTACATCGCTTGATGCTCAAAGGTTAGATTTAATAAGTTTGAGGCGTCCTTGGGATTTCATGCTGGTGGTGGCAATAGAAAATGTGAGACTGGATTTTGGAAGTGAAAATGAGGACAAGGTGGAGAATCGGGAGTGATCGACTTAAAACAATTGGAATATTTGAGGTCGGCCAGAGGGGCAGTGTAGGGAGGAGAAGAGAGCAGGGGAGTATCATCGGTGTGGGGCTAGACCCTTTTATTCCCACTCCTAAGTCAGCGTGAAGCTCCCTGAGGCGACAGCTCACCATCCCGTGTCCCCCAGCACCGTAGACTTGATGGCAGCAGAGGACAGAGCAGGTCCTCAGCCTCAGGAGCCTAAACGACCCATCCCGCCATGGTTTGCATATGTTTGCCTGCTTGACAGCCACCAAAGTTTTTCATCTTATTTTAAAAACAAAATACCCCCGTACATTTAAATGTATGTAGGCATCAGAGCCTATAAATCAGTTGATTTAGAGTATCCTGTTGGCATCCATAGTCCAAGTCACATGGGGCTCAGATATCAGCTAGAAATGCCAGTCTCCTATCCCCACTACCTACTGCCCTCTCAGGCAACAGGAATTTTACTGAGGGGTGTATGTTAGATTTTTAGATGGGAAGAACAGTGGAGAACCAGACTGAGAAGCAGAAAAAAGGCAGGATAAGGACCAGGGTTGCCTGGGGGGCTAGGAGCCCCCCGCCTTCCCTCTCAGACATCAGCACCAGAAGGAACGCCATCCAGGTACTGTGTCTCACCTTGACTCTCTGGATTGAGGGTCATATCTCCCGGCAGCTCATCCCTTGGCCCAGCTTGGAAGTCAGAGACCTGCTGGATGGGAGCAGGGACAGGGAAAGAAGATTCTGCAAAACAGAGTCGTGCTGTTAGGGAGGGGGAATGGGTGCTGGAAAATCAGAGAAGCAACCATGCTCAGGGAGCTCTATATGACACCAGGACCCTGGGCATAATCAAGTACCAGAGGCCTTCAGTGTCCCAGGTACCCAGAGGCCTGCGGGGGTGGGGGTGGGGGTGAAGTGCTCAGAGCTTTTGGGAAGCAGCGTCAGCACTGAGCACCACAGAGAGCCCAGAAAAGCCTGAGCCCCTGGGAGGCATCACTTTGGAGCAGTTTCTGCATTTACTCTCTGCGTTGTGTGCCAGGGAGTATGTGGCAAACACCACGGCCTCATTCACGGCCTCCTTGTTACTCCCCTGTTCTGAATACCTTGGAACGATTCTGTCAAACTTAGAGTCAGCCACAGAAATGCAGCTTAGGATACCACTGCCCCAGGTGTGCTGCTGGGGTCTGGGCCCTCACCTGCACTCCCTGAGAGCTCCGTGCCCTGGAGAAAGGCCTCTGTGAGGGAGGGAAGAGCACCGACCCTGGACACAGGCTGTGTGGTCTCAGAGTGGAGCAGGTGTTCTGTGGTCCTCCCAGGGAGCCTGACCGATGAGATGGCCATCACCCTGCCCTGGATGCCTTGCCTGAGGGTGTCTGTGTTGCTGCTGGGTGAGTGCCAGCCCTCAGCTCACTCAAAAGCTTCTGGGCTATTTGCCTCACAGCAGTCGTGACCAGCTTTCCTGACTGGGGCCTGTGGAAAGGGAGGGAGAACATGTATCATGCTCCTTACCTCTGTTTGGCAATACTTGCTGCTGCCTTCATAGAGAAGCAGGTATAGATATCAGGTGTGAATCTGTCCAGATTGCAGTGGGAAAGCATCATTTTCCTTTACCTGTTTCAAATAAATTTAATTCTGGTCCCAAGCCACCACTTATCAGAGAAGATGAGGCACCCAGAATCAATCAGCCTTGGACTCAGCCTGCCATGGTCAGGTGCTGGCCTCTGTCCCCTCACTGTGCTGTCCTCTAAGAAAGGTGGGTGAGGCTGGCACAGGGGCTGTGGTGAACGCTCTCCCTTCCTCACACTCCACTGGGCCATCCTTTCTGCTCACCTTGTCCAGTCTCAGCACTTTCCCCATCAAGAAGACAGGTCTAGGGAACAAGAGGCTGTGCTATTCTCAGACCCAGAGAGGCCTTCCAGCACAGCATGGAGGACCAAGCTGACATTCACTACCTGCCCTTCATTCGATACATGCATCACGTCCTGACATGATCCTACGTAGTCACTGTTTCCTTTCTGTCTGCGCCACTTGGATGTAGACTTCATGATGCCTGGCCCTTTCGTTCATTTGCATCCTCAGTACTTACATCGGGCCCCAGGATTTATTTGGAAATCTGAGTGCAGGAATCACAGTGTAGGCAGGGAGAAGCGGCCACCTGAATGAGGAAGCCCAGCACATATAGATGAACCATCAAACAACAAAAAGAGAAGATAAAGGGTGAAATAGACAGCAGAAGAATTAGAGACAAATGATAGAAAGAGGCTGCCTGCAGAAATGAGCCTATGTACGGACAGTGGGGCTGAGGTGACTGCTTTTTATTGTAAGCTCTGTTGCAACACTGGGTTGTTACCATGTCCATACAGTCTCATGCTTAGCAAAGACATTCCTCCTTAATAATCAATAGTTAATTAATTAATTAATTAATCTTAATTAATGTTCCTATGTTGGCTGGGCCAATAGTATCTTCCAATAGGAAGATATTGATATTTACATATCTCTACCCTACCATTGTCATGGTTCCTCATGTTTTATGATGGTGGCTTCTATAGTCTCCATATTTGTCTTCCTGTCTCAATTTGCTTCCCCCACTAATTTAGTCCCCATATTGTGATCAGGTAAATCTTTCCAGAGCACAGATCAGATCCTGCTATTGCCCTGCTCTGAGCATTGTCATTTTTCATAAGATAAAGTTCATCTTGCCATATTAAACATTTATTGAACTATGGTCCTGGAGATTCAAAGATTCTTGCCCTCATGAGACTCACAGTCTAGTGATAACAGACGATATGCACAAGGCATTAACTAAGTGTTATGGAACTGGCAGGCACTAAGAGAGCCAGGTATACAAGAAGGGCACCAGGGGAGGAGGCCTGAATTAGTCAGCTGAAAATGGGGAGAATACGTTGGTTGGTTCAGCCTGGCCATCATTCACCGGTTTCTTCTGCTAGTGGAACTCTCACTTTTCCTTTGGGTAATTACTCCTTCTCCATTCCCCTGTGGCCTTCAGGACATTGGCACTCAAGGTTCAACTGCCCCAACCATCCAGGGATGAGCACATGATCTCAGCATGGCTTGTCATATTCCTCACACCTCTCTCTCTCAAGTATAATATGTCCTTCACCTTGTGGGACTACTATATAGCATGGACAGTTGAGCAGGTTGGACACTGCACTCCTATCCCACTCCTATAGCATCACGTACACAACATCTTGCTCATTTTTATATCTATCTTCTTCCTGCTCCTCAATGTCCTCAAAGTGAAGAGCATGTCCTCTTCTTATTCTGAGGCATCTTTGTGCAGTAGTTACGGGTGAATACGTGGGAGCTAGCAGCCGCTAGTAGGCTCTGTCACCTAATGATTTAATGACATTTGGCTTTAACTCAACCTAATGGAGCCTCAGGTCCTCTCTCTGGAAAATGGGAATAATACTGTTTTAGTCTGTTTTCTGCTGCTATAACAGAATACCATAGACCGGGTAATTTATAAACAATAGAAGCTTATTTGGCTCATGATTCTGGAGGCTGGGATATCCAAGAGCATGATGCCAGCATCTGGGAAGGGCCTTTGTGCTGCACCATCCCAAGGCAGAGGGCGAAAGAGCAAGCAAGTTACACAGAGCAAGAGGGGGCTGAACATGCTTTAATAACAAGCCCACTCTCTTGATAACTAACTCACTCCCACGATAATGACATTGAGAGCAGAGTCCTCATAAACTAATCACCTCTTGCTAGGCCTCACTCCCAACACTGTTGTTGCATTGGGGTTCAAGTTTCCAACACATGAATTGTTACGGACACATTCAAAGCATAGCAAATACCCATCATACAGGACTATGGGAGGAGTAAAGAAGGCAGATCTGTAAAGCAAGCAGCCTCTTCACACCACACCAAGCCTGGGGTGTAGTATGTGTCCAGTTAGGCAAATTAGTCTTGAAAACCTAGGAGATATACCTTTGCTTTGTGCTGGGCACTTGGAACAGATGGAAAGTCTGCCAGATCCCCCTTCTTTGTAGGGAGCACACACTTTTTCTAAGGTCTTTTCAGCATGTGACCTAACCACCTGCCTGCTTGCACGCACCACATGAGATAGACGTGTGTGGCCTACAGGCAACTTTGCGATCTGATTTCCCTGTGGACATGGCACACTTTGGTTGCAGGTAACTTACTCTTGCTTATTCCTTCTGAACTTTAACAGTAACCTTGAAAGGTAGACACTCTTATTCTCCCTACTTTACAAATTAAGAAACTAAGGCTCAAGATGGTGAAGGATTTTCTGTGGGTCACTAGGAGCAGGTAGCTAGTAGCAGTGTGGTCTCACCTCCAAAAAGTGTTTCTTTCCCTTCTTTCTTTCTTTTCTTTTTGAGACGAAGTCTCCCTCTGTCGCCAGGCTGGAGTGCAGTGGTGTGATCTCGGCTCACTGCAACCTCTGCCTCCCAGGTTCAAGCGATTCTCCTGCCTTAGCCTCCTGAGTACCTGGGATTACAGGCATGCACCACTACGCCCAGCTAATTTTTTTTTTTTTTGTATTTTAGTAGAAACAGGGTTTCTCCATATTGGTCAAGCTGGTCTCGAACTCCCGACTTCAGGTGATCTGCCCGCCTAGGCTTCCCAAAATGCTGAGATTACAGGAGTGAGCCACTGCGCTCAGCCCTTTCCCCTCTTTCACACACTCTTTTTCATTTGAAGAGCACGGTCACCAGGATTCACTTGAATTCCACCATGACCAGTCCCAATGTGGCAGCAACTCTCTACCCAAGTCCCTCTGTTTTTAGGGGTCACCATGCTAGAGAGCAACAGGGAGGCCTCTGTGGGTGCCAGGACCACCAGGTATTGATCCCCAAGGGAACAAGGGCCACATCCCAGGCCCTGAGAGCCCAGGTGAGCGCGTGGGGTTCCTGACGAGACCCACTTCTGAAGGATGATGTTTCTGACTTCCGCGCTTTAAAAGCAGGGAGTGAGCAGAAGAGGTCAGTCATGGGTTGATCCCCCAGAGTAGCACTGGCATTCATCAACTCCTTTTGGGCTAGCTGCTTTGCATTAGAGAAACTACAAGGTCACTCAGCTCACTCTTCATCTCTCTCCTGGGGCCACACTCTCTTTGCTTCTCTTGTTATTTTCTTACCCTGCTAACTCTTTGTCTCCCTCGTGTTTCTGTTTTTTCCTTCCTACCTCCCTCATCCCTCTCTCTGGTTCTCTCTGTCACCTCTTGCTTCCATCCTCTCCCTCTTTCTGGTGCCTGGTGATTGAGTCAGGAAGGTGTGGAATCTGTTTTCCTGCCCCCAGAACTGTGACTTCAAACCAAGGGAGGAACCGTTTGGGAGAAAGACTGAGGAGGGTTTAGCAGTTATCAAAGGCCCATCAGCGTCTGGGCGGTAGACTTCCTGTTTATACAGTCCTCCTCCTCCGGGGAGGCTCAGCTGAGCCTGGCCAGCTGTGGCCTGGGCAAGCCGTCAGCTCCAAGGCTCAGGATCCCACTGGTGCTGGTGTCAGGTCCTGCCTCTTACCCTTGGCCCCAGGCTCACTGAGAAGCTCTGGGGTTCCTCACACCTGATGCTGGTTTCCTCTGCACCCTCCCTCGCATCTCCCAGTCTTCCTCTATCAGAGGGTCCTGGGAGTGCGCACTTTTTAGGAGGAAGATGCTGGCGCGTCCACCCTTACCCCTGCAGTGCACAGAGGGGCTTGGTTGGTGGAATGCCTCTGACTCTCTGTCTTAAAGGCAGGAGCCCCGTGTCTCTAAACTGGAAAGGCATCTGGGAATTCCTGCATCTGTCCAGCCCTCACATACTGATTAAATACCATTCAGGTGTGAAATATGCAACTGTTCTCCTGCTCCTTCTAGGGCCCTAGTGACACAGATGGAGAAAGGCATGGATCTCCATCCGCCCTTATGCTCTCCTGAAGTTCACGTGCTGAAGAGGACATAGGCAGTGGGCAAGGAAACAAGGGACTGTCAATGGTGATGCTGCTGTGGGGCAGCTCGACAGGGACAGAGGCAGGGCTGGGGTGCAGAGGCAGTCTGCCCGACCTGACCAGGGGAGCCTCTTGGAGCAGGGATTTGTGGAATTGAGACCTGAAGAGTGAAGAGGAGACAGCCATAAGCAAATGGGAGTGCTCCAGGTAAAGGTCCTGAGAGGGCCCAGGGTTGATGGCATGGAGGCCTAGGTAGTTTGGAGAGGGGTTTGAGGAATCCTGGAAGGTAACCAGAGGCACACCTCACTGGGCCTGCGGGCCCTGGAAAAGAGTCTGGATTTGATTCCAGTGGCACGGAAAAGCCATTGGAAAATTTCCCTCCAGAGGAAAGGCAGCACCAAATTTATGATTTAAAGCCCAAACTGGCTGGCAGGAGCTGCTGGAGGGTCTGTCTCTACAGAGGACCCTGTTGTATGACCTGCACCATCCAGCAGGGGTCTGGGTGCTGTATCAGTGATGACTGAACTAAGCCCTGAGGCACTTGGATATCACACGCATGAGCTCCTCAATCCTCCCGGAAATGGCCACCCATGAACAGAGACAGACAGCTGGGGGTAGAAAGCATAGTGGCATAGTCAATGAAACACCAATTGTCCCTCAAGTGCCATCCCCAAAACCTCTTGTGAGTGTTTGCTCCAGGCCCATCTGGGTTGGAGGAGAAAGCAAGTTCCCCTCGCAGGCTGGGGGCACGCACAGCTTCAGGCCAACCCTTTCTACCTCCACACCCGATGACTCCGTATTGCTGGTGTGGAATGTGTTCTATTGACTCACACGGGCGGTGGGGCCCTCTCACCGTGGGCACAGAGTGGCTTGATGGAGATGGGTAGGCAGCAAGGACAGGGGTGCCATCTTAGAGGATTATCCCTGTGTCCCCAGGGCTGCCCACGGGGGGCTCCCCTTGAATCCTCACTTGGAAAAAGCCTCTTCCTGAATAATAAATGTTTAAAGCAGCCTTGTGACCCCACCGAGTCAGTCATGGAGGCCTCAGGTGACCTGCCACAAGACACTTGTCCCAAACCAGCCACCCCAGTGGGCAGTCAGCGTTCTGGGGACCTTATCAGAGGACATGTCCTTCTTTGGCATCAGGTGATCCAGCCTCCAGGCATATGGGAACTGTGGGGGTTGCATGTGCCAAGACTGCAGATTTCCCTCATCAGTGATAAAGACATTGATAAAAGGCTTTGCCACCCTAGGCCTCAGGGTCATATCGCAGAGGGCAGGCAGAATCGGCTCTGAAAATGATGAGAGGAGCCCAGGCTAGATTGGGAAGAGACCATCTTCTTGCCACACTTGCCCTGTTAGAAAGAAGCTGGAAGCTGACGTATCTTCACCTCCCATGCTGTGCTCTATACATGGAGTAGTATTTAGAATAATGATAGTGAGAATCATCTTCACGCTTTGAGTGTGTATTAAGTGCTTATTATGCTAAACATTTTTTCATATAGTTTCTCAATAAGTTCTCTCCTAAATTTAGAAATATTTTGAGATGACAAGGTTGGAGCTCAGAGAAGTTAAGTGACTTGTCTGAGGTCACACTCACATAGGCTAATCTGGACTATAGCTCAGGTCTTCCTAACTCCAAAGTCTAGGCTTGTAACACCTGAACTTAATTCAGACTAAAGTTGTAAAGTTCCTATTCCAGAGTGTGAGTTGATTCATTCTCAGCAAATCCTTTGGGCACTGTCGTAACTCATTAAGCTAAAATCCCCTTGGGGAATGTTTACACACAGTGCTGGAACTGGGTCAGCTTGTGTCCCCTTTGGAGTTGAAACCTGGGCCCAGAGTGAGCCGAGTCAGGAAGCAGCTCCACTTGCAGAGTGCTGAATGCTGCCTCTTCTTGTTTTATTTTTCCTGTTTCCATGTACTATAAAAGCAGCACAGGCTTGTTTCAAGAAATGCAAACATCATGGAAAAACATCATCTGAAAGTGTAACAGTCTGTACGTTAATCAGGGTCCCAGCAGAAGACAGATGGCACACTCAAACTAGGGTCATTTCAGAGGAGTTTAGTAAAGTCACTACTTGCAAAGGTGCAGGCAGGTCACAGGGTGGGGAAGCAGTCATCCAATGCAAAGGCAGGGTGCTTTGGGTAGATGGTTCCCCTGGGCAGAGCTCCCAGCCTCCATCAGCAGAAACCGGGAGTAACCTGGCTGGAGGGCTCCAGGGAAGAAACATTCTGACCTCAGCTCTTCCTGCTGTCTCCATAAGTTGCTGGTGGTGCAGACAGCAGTGCTCCTGAGTGGTTCCAGGACAGAGGTCTGGGCTGAGACAGTGGGGATTAGATTCAGAGGGGCCAGAAGGTATTCCTCACATCCCTCAGAATTTTATCGCATAAAGTAACCTCTGTGGGCAGTGATGTCTCTAAACACACTCCTGCGGACTGAGTCCAAAGGTCACTCGCCCACCTGGATTGTTCTCCCCACGGAAGCCCCTGCAGTTGGCTGCCCTGGAGTACTGCCAGGAATTGAGAGAGTAGAATGCAGTATTTGCTGCATACACAGAGAATGTCATGAATTGAATGAGAGCAATGGAAACATGAAAGGTGGGCAGGGAGGTGGTGGCACAGAGATGGGCTGAGAAGCAGAGAGGAGGATGGGCCAGCATCCCCATCCAGGCTGCGGGGCTGGGTCCCCACATGCTGCTTCTGGAAACCCTCCCCTCCACTAACTGGCTCCCTGCTGGCTCCATACACACATGTGTACACACACACACACACACGTGCATAGAAAGCTCCCTGTGCAGCCAGGGGAGGTGGCAGGAGAGGGCAGGTGTGATCACACATGGAGGCCCAGAGAGCTCTAGGAAGTTATCGAAGTTTGAGTTTGATTGAAAGCCACAGTGGCTTTGACGATGGGAAGGTGCGTGTGTGTGTGTGTGCGCGCGCACGCTAGGGGTGGGGTGGGACCCTCAAGGAATCATGGCAGCTCCAGGTTTTTGGCTGGTGATATCACAAGACAAGGAAGCTGGGAGTTGAATGTGCTTAGGTGGTAAGGGGGATGTGAGAATCACGTTTTCTCTTGGTCTCTGCAAAGGTTGAAATGCCTTTGACATCCAAGTAGGTAACTGAATAAATGAGTTGGAAGCTCAGCTGAGAAGTGAAGACCCAAGATACACGTGTAAGATTCTCAGCATCTGGATGTAGCACATGGACTCCAGAAGCTGCCTCACTCTGAGTGCTTCTGTGGATAGGAGGTGGGTAAGCTCACCTGCTTCAGCACTGGTCGGGGACCTGTGTGTGTGTGTACGTGTGTGTATGCCTGCGCATGTGCATGTTTCTGTCTCTCTCTGCCTCTTTCTCTCTCTCTCACCATCCCAGGACAGGTGGGAAGCTGAGGAGGGGAGGACGCAATCCCCGGAATGGGCTCTGCATGCCTTGCCTCTGGGCATCGAGGCAGAGCAAAGGGAGTGGGAAGAAATCAGAGAGAAAGGAGACCAGGAGCAGCCTCAGAGCCGGAGCCCAGGGTGAGCGCTCCCCGCCAAGCCCTGGGCAAGGGCAGGCAAAACAGAGCTCTCCCGGGACTCTCAGGCCTAGCATCCAGAAAGGGCTGGCTCAGCACTCCCTAGAGAGAGAGAAAATGCCTCAAGGCTTCAAGGAGACCATGGGCCGGATCCCAGGCACAGCAGCATGGGTTTGTTCTGCGATACAGGTGGCTGCTGCAGATTCCAGGCAGCCTAAAAGGCCCTGGGAAGTCACTGGGCTCAGGAACAAGGAGGGGCTTTTTCAGGATCTCTAGTGACAGAAACGAGACCAAGTTTTACATGCCCTCTGGTGCCAGCCTTCACCCCTGCCGTCCTGTTTGTATTGTGGGGGCTGGTTAGAAAGGGAGCAGCAGCAGGGGCTTCTCCTTAGGGAGGGAAACATGCCCGAATGTGAGCCAGTGGATGCCAGAAACCAGGGAACAGCACCCATGCCTCTTTGCAAGACATCCTGGGGAGATGTTTGAATAAGAAACCCAGACAGTAACTCCCCAGTCCTCTTGTCAGCTGGACGATGGAACTTCTACTCCCAGGGGCACTGAAGTCAGTGAGGAAGATCTTCCAGGCTAGCTCAGCCCAATCTAATGGATGATATCACAGTAATCAAACCTGGAAGAAATGCCCCGGACTCCCCTGGGCGGGAGCGGTGCTCATTGAGTGGGTGAGCAAGAGGCAGAATTAACACCCTGGAGTTGAGCATCTCTTTCAATCTTGAAGTCTCATGTTTCTCTGTCCCTGTGGCCCTGGACAGCACACAGTCGCCACTGGCACACTGACCAGCCCCACATAACAAGGCCGCATGCCCGCGGTCTGGAGCACAGGCTCCCTCTCACCCTGTGGTCCTGGACCTGTCAGAAATGCATATGCCTAGGTTCCACCCCGACTTGCCAAGCCAGAACCTCGGGGGCAATCAAGAACCCTGTGTCTCAGCTAACTCTGAGGCTCCCTCAAGTTTAAGAGCCACTGGTCTAGAGCAGTGACTTCTCACCATGGCTGGGCACTGAGATCGCCCACAGAGCTTTAAAACGCACTGCCCCTGGTCCACCCGAGGCTCTGATTTCACAGTCCCCCAGAGTGGATTTCACGAGCCAAATGGGCAGCCGGGCTGAGAGCCCAGGCCCAGACCTTCCCCCAGGAGGCCCCTTTTTCCTAGACTCACTTTTCTCATCTCTTTCCTTTGCTGTATTTCATTTACTAGATTTTTTTTTTCAGAATTTTCTACTTCTCTTTTCTTTCATCCACTTCCCTGAAAGCAGGTTAGGGTGATAGTCTCCTTTCCAAATATTCTTGGAGGAAAAGTACTAAACAAGAGACTTATGAGCAAGTCCTCTGTCTGGGGTTTTGTATGTGGATAGAAAAAATAGTAGATTCCGTTTTTCTGAATGTTTCTGTCTGTCATCCTGGGGAGTTTCAGTGTTCTATATTAAACTGGCTAAGGCATATTATTTGTTTGTTAAATAAAATGAATGTATTTTATGTTAACGTATTTCCCTTGGAAATATAAGTATAAGAAAGTCTTAAGAGAAATATTAGCTTGACATATTATTCAAATTATGATAATTTGGCCAATGCAAAATCCTCAGGGCATATCAGCAACACCGAGAAAAATGGCACTGCTTTGTAAATACGTAATGTGTGACAGTTTTGCTGCCTTCCTTCTTGGGACAGTAAATCAGGCTTTAACTGAGGAGAAGGTAAACAAACTTGAACTTGGCTGCATGACGGAAAAAGACTTTCAGAGAGGCGAGATGTGGAACGGCCAGCTGCCCTGACAGGGCCTGGCAGCAGGCATGGCAGGGAGGAAAGTGTGGGCCTGGTGGAGCTCACATCCCATGGGGAGGACGAACCATGGGCACATGAGCAAGGAAATCAGATGATGCAGAGAGCTCAGGCTGGGAAGGTAGTGGTGTGGTGCCGAAAAGATGACCCAGGAGGTGTCGCACTCGTTATAGGGGAGGACGCAGCTGCAGCCTCAGTGGTGTCATGGGGCTGCCAGGCTGAAAAGAGGTCCTGGGCAGGGGAGGATGCATTTGAAGACAGTAGGGAGGCAGAAGTGAGCCTGTGTGACCAAGGGAAAGGGAAGCTGGAGAGGGCTGATGCAGGGCATTCTTAAAGGGTTTCAAACTATATTCGCACTCCTTTAGAGTGGAAAAATCAATGCAGAGCATTTTTAGTTAGTTCCTGCAGTAAGCTTCTATAGTATCAGGCACGGGTGGGGAACCTAAAAACTGGATTTTTGCTCCAGAATCTAACACATTGCTGCCTTTAAAGCACTTTTCAGTTTCCTTAGAGGAAAGTAATTGGTTGGATCCACAATCCTAAATAGTTCAAGACAGTGATAAAGACTCTCCTCACCTCGCTTAAAATTAAATATTTAATATGATTTTATAAATTCTATTTTTCACTAATTTCAACTTCACTTACCTCCCCCACCCGCACCCTCAGACTTTCCCCAGTCTCTGCATATTTTTTAATACCACGGATGACCCCCGCTGCCATGCACAATGAGTCGGGCAGCCTCCACGTTTCTGTTTCAGGACCCTGGGAAGTGCAAAGGTGCCTGGACTTTGGAGCGTGCCCAGAGCATCACCATCCGAGGCTTGAGCTGTCTCCAGAGCAGAGAGCTCCCTCTGGTTCACATGAGTTTCAGACTAGATTGGGGGCTTGGCACGGGGTCTCTCCTAGCTTCTTTAGTTCCTGCCTAGATTCCAAGCCCAAACTTGCCAAAGATACTTTTTTCTTGTCTTATTTTGTTTCATCTTAATGTTGAATGGTGTAAATATGTAAATGAAAATGATGAGGAAGGACATATCAGTGCTGGGAACCTAAAACGTGCTCTGCTTTGATTCAATTTCTGTAAAACAACTCATGGTGTGTGTTGAAAGGAGACGGAGATGAAAATCTTACCTCCAAGCTGCACTGGACATTTCGATTTATCCTTGTAAACAACCTCTAGGTGGGAGCCAGGTTGAGAGGTGAGCATGGGGGATCCTGGTGGACAGCTCTCGGCCCTGGCTATTTGTCTTATTTTACTTGGAAACCTTTTTTTTGGCGGTGGTGGGGGGTGGGGGCGGGTGGGAGACCATCTGGCTATGATGAGTAGGGATCCGTCTTTGTTACACTGGCATGAGCTCATGCTGGACCCCCTGGCAGGCCAGCTGGTGGGGTGAATTTGCTGTGGAACCATTGGGAGTGAAAGACAAAGCTGGGAATCTGAACCCCCAAGAACATGGACATCCAAACATGTATGTGGAAATCTGTGGTTTGTGAACCATCAGCACAATTAAGAGAGGGTAAAATCCAAAAGAAAGATTTTCTCTTCACAGGTGAAAAAGCAAAAATAATTTCAAACTCTGTCCTTGGCAGCTGAATTACAATTGGATATGCTCTTGTCTCTTACAGAGACAGGTGTCTAAGTAGCCACTGAGGCTACCCCATCCCATTTGAAGTTATAGGTCAGAGAGCTGCAGTGGGTGGCAATTCACATATCCTTAGGCTATTTGTTTAAATAGTCTGTTCAAAGTAATTAAAATGTCTTGCAATGAGATCATGATGGTTTAGGGTAGAATTTTAGGAACTGGAAATTTCCATGAAATTGGGAAGAGGTGATGACTCTGGCTGATAACTTGAGGAATGGAGCTTAAAGCCCTGGATGTGGGGGACATTCAGGAGGAGGCTAAGCTAGGAATTAAGTAGCCCCTGGTGTACCCAAGACCAAGGCCAGGCCCTAGAGCACATGCATTTAGGATGATTCCTGAACCCTGACTTCCTAGTAATGTCCCGCCCTTGGGCATTTCAAAGAGCCCTGACTATCACAGCAAGAGTACACTGGGGAAAAGTCTAAGTAAGGCGACTGCAATCTTACATCCCTGCCTGTCCTGCAGCTAAGGAATGTCTTTAACACAGACAGACAAAGAGATGTCACCAAGAGCACTTGTCACTAAGAGATGAGTGATGACAACGGACATAGAAGAACCCCAAGAATTAAGGGAAGAACATGCATGTTTGAAGGATTCCAGGGACAAAGCCAGAGAGGGGAATCTTACCTTAATACTGCATACCCTGGCCAGGCAGCATATGCAGCCTCAAGGCCCCAATGCTAGCTCAAGCCAACACAAGTAGAGATGCTGGGGAGGGACACAGGTGGTCTCCAAGATGCTATTCAGACCCCTTTCAAAGTCTTGGAGGAACAAAGTGACCACGCATCCTGATGTGCCTTGGACTGTCCCAGTATTTGCCTATTGTTCTAGCAAAATGAAGGACAGAGTCCTCTTCTCTGTCAGAATGTCCTGGTTTCAATGATAAACTCTATGGCCAGCCTGTCAAAGAGTGAGGGCAACCCCAGGTGGCCCTGTGCAAGTCATTCTCTTTCTCTTGCCTCCAGAGCAGCCAGCCCTGAGTGTGGCACAAAATTGGCACTTGGGAAGACTTAACTGGAGTAATTTTTATTGTTATTATCCCCCTTATTTTCTACCAGTCTCCTGGCTCCTGTGTTCGTGCTAACTGGTCAAGGCAGAGTCTAACCATTCCTTTTTCCAATTCCAGAGTGCATTTCTAGCTCCTCCCTTCTGAGCTCAGGGCTGCTCAGGGCCCAGGCCAAGTGTTAGCCAACATTGTCATATTGCATGGCCCTGCGTGTGCCGGACCCCTTGAGAGTTCAAGTAATGTTGCCCTCCACTCGGGGGCAGCTCACAGCCCAGCAGAAGTCAGAGAAGTGTCTGATGCCCTTTTGGTTCAAGGTGACCCCCTCTCATCATCACAATCCATCCCTACCCACTGATACCTTCATTTATCCCTCCACGGCTGTGGCTCAGACACACAGGAAGGAGGAACTCAATGCAGACAGCTCAATAAAAAATGTGGAGACTCAAGCTTCACCTACTTTTCTGCACATGGCTTAGGAAAGTGCTAACCTTGCCTGTTTTCTCATCTGCAAAACAGAAATATTATCTCCCTTGCAGGGAGCAGGGAGTATTAGTCAGAATGTGCTAAGCACCTGGAATGTAGAAGGGTGCAATGAACGCTAGGTTGGTATTCTTACCTGCATTCAGGCTCCAGTTCTGCCCACCTCCAGGCAGTCCAAGGCTGTCCCTTCTCCCTGTTCAGGGTGAAATGGATGAGGAACCATAGACAAGGAGACCAGGGCTTGAAGAGCCTCAGAGACTTCCCTTCCCAGATCTCCACTGTGGTTTGTGATGGGTGAACACTGACCGCATTGACTACATGACTGGCATTCCACCTCAAACCCTGTGGAACTCGAACTTTTCTCTTCCTGGGCTGGTCTCCCTGCTTGTACCTGGTTTACAGGGAGTATGAGGAACCCCAGGCCAGGCCAGGGATTCAGATGCTCCAGAAAGCAGCTCCAAGTTTGGGTGAAGAGAAGAAGCATCCAGGGAGGAAGTGCAGCAAGAACCTGGGGCTTCTCCAGGCTTTCCTGGAGGAGGAGGGGAGGGTGACGGAAGAGGGCTGGAGGAACAGGAGGCTTTGCATTTCCATCCATGAACGCAGCAGATCCCACAAACTCCCTCACTCTTTGACAGGCTGGCCATAGAGTTTATCATTGAAACCAGGACATTCTGACAGAGAAGAGGACTCTGTCCTTCATTTTGCTAGAACAATAGGCAAATACTGGGACAGTCCAAGGCACATCAGGATGCGTGGTCACTTTGTTCCTCCAAGACTTTGAAAGGGGTCTGAATAGCATCTTGGAGGCCACTGATTGTCCAGGGCAATGACCCCCTCAAGTCCCCTCTTGGGAATCTTAGAATTTGAGTTTCCACCTTTCCAGGAAGCCATGCTGTGGTCCCTGTCCCTGTGGCTTCCTGAGAAGTCAGCAGGGGGCTCCATGAGCCTTGCCCTGCTGGACCAGGCTCCCTGAGAAGGTTCTGTGGTGGGGTTCAAGATGCGCCGCACTCAGCATTGGGTTTGTGTACACAAGAGCAGTGCACTTTTTCGACCACAACCTACGATAAACATGGTATTTTACATCATCATCATGTGTTCACCCCCCCACCATACACACACACTCAAGACTTGTTCTTCCCCATAGTAGATGTGACATATGCCAAAATTTCTCATTTTATTCTCTTCTTTCTTTTTTATTTGAAAATACATTTTTCTTTCTTTTCTATTTTGTTTCTTTAAAATGCTGTTTCTACTAGTTTATGTTAATTTCACAACCTGACTTTGTCCAACATTTCCATAAATGGATTCTCATTTAAACCCCAGAAATATCCTTGGGTCATCCAAGGCAAACCATGGACCTGAGCCTGGCAGCTCCTGTGCTGCCACCTCTGCCAGGGAGACCGCCTTGCAAACCACAAGAGAAGGTTGTTAAGTGCACTGGCTCCAAACAGCCCAAGGATGGGCTCCTGCCTCCCATATCCCAGCTCTGAGACATGGGGCTCATGGCTGCTCTGAAGCTCCGTGTCTGTGTCCATTACATGGAGAGGGCTGGTAGCTCATGGGATTTTTGGGACAACTGGAGGACATGGTACCTGAAAGTCCTGTGTGGGCCTGGCAGGCACAGGCTGCCCTGGAAGGTGCATGACCTAGGTGTTGGTCTGTCCCTAGCAGGAGTTCTGTCCTGAACTAAGGAAACGTGCAGTGAATGCATTAGGCTCCAGTTCCCCTTGGCCTCCTGAGCAGGGAGAGGCCCACACAACCTGAAGGGCAGGCGCTCTCTCAGAGAAGGAACTGGAACAAGCTGGTCCCTGGCAGGCCTCCTTCCTCAGTGAAGGCACCAACAGGGCCCTGGAGGGTTCCCACAGTGGCCAGAAAGAAAGCCACCTCCCCCAAGGCTCAGGAATGCCCAGAATAGTTGTTTCCTCACGGCCTACAAGTCCATGTGACCCAGGCTGAGGGTCCCACGTTCGGGGAAATGCCTGGGAAGGGGAAAGGACAAGGGTAGCCTGTGGCTGCATCTGGGGCCTTCCAGACTGACCAAGGCCGATCGCTCCTCCTCCCCATCAGCTTGCCTGGCTGCAGCATAGACTTTGGCCACTGTCTGGGAAAGCTGAGCATAGCCACCAGTGCCAGCCACCATCCTGAGCTCTTGGCCTTTCCCTCAGCTCCTCCCTGGAGGCTGGCCATCTTGCTCAGGTCTGGCTGGGAGCATCAGCCTTTAGGCCAAGCCAGCAGCAGCCAGAGTGGACGGAGGCCTCCACCTGGCAGGGCAATGGGGAAGGCATGGAGAACCCTAGAAGGGAGGCAGGGGTTCCTATGGTTACAGGATCAGGTTTGGAGCCAAACCGACTCACATCCAAATCCTCACTCTGTCACTTCCCAACTGTGTCCATTTTTGGAAAGACTCAGCCTCGGCTTCCAGTACTGATTTTGTGAAGAACTCCACTCGGTGCTGTCTCTTTCCTCTAGGGCCCTGGCTATGTCCTGAGGTCTGGCCAGCCATCCGCTGCCGCATGGCAGGCCTGTGCTGAAGCACCAACAGCAGAGATCTGTTCCAAGGCTCAGGAACGGGACCTGCGGCCGCTGTGGTCACCCCCTGGGGCCACCGGCTGCAAAGCCCAAACCAGCTGTGTCTGTCCCAGTGCTGGCCTGCGGTTTGCACAGGCAGCATGTGCAGGCCCCACTGGGAGCAGGGAAGCCTCGGAAGGGAATGCCTCTAGGTAAGGGATAGTTCTTAAATTCAGGCTCACAGGGAATAAACACTGTAGTGTTTCTCATGTGCTGGGACTCCAGGGGGAAGGGCCAGACACAGGGGAGTCTGCAGAAGGAGTAGTGCGGGTAACTACTGATGTACCAATATTGGAGTGAGATGGACTTGGGTACCAGTGTGACCTTGGGTGTGCAAATGAATGCACAATCCTGGAGGTAGTTTCTGTCTTCATTGCAGAGATGAGTGGAGAAAGCGTCCAACATAACTTCCTACTTAGCTATTGTGCCATCATTCCAAAATTATTGTAGTACCTTCTATGTGCCAGTCACAGCAACTGATAGGCAAACACAACAGACCAAGTCCTCCCTTGCTGCACAGCACAGGGAAGCAGGCAAGAAATGAACAGATGTGCTGGGCAGTGTGATGGAGAGGAGCAGCAGCAGGAGGAGGCTGGGGGCGCAGCAGCAGGGGAGGAGGGGGCTTCTGCAAAGGCTTTTCTGACAAGGCCATGGTGAGCAGAGGCTGCAGGAAGGGAAAGGTGAACCACGTGATGATATGCAGGTCAAGAGACCACCTGCTGCAAAAGTCCTCTGCCAGGGGTGGGCCTGACCTGTTGAAGTAAGAGAAGGAGGCCAGTGTGGCTGCAGCAGAGAGGACTGAGGTCAGAGACATGCCAGGCTGGTGGGGCAAACCTTTGTAGGCTGTTACGTCACATGGGCTGGGAAGCCACTGGAAGGCTTGAGGAGGTGGGCTGCAGCCAACCATCATCACAAGCCACTTCAGCTGCTTCTGAAAAAGCCTGAGGGTGGACAGTCAGGGGTTAGCACAGTGATTTAAGCAGGAGGCCCCTATGACTTGGACCAAGACAGTAACAGTGAGAAGTGATTGGATTCTGGAAATCTTTTTATGATAACTAACTGGTTTTGTTAATGGTTTAGCTTGGGGTTGTGTGAGAATAAAATCAATCAAAGATAAATATAAGGGCTTTGGCGTGAGCCACTGAAAGGATGAGTTGCCATTTGCAGAAATGGGGATAAACAGGTGGAAATTCAGAGTGTCATTCTGCATATGGTGCATTTCAGAGGAGCAGCTGGGTGTACAAGTTTGGGCTGGAGACAGCACTCTGGAATTCCTTCACGTTTCCATGGTGTTCAAGACCAAAAGAACAAGTGAGTACAACTGGTGCTCAAGAAGAGCTAGGGGCCAGGTGCAGTGGCTCCCGCCTGTAATCCCAGCACTTTGGGAGGCTGAGGTGGGCGGATTACCTGAGGTCAGGAGTTCGAGACCAGCCTGGCCAACATGGTGAAACCTCGTCTCTACTAAAAATACAAAAATTAGCCAGGCATGGTGGTACACACCTGTAATCTCAGCTACTCAGGAGGCTGAGGCAGGAGAATCGCTTGAACACAGGTGGCAGAGGTTGCAGTGAGCCAAGATCATGTCACTGTACTCCAGCTCAGGTGACAGAATGAGACTCTGTCTCAAAAAAAAGAAAAAGAAAAGAAAAACAAAAACAACAACAAAATAAGATGAGCTAGGAGCACTGAGCCCTGAACGCTGTCACAGTGAGCTGTCTGGAGGAGAAAGAGGAAGCAGGGAAGGGGAATGAGAGGGTGCGAAGCAAAGAAACGGGCAAGAGTGGCCTCCTAAAGGCCAACCAGAAAATGTGCTTCAAGGAGGGCGATCGACAATGTCAGGCGATGCCAAGGGACTGAGGAAGCTTAGCATTGATAACTGGCCTTTGGATTTCCCAGCATGGGGCTGACTGGCCTCCTAGTGCCCGAGCACCTGCAGCGCATGAGCCATAGGGTCAAAATGCTATTGGGCGTAGGCTCAATGAAGGGAGAAGTGGAGAGACAATGGGCATGGGGAACACAGACAACCCTTTTGAGGGCTTGTGTGTGATGAGAAGCAGAGATACTACAGAAGATGCAGTGGGATATAGCTCAGAGATCGTTTTCAATGGTGCTTTGCTTTGTTTTTGATAGGAGATATTATAACATGTTGGCAGGTTAATGTAAGCAGTGAAAAAATTATGGTGTGGTGAAAGGGGAAGTCAGGAGAGGCATCCTTGTGCAGGTAAGGACTGCTTGTCTCTACGTCCCAGATGCTGCGGGCCCGGGAGGGGGGTGACAGCAGCTACAGTGCATATATATTGGATGAGAGGGTGGACAAGAGGTGAAGCTTGTGAAAACCCCCTTCTTCTTCTTCTTTTTTTTTTTTTAAAACTTTTAAGTTCAGGGATACATGTGCAGGCTTGTTGTATAGGTGAACTCGTGTCATGGGGGTTTGCTGTGCAGATTATTTCATCCACACGTATTAAGCCCAGTACCCATTCGTTATTTTTCCTGATCCTCTCCCTCCTCCTACTCTCCACCTTCTCACAGGCCCCAGTGTGTATTGTTCCCCTCTGTGTCCATGTCTTCTCATCTTCTAGCTCCCACTTATGTGGAACATGTGGTGTTTGGGAAAACCCCCTCCGTAATGCTCCCTTTCATTCTGTGACAGAGGAAGCCAGATCATGAGCTGCAAGTTGACAAAGGAGAGGAGGAAGAAAGCTTAAGGAAAGGCAAGAAAGTATGGAACAAGCCCCATACTGGGCTGAGTAGAATCAGGCAGCTGAGTATGAATTTTGAGAGTGGACAGCAGGGAAGAATTTTTTCTAAGCTCCGATCAGCTTTGGAGGTGCAGGTGCAGGTGCAGGGTGGACTGAGTGAGACTTAGCTGGGGAAGGTTAAACAGCAATTGACAGCTGGGTCCTTCATTCTAGGCCCGGGGCTCTTTCCACTCGGCTGCCAAGTCCACAAGCCCCACTTGCTACCCCAGGCCCCTCCATTCATAGCAAGAATAGGAGGGTTGGGGAGTTCAGAGGCTTCACCTATGGCTTCACTCAGCTTTGTTTCTGTTTGGTTTCATGGGCCAAGAGGTGGACACAATTCCTTATGCTCTTACATGTAGCAAGGCAATAGCCTTGAAATCCGAGAGCAGCTAAGATGGGAACCCCAGGGTTGGGCTCTGACTTGACCAGAGGCTGCCGCCCAAGGCCTGGTGCTGCCTTGCAGCCTGAAGAGTCAGCTTACTCATTAAGTCTGTGAAACAACCATGACTAGGCACTGGCAGGAAACCCTGAAAAGGCATTATGGAGCTTCCTCCTAGTGGTGGATGCCTAGGAGCGGACTCCACCTGAGGACAGCTAAGGATTTAGCTGTCTCCAGTTTGCTATGCTCAGCAGATACACAGACTGTGTGGTGGACCCCAGCCTTCCCTGTACACACCTGTGGCTGTGCCAGAGCTCTCCTAGGCTGACAGATGTTCACCTGTCTCTCCACAGCTGATGCTGGGCAGGCAAGGTGGGTGCTGCCTGGGTCCTGTGTGCCTTATGTGGAGGCTTCAGGAATGCCTCTGGGTCTTTGATCAATCCTAATGGGTAGCAGGCACGGCTAGGGAATCTGTGTGGTCTAAATCAGGGGTCCCCAGCTCCTAGGCTGTAGACCAGTAGGGGTCCACGGCCTGTTAGGAACTGGACTGCACAGCAGGACGTGAGCTGTGTGTGGGGGAGCACTACTGCCTGAACCCCGCCTGCTGTCAGATCAGTAACAGCATTGGATTCTCCTAGGACCGAGAACCCTATTGTTAACTGCGCATGCCAGGGATCCAGACTGTGCACTGCTTATGAGAATCTAACTCATGCCTGATCCTCTGAGGTGGAACAGTTTCATCCAGAAACCACACTCACCCCACCCTGCACTGTCTGTGGAAAAATTGTCTTCCAAGAAACCAATCCCTGGTGCCGAAAAGGTTGAGGACTGCTCGTGTAAATGGTCTTTCTTTGGAGCTTGCAAGTTGACCCTGGTGATGATTATTTGAGTGTAAATAGCAGAAATCCTCATTTTAGCTCCAAGAGGATTTACTCGGAACACACAGAACCCAAGGCAAGGAGTGCGGCCAGACCTCACCAGGGACCAACGCCCTCCGAGGTTCTCCAGGCCCTCCATGGGCAGCCACAGGTTGCTTCCCTCTAGGGCTTCCTGGTCTTGCATCCCCACTTCTCTGAATCTGTTTCAAGCAGTGGAGGCTCCTTCCGCTTCTGTCTCCCGGCGGCCCACACTCCAGAGTGCCCAGTCCTCAGCTGCAGGCACAGAGAAAGGGAGCAAAGTCTGATGCTGTTGAATCACAGCCGTGTACTCCTGTGATAGAAAATCAGATTGGCTTGCAATATGCATCTGGTGTCCACTTCATGCAATCAGCCGTGCTGAGGGAACCCCATCACTGTGGGGGTCCAGCTTTCTCAGCTGTGTTTGTACCTCCCACAAGTGATGGGAATGAAGAGGCTGCAACCCAGTGCCCTGTGCCCCCCGTGCCAGACTCCCTGTGTGAGCTACACCTCCGGCTTCTAGAATAAGTCCTCTTTCCAATTCACAGGAGGATACCACCTGGGCTCTCCATGCCAGCCCTCATGGGCTCAGTAGACCACCCCTCCAAAGAATTCACTTTTCTCAGGTTTCACCTTCACAAGCACTTTTTAAGCGAATCCTCACTGATGCCTAAATTAGGGGTCTTTTCTGTTTTATGCTTCCCTGATGCCTGAATACACCACAATCTATGAAAATACCCACTTCTCACACGGCAGTCGTCAGACTGCAGGCTTCGTGGAATTAGAGCGAGTGTGTCTTGCTCCCCACACTCCTGCGGTGCAGGAGTGGCATTGCAGCTGTTGTTGGCCGAGTAAATGGGGGACAGTGCAAGCGTGCCAGGGCTCAGGCTTTCTTTCTGATGCCAGGTCATTTTGAAGGATTGCCCGTTGTTGATTCCCAGTGCTAGGATAGCTGTGTGGTGTGCTGGAGACACAGGGGATAAGACCCAGTGACTTCTCCTCATCCTTTATCTGAGGGGCAGGCTCAGCTTCCAGATCACTTCCTGCTCCCTTGGTCTCTGAGCTTTGTTAAGGGGCTCAGCAGAGGCAGATGTGGGTCTTATTCTAGCTCTGTGGACTCCAGGAAACAGGAGGTGAAGAGAGGGAACAAAATGGGGAACTTTTGGGGTGGAGGGGTGGGCTTTGTCCTGTCCCTCAAAAGCTAGCTGCTTCCACACACTCTCCCAGTCTAATCCTCCTGACCCTTGGCAATAATAAGCTTCGGTGTTGCAGCTGGGAGACTGGAACTCACAGAGATCAAGGGATGCATCTCAAATCACAGAGGGAGCAGAGAGTGAATGGGACGCAAGCCCCAGTCTACTGATCTTCCATGAAGCCTGCACAGGTCCCCTGACACCATGCTGCCCTTCCCGGCCTGCTCTAACCCTTCTCCCTTTCCCAGTCCATCTGCAACTTAGCGCCCACATGATGACCATCCCATTAAGTCACGGGAAGGTTTGGCACGGGATGATGTGATCACATCTGGACCAATGGGGAAGAGGGCTTGAGGACCGGATAATCTGACTCAGACATTCGGAACTTTTGTGCTGACCTCTCCTTTCCAGCAAGGTTGACTGTGGATGACAGCGAATGTGCTAGAGAGTGTTAAGGGCTGACCTCTGTGAGGACCAGAGTCTGTTTGCCGGGCTCATCTCCTATGCCCCATGTCCAGGACAGTGCTGGCTAGTCATTGCTAGATGACAGAATAGTGTCTGGATTCCAGCAGGGTCCCTGTGCAGAGCAGGAAACACACAGAGCATTGGTCCTCAGCAATTATCATCAGGGCCAGACCTCTGTTGCATTCTCCCAGGACTGAGAAGGGCAGTGTGGAAGTTTTCCTCCTCATAGCTGTCAGGAAATACCTGAGACCCTTGCACAAAACCATCCCTTGTGGAGTAGAGGAGATGCTGGCCTTTCAGAAGCAATTCTAGCAAAACCAAGGACACGCAGAGAAAAGGGAGCACCTTTCCCTGCTAAGGATCAGCTGTCCAGAAGAGGCAAGTATGCCTCCAGAGTTCTCAGCTGTGATTAGCATGATTACAATGCCCTGTTTTCCATGAACCACTGTAGCCAGGATTACACAACCCTCAGGTTTGGGTTTGAGGGGAAAAAACCATGTCCAGAAAATTCCAAGTAGTAACACTAATTTCAAACTGTTGGTGGCTACATTTGAGTACAGATCTTTATTAGGAAAATTATAAGTGCATATACATTTTTTCATTGGTATGACTTCAAAGTAGAAATTGTTGTTTCTCAAAGAGTTGTTTCTTATTGATTTATTTTTTAAAGCACACTGCATATAGGAATCGGCCTTCTCCTGGACCATTTTCACATTATCTGGGAGATGCAATTGAAACAATACAATATACAGTATTCATCACATTTAACACTGAATTCTTCACTGCTCAGAGACTGAGAGTTCAGCGAGGTTGCAAAATAACAAATTTTCTACATGGTTTTGTCAGTGGTCTGCTTAGGGGATTTGGAAGTTTCTAGGGAGTATTTCCCAGGAATGAGGCTCCTTCAGAATGGGTCAGGGAAGCTCTGTAGAGGGATCAGAGCACTCAAATTCTCATCCAGCTGGAAAAGGGTGTAGCACCTGGGAAAGGCGATCAACTCCCAGTCAGGGAGTCCACGGTGATAACACCAGTCAGAAGATCACACCATGGAAGGGTCCAATGAGATCCAATGGAAAGACTTAGAATGAACATCTAAGGTTGTGGGTCGTGGGGGAGTGGGGGGAACTTTCTGCTATTCAGCCCCTCTGCTCCAAGCTGAACCTTTTGTCTCAGGAAGTAATGTCTAATAACAAGCAGAGTGCCCTCTGGAGCCTCCTCGCTGGTGTCTCAGTGCCTGGACAGAGGGGGACACACAGTAGCACAAACACGTGGCACAGACTCAATCCCAACACACAGCCAGTCCATGAGCCTCTGGCCCCTTCCTCTGGGTCCTGATGCAGAGCTGGCAGTGAGGGCCTCCAAAGAGGTTACAATGAGCCCAAGGGAATGTCAGGTAGAGGCAGCACCAGGTCCCAGGACAAATGAGGGAGCCCTACTCAACAGCTCGCTGACACACTTGACTAGCAGTTTGAAAGCAAAAGGAGATTTGGATTACAAGAGACTTTTCCCTTGCAAAGGAAGACTGTATTTAAATGCATATTGCTTTAGCTGGGCAGTCTCCACCAAGGAGCTGATTGTTAGCAGAGGAATTGTTATGCAAATAATCTTCCCTGCAGTTTCTATTCTTATCTATTTTCTCCCATGAAGGAGAAATAGAAATGATTCCTCTCCTGACTGTAGTCAAGATTTAGGGTCATGTTTGTTTCCTCAACCAAGAATTCAATGGTCTAGGTTCATGGATTGGGGGCAGGTAAGGCCAAGTTCTACATGACAGATTTTAAAATATCTTGGATTACCTGGATAATGACTGCCCCACTGAAAACTCAATTATACTGCTATAGTGAGAAGTTAATTTCAAAAGGTTTTGAAAGAGTTCTGTATCTTTATAACTAATAAAGATCCCTCAGGCTCTAGTTTTTCAATGTAACATAGCTAGATTGAGGATTTTAATTTTTGTTTAAGGGACAATTTTGGTTGATGGATTTGCCTTCTGCCATGAAGATCTAATTTGAAATACTTATAAAAATACGTAACACATATTACTAATAACTCTACAGATTATTAAATTCAAAAACATTTACAATTCAAGATTACGCCACTATAATTTACTTCCTACTTCCTACATGTTACATACAGTTTCCTTGCTTTGACTTCCGTGTTTTCCACTTTCTTCATTAATTTTTTTTTAAACTGGGGTCTTTAATCAAAGGGGAAAAGTATTAGTAAGACTGAATGAAAAACAAAACAAAAACCCGCAAGTGCTTGCCTTTGTCAAAAGTGAACATTTTAAGTGGCTTAGTACAGCTCTACTGACTGTCCTCAGTGGAAGGGGAACACTCCAAATGTCAGGCAGGTTGACTTACTCTTTGCACAGCACATCGCTCTCTTAGAGAAATGTCCTGTGGGAAGGGCCCGAAGCACAGGTGACACGCAGAGCAGAGAGGGCCCGGGGAGGAAGGCAGGAGATGATGGCAATGCCAAATGGTGAAGAAGATGAGGTAAGATGTGAATTGGGAAGAAATCTTCATGTCCAGGATTGATTATTTTACGGGCTGGGTTTTAAAAACCAAAACCAAGTTGTGAATGCTTGTTTTCCGCAAGCACTGCTGGGCTTGGACCTACTTTGAAGGTACTGACAACTGAGGGAGAACTGATGGGGCAGCAAGCCTCTGGGGTCAACCCTGGTGCACACCAAATTCCCTTGGGCTCTGCCCATGGACCCAGCATGGTTTTGTGATCAGTGGGGGAACCAAGGTAGTTCACCCCAAAGGAACACGGCTCTGATCAGGACTGCACTCTAAGGGGAATCTCCTCGCTCAGAGGCTCCATAGGGGGAACAGTGCATGCATCAAGACACTGGTCACAGAGGAGGATGCTGGCTTTGAACAAAAACACAAGATTGGACAATGGACAATATTTCAAACAAGACACAGATGTGCACAGTTTTCAGGTAACACAAGACATTTTCATTTCCTGCTTGGTGCACAGTTTATATGAAAGCTTTGGTCCTGAGAGTCCTTTTGCGGGGCCATGGAGACAGTCGTGGACACACATGATGACGGATGAGACACAGAATGATGAGCAGAACGTGGAGGATGTGGAGGATGTGGAGGTGCTCGGGATGAGGGCTGGGTCTCACTCTGCCCTGACCTCACACTGCTGCCTCAGCTCAGGGTAGCCCTGCTGCCCTCCCAGAAGAGGCAGACTTGGCTCCCATGTGGATGGAGAAGTGGGTGAGCCTCCCGTGTGGCCCTCCACCATCCCATCCCAGAGAGAAGCCTTCACTAGGCTTTGCCCAGGTTGACTGGTCCTGGCACCCACAGGCATCCCTCCTGGTGGTTCTCCACCCTAGGGCTGACCACGGGGGCGAGGTTCCTTCAGCCCAGTCTCCCTAGCTGCACAGCTCAGAGAATACAAAACCCAGGAGCCCTGAGTCAGAGGAGCGGCTCCATGGAAAGACACTCTAATAAGGCAAGTACAATAATGGCCTTAGTCTAAGCTCCTATGTGTCACCAGTGACACTGAATAATCAAACTAAATGAAAAATAAATGTCATGTATTTTGCTACATAATCAAATGGTGAAAATATGGCAAAGTGTGCAAAACAAAGCCCTGGGACCCTGCCCTGGCAGGGGAGGCTGTGGCAGGCCCTTCCCTAACACTGGTTTCAGAGCTGGGCTCCTACTGTAAGGGTTCCTCAGGCGTCTGACCCTCTCACATCTTGAACCTCCTGTTGACAAGAACAGAGGGAAACACCATTAAGGCAGGTTCCCCCCACACCCAGCTGGCTCCTGCAGGGCGACTGCCTGCGCGGAGGCCCTGGGGCCACTCCCTACTTCCAAGTTGCCACCTTGGCCATGCATCTCCCTTCAGAGGCCCTGGGACAGCAGAGGGGAGGGGAGTGCGAGACGCAGCCAGGCTGAAGCGGAAGGACCCATGGACGGCAGAAAGCAGAGAACAGACACGTGGCAGACATATGAAGGCACAGAGAGGCCCATCAGAGTGGTCATACGACGGGGACAGGGCACACTGCTTACCCGGCACTGGCGTGGGACTGGGGCTCAGGATGCTGCTGCCTTGCATCCTGGCCTCGGCTCTCCCAAGAGACACTTTCATGGCTTCCAGTAACCCCTCGCCCTCGGAGCCTCTCAGCCAGGGGCCATGCCACTGCAGGTGGCCCCAGGTGGGGCTGCTGGAGGTGGCACAGGGCTGGGTGCACAGGCGGCCAGGACTTCCCAGGAGGAATGCATGCTGGACAGAGTAGTGACCATGGCGCACCCCTCATCTGGCTCCGACTGGTGTGAGCACTTCCTAGTTTCAACCCACCAGGAATCCCGGTCAGGCTCTTCGCTCTTCCATGGCGACCCTGTCTTCAGCAGCGGGTGTACCACCTGCTCCTAGGAGCTTCATAAGCCACTTGGAAGCCACAGTGAGCCCCCAGGGCATGTGCAGTCACATCAAGACATCAAGACAGGACAGACCTTGCGAGCGTTCTCAAGGTGGGACCCACTCTCAGTCCCTGCAGACCCTGCTCCCCAGGAGTGGGACGGGAGGGAGGCAGCATTGCTTGTCACTGCAGCAAGCAGTTTGTATCCTCAGGCAGCCTTAGCCGGGCCCTCTGTCCCTGGGGAGCCAACAGCTTTTCATGCTGACCTGGACAGACTGGCCACCCCTCCCCAGGCACAGAGCCCTGCTGCATGTGGAGTCCGAAGAACACAGCCAAGCAGGGGGGGCACAGGTTGGCCCTCTTGGGGCGCTTTTGTCAGAGTCCCATGGAGCACAACGGCTACTGGCTTCCACAGGAAAGATGGCAGCCCCAGGCAGCCCACCCAACAGCCCTGTGCCTTAAGACGTGGGGAGGGCAGAAGACTAGGGCACCCCTGTATCCAGGGCTCAGGCCTGTTACCCCCAGTGCTGGCAAGAGGAACGTAGGCCTGGAGAGTTGTCCAGATAAAAGGGATAGTGGCTGGAAACAAAGGCCTTTGGCTGAAGCATCCTAGGATGCCTCCACAAGGAGGAGAAGGCATGGCTCTGATCACAGGGAGCTCATTAAAGCTCAAGGGGACACGGCGCTCCGGGTCGGGGTGTGTCTGACATGCAGGGGTCTTGGTGGGTTTTCTCCTGAATTCCATGTGCTCCATCCTCCAACCACTTCCTCTTTTTGCATTTATTAAAATTATGACCCAGGTTCGGGGTGCAGGGTGGGCAGGTGTTTATGTGAGGTGGAGAAGGGCTGAGAAATTCAATGCATCCTTTTTCAGAGCACTACTGAAACGGGGGCCTTGCTCTTCCATCCTCCCAGTCCAGATTAGAGAAACTTGGCAAAAAAAATCTCACATATACATCTACATGGGCAGGGACGGAGGGTGCAGGAAAGTTCTAGAGCTTAAGTGGTATTTGCTTTAGGCAGATAAGGTATTTCCCATGAATGAGGACCGAGGCGGCTGCGCCGTGCAGCCCGAGCACACGCCATCACACAGGAGGCGGGAGGAGACAGGCTGGGATCCCCAGGGATTCAGGACCCTTGCAAAGTTCCATAGCACATCTGTCCTCCACGTGGAGGACCTGTTTAAAGCCTCTAAAGAGAATTGCCCAAAAAGGAGCTCCCTGAGAAGTGTTTCCACATCTGCTCTCTGAGAACGCAGCATTCCCTCCGGCTCACCCCACACAGTTTGCAGAAACCCACCCGGGCTTGGGGATCAAGCCACTCCCACAACCCAGGAAGGAGAGGCTGAAGAAGCCCCTTCCCAGGTGGCAGAGTGGTGGAGGGAAAGGCAATGGGTATTTGGAAAAAGCTAGGGCCCAGCCCTGAGGCTCAGTCAGTTTTCACCTTTCCTGAGGGCCACAGAGGGGTGGTACACCCCCTTCCTGGCAAGGCCACCTCTACTGGGCTAGCAGGTTGCCCTGCACACTGGCCAGGTGGTTACAGCCTGGTCTCCACAGGAATGCAGACTGTAAGTGTGTGGAGCTGGTGAGCTCCCCAGTGAGCATGGGCCTTCTAAGAGAGGAAGTGGAGGGTGGGCTGAGGGGCTCAGCAAACCTGGGCAATCCTGGAGCTCCCAGGCTATTCTGGACAGAGTCCTGAGCACACAGGCTCCACGTCACAGACCCCTGCCCCAGTCTCTGCACAACTACTTTCTTCATAACTTAGCAGACCAATAAGGGCCTTTAAAAGCACATAAATACAGAAGTTGGTGTGGCTGGCAGGGCAGCAAAGCACTGCTCCCCCACGGAAGTCTGAGACCCTGCCCGGTCTGCATGGGGGTCTGTCCTGGAGGAGGATCGAGCAAATTTACAAAGCGCCGAGAGCAAGTGCACTGTGGTCCATCTCGAGGTGGCAGATAACTAGTTTTTCCTTTTCTGGGCAGCCTTTCTCTTCTTCTGTCGCTTCTTTTTTCCTATCTTTTCTTTTTTCCCCACTTTTTCTTCTCTGCGCCCCCTTAGATAAAATTAGTAGAACCATTAATAATGTGGAAATAAACAAAACTTCGTCTCAGTCTGCATACGATTTAACACTGGCCCATGTACCAGTTAAACTGTGCTTTCAGTCTCAGACCTGGAGGCCCCTGGTCAAAGCACTGTTTATCAGTGATTTACTAAGATAAATTGGACATTTCCTTCCATTCAAACAAATGTTCTATGGGCTCCTAGAACACCTTTGTGAATGGGTTACGGTGACTGCCAATCTGCCAACCTGAATCTGGTTCCCACTGGGGACAAGGAATCCACATCTCAGGGTACACCCAGGGCCAGGCTGGCCATCGTGGTCCTTGTCACCTTGCCCTGCCCTGCTCTCATGGGACTTTTTCTCCTCAACGCAGGGCTGAACTCTTAGCTTTCTCTAAGAAATGCCTGCATTTGGACATTTGGAGGCTGCGGGCCCCAGGTTCAGACTGCCATTTGGAAGAGGAGAAAAAAGGCAGTGGTCCCACCTTCCCCTTTCTAGACGCCTGTGAACCCTCCTGGGAATGAATGCAATTGTTCTGGAGAGCAAGGGAGAGAGCTGGTTAGCAGATTTTTATTAGAGCAACTGGCTCGTGACTGTCACATTAAAATGATTCAAGCTGAATGGTATTTAATGATTTATGGGGTGAGGCCACCTGTCCCTGTGAAAGCTTGATATTAACCACGGCCTGGAGTCATGGGATTTTTACATGGGAAAATGTGAAAGGTTGATATTACTAGGGTTGAGTCTCTGGGGATTACATGGGGATGTTAGGAGAACCGAGGAGGAGGAGGGAGGGAAGAGGAATTAGTGAGTCAAATATTATTCTTCAGAAAACCAGCACTACTATTTCAATTGGGTTTAAAAAAAAAAAAAAGATCCAAAAACTTGAGCTGCAGATCTAATCTGCTCGTGAGAAAAAGCCCATACACTGTCACACATGGGCTGTGAGAAGGGGTCTCAGGCACCTGACCACAGGCAGGCTTAACTGTATAAACCAGAAACGTCTATGAGCTCCATCACTAACAACTAATGAATTTTATTTCAGGTAAATAAATTCCCACATACAGTAGGAGGTTTATACCATGAAACAATTAGCATTTTATTGCTAGTGCATATAAAGTCACATTTGATACAATTTTAGTACAAGTGAAAAAATACACTGTGGCTAACATTGAAAAGCTGCAATCACATTTATATATCATATATATTTCTTTACAAATTGCCAGTAGTTTGAGATAATAGAGAAGTATAAACTACTGACATTCATATGGCTCCACTTCAAATATATGAATTGTTCGACTATAAATATATTCTGAAATACATTTGTTTTCTAAAGAAACGTAAAAAAAAATGTGCACAAAAATATATATAAAAATGCCTTGCAAAAAGTTACAAATAACACCAGGACCATCTGTGGATCACATTTATGCATGGAAATGTCATCTTGCCAACAGTTCTGATTGGAACCTGAAACCCTGCTGTGGCTTCAGGGGCGGGCAGTGGCAAGATGCTGGTTTATTCATTGATTTTTTCACTTCTGATTTCAGAAACCTCAGAGTTTGTAGTGCCTCCATGGCATACATAGGCTTCAGAGGCAATCACAAAACCAAATCGCTCAAAGCGAGCTCTCAGATTTAAAATTGCGTTTGATTCTGTAAAGACTTGTCTTTTGTGGGTAAGCAGGGGGACCATCACACATCCCCAGGACAGGGCCAGCTCCATTTGGGAGGAGGCCAAAGATAGATCTCACAGAGGGCCCGAGCTAGGGGGCAGGCCCTGGGAGGAGAGGGATGCAGGGCACAAACCCCAGCGATCACCCTCTTCCCGGCTGGTGCGGCGCTGATCAGGCTACAGAAATGAGAAGCAGAAGCAGGATTAAGCATGCTCTCGGAGTCGGAGAGAGGGTGGGAATAGCTGGGAGAGGGGTCTCTGAGCACAGTCCCAGTGACAGTGGCTTCTACATGGAGCCTACAGAGCCAATCACTGAGGTTGAAAGAGGAGGTGAAGGCGGTGGCAGTACCCAGCCCCAGTTGGTATCTGAGCGCCACAGAGGCCTTCCTCCTGGGAGGGTCACTGCTGCAGGAGCCTCAGCGTCTGGAGGAAGGATACTTTTTGTAACTCCCTGTTGAGCCACCACCTGACTGTGCCCAGACTCCCCAGGGGAGCAGAGGAGATGCTCCAAACAAGCCAAATTCAGATCTTAAAGTAATCGTTGGTTTAAAAAATGAGAATGAGAATGATGATGATTGTGATGATCATGAAGGAACTAACTGCTTGGAAATGCTGTTGATAATACAATTTCTTTCTTAGAAAAACCCCAGTAATAAAAGCTCCAACGTGCACGGGTACAGGGCATGGATGAATACAAGCTGCAATATCATACCGTACGCTATAAATGCGGTGTCTAAATGCTGGCAAACCTCAGGCCCGATCCCAGATCAATGTGCCCACCCCACACACACACCCGGTCCTCATGATTAAGGCCCCCTCCCCCACATCTTTGCCCTTTCATCTCTCACAAAGTTTTAGTTTTCCTCAAGTGGGTCTAGCAGAAAGTCCTTTATGGCTGTTGTGCTTACTTGTTTAAAGCTTTCTCCAGGTACTCCTGAATCCACTTTAGCTTCGGGTCAATGCACACTTGTCTGTTGTTGTTCTTCAGCCGAGCTCTGTGAAAACAGAATGGCAACAGTGTGCGGCTGCACAGGAGGAAGGCACTGCTGCCACGTGTGCATCCGCTCCCCCAACACCCATCTAGGGCCCTTGCTGGCACCCCGTGCTCCACTTGGCATGCTCAGGCTCCAGAGGTGCTCGCGATGTGCTGGGGAAAGCTCAGCGCTGGCAGTGCAGGAAGTTCCATTACAGAGACATGGAAATGTGAACAGAAGTCTTTCCATGGCAGTGCAAGGGGAATTCATGTAAGGGAGCATTTGAGCTGTCTTTGAAGGGTAAGTAGGAGCTTGGAGAGTAAATAAAGAGGAAGGGAAAATCAGAAGCAAATACGCCAGGGGGGTTATCAAAGCACGCAGAGGACACTGAGGAAGGGGAGGACAGGATGCTCTAGGCGCCTGTGGAGGGGAGAATGGAGAGCAACAGATGAGAGGTTTATTTGGATGGGTCATCTTGATAGACATAGGGCCGACTTCAGGATGGGCGTGAGGAAGCCTGGAGGCAGGAGGCCTCCAGAAGTCACCGCAGTCTGACCAGGAGGGTGACCAGCCAGGGAGGGGAGGGGCAGTGCAGGTGGCTTACCAGAAAATAGTTTCTAGAAAGATTTTACAAGTTCACTGAATGTTTCTTGGTCTCATTTGTTTTTAAGTTCACACTCTCAAGAGCTTCCCTACAGGCAAACTCCTGGGGAAGGCCTGATTCATCTCTCTGGATCTCTTGCCAGAAAGCCCTAGGTGCCAGGGAATGTCACACAGCCCAAGTACTTAAGGGTCTTGAGGACAGCTAAGCCCCAGCACAGTGGCTCAGGGGCACCCAGGGAGTCTTCAAGTCCATTAGGTGAAGAGGGTTGCAGAGGTGGGTGTGGCTCGGAGCAACCCACAATGGGGTTCAAATCTAGGCCCTGCCATTTGTTAATTTAGTGTCTGTTTAGACCTGAGAATTGTATTTGGCATCTTCAACTTCAAGCAGGTCCATGCTAGCTAAATTCAGTATCTTTAAAATACTCTTCACAAGAGATAAAGTATCATGTTGTAGACAAAGTACTGAAAATATATTCATCTTCTAGGGCCCTAAAATATACTGTAAATAACAAACACATTCAAGGCAGTAAAGGGTGAACTCAAAACTAAAAACAGTTTTCTAAAATCAAAACTGAAAACTGTTGGTGTCGGGTGGAAAAGTCTTTGGGAATTTGTAACTTTGATTCCAACTGCTGTCCCCACTCCATTTTTTGCACTGGGACTTCTGAGCAATCAAATCCTCTCCAAGAGACTCCCCGAGCCCTTGCTTCCCCGTGTTCAGACACAGGACCTCGTGAGCATGAGAGGGCCAAGCTATAGGCTTTCAAGCACATGGCTTTCTTCCTGCACTTCTTGCGGTTTTCTGCACCCAGCTGAGATTCTCCTGTCTTGTGGATGTGTGAGATTTTGGCCTTTGTTTCCCAAATGAATAAAATCAAATGTTAGCGGCTGCCATCCACACCAAATAACACCAAAACCTCATATGCTGTACTTGAGAAAATACAGGTAAGTGAGCTGAAAATGTTGAAGTTTCACCCAATGGTTAAAGAGGACTTAAACTGAATTTAGGTCTTGTAAGTTAATGGAGGGCATCGGATCCCTGAAACTGGCAGGCCATTTATCACTGTTATTAGCTAAGGGCTGGCTAATTTAGTAGGCTTCAGTCAAAACCTTGGCAAAGCCCATAGTTTCTCCAACATCTAGCTGTGCTGTGCTGAAGAAAGGAGGTTTGGAAAGAAGAGAGAACTACTACAAGCACAGCAGGGTGTGCAGGCCAAGAACTGCTTTTAAAATTCATGGCTGGTGGCACACTAAAGGTCCTCATGGTAAAAATAGCTGCCACTAATTATGCCAAGTTCAAGGTTGGACACTTGGCTTATGTTACTTCTACACCTTTAACAAGACTTGGGTTAGATGTTACTATGTTCGTTAGATGCAACTTTGTTCGTTAGATGATGTTCAAGACTTACACAATCTGAAGGGCACAGTTCGGAGTGTTGAGAATTTTGAGATGCTTGACGTTGGCTCTGGCAACATGGCTTTCGAAGAATCGGCATGGGCATCTGTAGCTCAGGCTGACGGGCTTCCCTAGAAGAGGTAAGGAGAACAAGGCACTTGAGTACCCTGCCAGATTTTGGTAATGTGTGCCTGGGTCTGCAGCAGTTGCTGCAGCCGTTAAGGATCAAGAGATGGCATCACCGGGGTGAGTTCCAGGTTACTGGTGCATTTTGGGAAAGGCCATCTCCTCAGGCAGCACAGTGAGTTCTGGCTAAGCTCAGACTCAGCTTCTACAGGGCAAGGAGACCAACAGGGCTGAGGAGAGCTGGACCCTAGATGAGGGGGGAGATTAAATTAGAAGCCACCTGCTCAGTGTCTTAAGGTAAAGGTAGTAATTATAGGAGATAACGGTTTCAGTCCAAGGTACTGAGATTCCCAGTTACTCTTTGTAAAATAAATTCCTCAAGGGACAGCTGAGAAAGATCTCTTTTCTCAGGGAAAAGGAAGGGGGACAAGAGGCTCCAGGCTCTCTGGCCTCTCTCCTCTGGCCCAGGCCTCTAGCCAGGAAGCACAGTAGCGCTCAGGAATGCTGCCCTCCCCAACCCACAGCCCCCTCCTCACATTCACCTAAAGCTCTGGAAGGCACAAAAGAATCCTGGCTGGCTTCCTACCTGTGAGTCCCCTGAGAGCAGGCCAAGGGCCCACCTTCTGCCCAGCACTTCCCCCAAGGCTTGGAGATTAGTGGAGCTGGAGTCAAATGTGGTTTTCATTGCCTAGGCAGGGATTCTGTAGCCTCAGGAATTGTATTAAGATCTTTACAAAATCACCAATTTACAAAATGCCATAATTGACACTCATTAGTGTAAATTAGCAAGGGGCTCCTGCAGAACCCACTGCTCAACCTTTAAATATAGAATTGCAAGCCCTGGAGGGCTGGGATTTGTGTGTGCTTTTTGTTTTTTTGTTTTTTTCCTTGCAGATTGTATCCAAGCCCCACTTAATACCCCAAATTATTTGAACTTGTGGATCCTTTCATCAGAGATTAAATGTATGTCCAAGAATATTTAGTCCAGAGTTTTTTTTTCTTTTTTCTTTTTTTTTTTTTAAGCTTGCCTGTTTACAAAGTTCTGAGAGGCCTCTGTCTGAAGTTCTGCACCTTTGGGAAAGAATGCTGGGGAAGCAGGAAGAAATCTTGAGTAAGGGGCTCATTTTATTTTATTTTTTTCTACAGGCTGCAATCAATTGAGGGATGATGTGGACTAAGAACAGCAGTGTGTATTTAGCCACCAAGTTGCAGGAAAAGGGGACCACTTGTCTCCCCACTTCCTTGTCCCCGGGACCAAATGCAACTCCCTGAAACCCAGGAGAAAGCCGAACATCAGGTTGCTGGTGACTCATGGCACTGGAGAGACCCAAAGCAGCCTTCACTTTTGTACCTGATCTAACTCCAGAAAGGCACCTCTGGGGCTCGCTTCCAGCAGCTGCACTGGGACCCTGCAGGTGAGGTCAGCACTGCACTGTAACCAGATCACCTGGGAAAGCCACCACCAGGGCCGCGGCCTGCAGCCTGGGTAACTGAGGAGCTAAACGCTCCTCTCTGAGTGTTGTGCCTACAGGTTTCCCTGGATTTCTTTTGGGCCCTTCCAAGCTGAGGCAGGGGGTGGGTTGGGGGTGGACAGGAGAATAGGAGCCCAGTAGTGAGGCACAAGCCCCCCTCCACCCCGCCCCCAAGCAACAGTGAGCTTGAAGGTATGCATCCAAGGGCAAATGCCGCAGCCGCCCCCGCTGGGGTGGGTGGGGCTGTGACTCTCCAGCGCCCAGAGAAGAGAAGCTCCTCTGGCTCCCCTAATCAAGCAGCGGTGATCAGGCCAGAAATCAGAACCTATTCAGAGCTCAACACACAGGCGCTCTCTCCTCTCCCCCTACACCCCTGGGATTATCCGTTTCCTTCAAAAGCAATTCTTGTTTCTACTTTCAGGACCTAAGGCCCGCCTGTCAAGCAGCGAATTTCAACAGGTCTTTTTAAAGTGACAGAGCCCCCAGGTGTGCTTACCAAAAGAACAGGGTTTCGTGTGCACCTCATGTGCTCTTTCCTCCAGCTTTTTGTCAGTAAGACTAACTTTCCCAACCGTTCTGGATGTAAATCCGTGTACTGGCAAGAATCCTGACTGGCTCTGATGGTACCCCGGATTTGGGACCCAGTGAGCTTGGCTCCAGGAGTTTTCAGAAAGCCTTCCAGTCTAATGCAGAGACAGGAGCCCAGCTGGCCCCTCCAAGCAGGCTTAGGAAGGGGGCCCACCCTGAGTTTAACCCCGGGAAGCCCAGGAGCCCAGCTGCCTGACGGAAGTCAGCCAGTGGGGGAGGGGCAGGACCCCTGGCCGAGCTCTCTCCGTAGTTCAGCTTTAGGACTAAGTGTGGGGCCAGAGGGAACATAGGCACAGCGAGGTGGGTGGGGGGGGGGGGGGAGGAACAAGCATTCTGGCGATGTGTACAAGGAGAAGCAGACCTGCCTGGAGCCTGGCCCCTGCCCTGGTTACTTGGCTGCCAGTGGGGCAACTCTGAGGGCCATGTCACCCTTCCCAGGCCAAGAGGAGACTGGGACGGACCCCACGTCTCTGTGCTTCCCCCAGGTCAGCTGCACCCATAACTCAAGGACTGGGGTGCCTCATTCCAATCCTCTCTCTAGCCCTCTAGGGGAGGGGGCAGCACCGTTTCCCAGAGCGGTGCACTGTGACACCTCCAACCTCATCCCACCTCTCAGTCAATAACCGCCCAAACCAGAGCCCTTATAGGAACAGAAGAATATCCAGCAATAAAATCTAGAAACATGCCCCATGACTTGGGGGGTCAGTGTGGAGACACTGCCTCAGGGACTTTTCAACAACGACAAACATTCCCAATTGCCCTCAGTCTGTGTCCTGAACACTTCTCAGGCAGTCCGCCACGACCCCGGGCGGCCCAACCTCTCCTGCGCGGCTCAGCTGCGCTGGCCCTGCTCACATCAGCGCGCAGTCCACGGCCAGCGAGGACGCCGGGGCCGCGTCTGCACGAACCCAGTCGAGGGCCTGAGGCGCGCTGGGCCCGCACAGCCCGCGGCTGCAAGAGCACTCGGGGTGTCCTTCAACTCTTTGCAGGAAACTTCGCAGCCAAGGAAGCGCAGCGGCCTGAGCCACAGGGTTTCGTCTCGTGTGTTCAGAGGCAATAGTTTATTTTGGTTTGCAGCGGTGTCCTATGACAGGGCAGCGAGTTTCTCTTCAGCGAAAGAAAAGAAAAGAGCCCTCTCCCAGTGAAACGGGACACTAAGGTTCCCAGTGGCTTAGGGCCTTGGAGATTGAACTTTGCTGCAGCTCTCATTCCGGGGCAAAGCGCTTGGCCGGCTGGTGACAAAAGCGCCTGTCTGCAGGTGTGTTTGGGGATCTGGGGAGGGGGCGTGGGAGGCCCGGAGGGTCCCTAGGCTTCTCTCGGGTGAACCCGAGAAGAGGCAGGGAGGTAGAGGCTGGACGCGCGCCCAGATCCGCGTCGCTGCGGACCGCGGAGCTGTGCAGAAGCGCAGCCTGGCGGGTGGCACAAGCCCGACAGCTGCGCCGCGCAGCCCGCCCGCGCCTGGCCCAGAGCCCCGCGAGGGTGTGGGGAGAGGATAGGCTTCGCAGGGAGCCGAGGCTGCGCGGCTGCATCGGACCTCACAGCCTCGAGTCGCGGCATGAGGCGAACTTTGCAAAGCGCGCTCTCACCATGCACCCTCCGACCTCCAGTACTGTGCTCAGCGGGACCTCGGAGCCCATTCGCCGCTGGAAACCGAGCCCCGCGCGGGAATGCAATGGCCGCGGGTGTGGGTGGGCAGGGGTCTGGGATCCGCGATTCCCCACCTCCGCGCCTTCCCGCGCCAGCCCCGAACGCTCCCTCGGGGCATTCCTGCCCAGTTGTCCCGCCTGACCTCGCTCTGCAGCCAGCCTGAGGTCGGGCGGTCGCTCTCTGCAGGTCACAAAGCCTCGGCGCAAAAGTAGCTTTGGACTCGACACCGCCGGAGCTCCCAGCGAAGCGAGCTGCCTCCACCCCCACTGTGCCGGGCGGCTCAAACTGCAGGCGCAAGCAGAGGAGTTGCGGCTCTGCGCTGGGCCTCCCCGCCGAGGGCACTCACCGTCGCTGAGGCAGAGCGTGGTCAGCACGAGGGCCAGCACGACCACGACCTTGGCGTTCATGGCGCTGGCTGGCGGGCTGACTAGCGCGGGTCGCGGGCCGGACGCAGAGCGGGCACTTCGGCTAACAGAGAGTGAAAGTGCGGCGGTGGGAGGCGCGCGCCGGGCGCTTTACATGCGAGAGCCAGGCGGGGCGGGGCCGGGCGCACGGCGAGGGGCGGGCCCGGAGCCGAGTGCTGGCCGTGGCCGGGGTCTCTGACGCTCTACTCCCTGGGCGGCGTCCCCCACCCCTCCCCCTCGCCCCTCCCCCTCGCCCGCTGTGCTCCGGGGCCGCAGTGCGCTTCGGCCTTTGACCTCAGGCTCCGCTGGGCCACGCACCGCAGGCCCGGTCTGCAGTGAGGTCCGCAGCCTGGGTGACGCCGGCTGGAGGGCCGCTTGTTGTCCCTGTGACAGGGCCCCGCTGGAGAGACTGAGGACCTTAGGAGGAAAGTGGGGCGCGCGTGGAAAGCTGCAGGATGGGGCCGTTCCATGGCAGGAACTGAATGAGAACCAATGAAAAGCAAACGAATTGTTCCCGGGGCTGAGGGACTGCTGGTGGCGGCGGTCCAAGGCAGCCGAGGGGGTCCAGCTTTCTGTGCGTGGGGGCTCAAGCTTGCAACCTGCCCGGCTAGCGGTGCTTGGTCCGCGGGAATGAGACCGGTCTTGTCTTTGCAGTCAGCGTGGCTCGGACTCCAAGCCCATGGCGCCACCAGCCGAGCCTCAGTTTCCTCACTTGTACAAAGCAGAAGGCGCCGGCGGCCGTCAGTAAAGGGAATATAGCTTTTGTAGCTCCGACCTCTCAACTGTGAAATGAGCTAATCACAGGCCCACCCTGCGTTGTGGGACTGGGGAGATTCAATGAGACCCGCCCCACGCCGCGAAGTCCTCTGCATCGTTTCTGACAGGCAGACGGTACTCAATAAATGGAAGCTGTAAGTCCTTTAAACCTAAGTATTTCCTGCCTTACCCAAGAAAAGCTCCACGCGACCCAAATTGCTGAGACAAGAACTCCTCCACCCGGACCTCCACCTCCTAGGACAATACTACTGGCGTCTGCCATTTGGGTCCAGAAAACTCTTCCCATGGAGCCGGCCCTCGGCGTTGCTTAGCTCTCCGGATACCACCGGGACACCTCAGATGGCCCCAGCCCGGCGGCGAAGGGAGGGTGCGGGCCGGCACCCAGGAGGCGCGGGGGTGAGGAGAGCGCCCCTTTGGGCCTCTCTTTGTGACCGCGGGCTGCCCCGGCCACCTCTCGGTGTCCTTCCCCGCACAGCGTCCAGCGGAGTGGGGTCAGTCGCCGCGTGCATCCAGGGGCCTGCCCTGGGGACACGTCCCTGGTCCTGGGGAGTCCTGGCCATCGGGGAGTGGGCTGGCCCGCCAGGCCTGCGGTCAGAGGCTCCATTAGGCGGGGGCGGTCAAACAGGAGGCCGCGAGGGCTCCGGAACTCCGCTGGTAGGAATGGGTGTTTTCTGCGTGTTTTTTTTTCCAAAACCACTTTTGTCGTTAGATGGCTGTGTGCCGGCACTCCATCCATCCATCCATCCGTCCATCCATGCACCCACCCACCCACCCACCCACTCTGGGCACTGGGCTTGGAGCTGGGAACCCCACTGACTTGGCCCTTGCCCTTAAAGAACTGAAGGCAGTGAGGTCCAGTGAAGAAGGCAACTGTCGGGCGTCCGCAGGTCTTTTCTGGGCTGGACGGGTGATCCTGGCCGCGTACTAGCAGCAGCGCTGGGGCTCTGGCGCCCCCTGGTGGCAGCGCCTCCCTCCCGGCTCCCAGAGCTCTGGCGCGCTCCGTTCCTGCGCAGCTGGTGAAACCCGGGAGGGCGAAGGGGTCCACGGGAAATCTACACCCCGGCGGAGGGCCGCCCTGGAGTTCGGAGACCGACCCCGCGGGAGCCGGGCGGCTTCGCTTGCCCTTAAATCTAGCCAAAGCAAAAGCCACCGCCTCTCGCTGCGTCGTCTTCTTTTTTTTTTATTTGCCACAAAATCAGGTGGGCAGCTGGACCTAGGATCTGTTCCAGAAGCCTGAAAGGCCCGCGTGGGCTGAGTCGAGAGCGTACTTCAGGCCTGGCCGCCGCCCCTCCTGCAGGCGCCCTGCGGCCCCAGAGCGGAAGCTAGTGTGGCACCCATCGGGGCCATCCCTTCCGCTAGTCGTTCGTTGAATACTTACTGAGCGGCACCCATCGAGGCCATCCTTTCCCCTAGTCGTTCGTTAAATACTTACTGAGCACCCACTATGTGCTAGACCTGGGCTACATGTTTGAAGTACTTTAAAAAAGGCACTAAACGTTTAGAAGCACATGGCACTAAGCCTAAGTACGCACAAAATACTTAGAAGGTCATTAAATGCTAGCGAAAGATGCAGCACAGGAAAGTGGGGTGGGAGTTAGGATTTTAAATAGGGTAGCCAAGGATCCATATTTTAGTTACAAGCCTAACAATTTTATAATTTGGCGATTGAAATTTAAAACCCTGTACACTCTGGGGGCCTCTGCACCGCCTGCACCGCAGGCGGCCATCAGACCAGGCCATTTTAACATGGCTCCAGCTCACTGGGCCACAGGGGCACCTCTCAAATTTGGGTCAGCGAAGCTCCCCACCCTTTTCTCTGTGTCCTGTGCTTATGCTTATGCTCAAAAGGTTCTACCTTTCTTTCTCTGCCTGGGAACTCTTATTTCCCATAGAGCCCTACAGCAACCCACCTTCTCCCTGAGGTCTTCAGACTCTGTGCCACTCTGCCAGGTAGTGCAGGGCACTTCGACTCCTCAGGGATGCCTTGTTAAGCACAGTTCAAGTTGGGAGGCGGGGTCTGGCTGCTGAGTTAAAGGCAGGACATCTCCTGGGCTGGCATGTGTGCTATGTCTCTAGACCCTTGGGCAGCATCTGCCCACGCCCCTCTGCCTGGCCTGGGCTGTTCACTCCTCCAGGGCCCAATGACTGGGCCTGCAAGAGGGTCCCCAGTAGGGATTGAAGGTTTACACTAAATCCGTGTTGTACAGTGTGTAATTGACAAGGTGACTTCAGGTAGTACTCTGAAATTTGTAAAATATAGATTTATGTGTTTATTTTTTAAAGTAATAAGAAAAAATATAACTAACAGTAAAGGCAGATATTTCAGATATTGCTCAGTTTTTTTTTTTTTAAATATATGGTTCAAGTTTTAAAAAGTAAGTCATTTGAAACTAACAGCAAGTACTAGTCTAGGTGGCTGGAGACATAGCAAAAATTTTGACAGCAATACAAATAGATCTGAAATTTGAAAACCTTTTCTACATGAAGAATATTTTTTGTATTTTTTTATACCCTCCCACCCCAATCCCCCTTTTGAAATAAATATTTGGCCCCAAAGTGCTGAAACATAAAACCATACAAGGGAAGCACAATGTCTTCCTCACTCGCCCTGCCAGGTGAGGCTGGAGAACGCTGGTCCAGGAGCGCTCAGGTTGTAGGAAGATTGTGAGGCCCTATGGGATCCCTGGACACCCTCGGCCCTGCCACCCCTCCAGGAGTGCTGCTCTCCCAGCTCCCATGCAGTCCTGGAGGGACCCACGGGAGAAGGTTGCAGGTGCTCACCCCTCCCAACCACCCACATCTGCCCTCACCCCTTTGACACCTGGCCCTGGGGTTCAAGAGCAGGTGGCCTATTCCAGGAACCAGGAAGCCTGGTGTGGAAGACAAATCCTCACCACCTTGCTGATGTCATCTGTGCAGCAGGTACACTAGCTGGCATGGTGGGCTTAGTCAGTGTGAAACCACTTGGCCCAGAGAAGGCCCTTAGGAAGATACTGAACAGTGTACTTACATAGGACTTTAGTTTGCCTTCTTTGAATTTGTCACATTTGGTACTTTCAAAGACCAAGCTTGCAGAATAAGTCCCACTGTCTCAGCTTTGAAGACATGGAGTCCAAGTCTCCATGGGCTCTGAGCCCAAGGCTCAGAGCTGAGGGCCTTGGCCAACATAACAGAGCCAGGCAGGAGCAAGGGTGCATCTCTCTGGGGCCAACATCTCTGGATCATGGAAAATCAGCCAGGCCCTGGAAGCACGCTTGGGGACATAAGTCACTCCCATGGCAGTCGTCCAGGAAGCCTTTTGGAATCCCGTACCCAGCGCCAGGACTTGGCATTTGACCAGCTGGCCATATTTTTCCCATCTAGATCCCCACTGGCCTCAAGAGCCAGTTGCAAACAGCCCCAGGTTGCCCTAGAGGGAAGGACCCCTGGGAGACAGAGCTGGTCCCCACTGGCTCTGGGCACATGTGTAGGCAAGCAAGGCACACGGTCAGGGTATGTGCATGTACAGCAGGCCAGGACTTCTGTCTGAGCAGGTCCTGCCCAGAGACTCCCTTGCTTGACAGTGCTGAGGCAGGGGGATCTGAGAATGTAAGAATGACAAACTCAGTTTCTCCTTACTCTCTTTTTTTTTTTTTTTTTTTGAGACGGAGTCTCGCTCTGTCACCCAGGCTGGAGTGCAGTGGCCGGATCTCAGCTCACTGCAAGCTCCGCCTCCTGGGTTCATGCCATTCTCCAGCCTCAGCCTCCCGAGTAGCTGGGACTACAGGCGCCCGCCGCCTCGCCCGGCTAGTTTTTTGTATTTCTTAATAGAGACGGGGTTTCACCATGTTAGCCAGGATGGTCTCGATCTCCTGACCTCGTGATCCGCCCGTCTCGGCCTCCCAAAGTGCTGGGATTACAGGCTTGAGCCACCGCGCCCGGCCTCTCCTTACTCTCATAACACAAAATACTTCTGTTACTTCAGATATGTGTGTGGGGTGGGGTGGGGTTTCCCCACATACAAAGCCAGTAGTCCTTCAGCTGCAGACACCAGCTGGCTGTCCTCTAATTCAATTCAACTTTGAAACTCTACCTGGAGGTAGGCTCAGGCCCCACAGGTTGAGGCCCCAGTGCCACAAGGCTGCCCCTACTTCAGATACCAGTTGCAAGCCCTGGGTTGTTTTCCCCGTGCTTCTGACCAAATGACCATAAATTAGGGTTTCTACGACCCCATCCTTGGGTTTCATTAATTTGCTACCACAGCTCACGGAGCTCAGGGAAGCACTTATGTTTACTGGTTTATTAAAAAGAGTATTATGGGCTGGGCGCGGTGGCTCACAGCTGCAATCCCAGCACTTTGGGAGGCTGATGTGGGTGGATCACTTGAGGTCAGGAGTTCGAGACCAGCCTGGCCAACATGGTGAAACCTCGTCTCTACTAAAAATACAAAAATCAACTGGGCTTGGTGGCAGGCACCTGTAATCCCAGCTACTCGGGAGGCTGAGGCAGGAGAATCGCTTGAACCCAGGAGGCGGAGGTTGCAGTGAGCCAAGATCACACCACTGCACTCCAGCCTGGGTGAAAAAAGCGAAACTCTGTCTCAAAAGAAAAAAATAAGGGAGGTATTACGAAGGCTACAGAGGAAGAGATGCACAGGGTGAGGTTTGGGGGAAGGGGACATGTAGCCTCCATGCCCTCTCAGGGCACCATCCTCCAGGAACCTCCACTGTCCTGAAGCCCTCTGAACCAAGCTCTGCTATATTTGTATAGAAGCTTCATTACATAAACATGATTGATTACATCACTGGCCATCAGTAACAGCCTTCAGCACTGTTTTCTTTCTCAGAGGCTGATGGGGTGGGGCCATAAGTTCCCACCCTCTAATCCTGCTTGGTCTTTCTGGTGACTAGCCCCCACCCCGAAGCTACCCAGGGTTGCCAGCCATCAGTCAAGTAAACCAAAGATTTTAGGAGTTGCATGTCAGGAAGCTGGGACAAAGACCAAATATATATTTCACAATAGCGCAATTGGTATTTCCTGGGACATTCCCAGGGACCGTCGGACTACCAGGGCTCATGTTCTAGGGCAAATCAGACCCAAGGCCCCAAGGGTTCAGATCTGTGCCCTCAGTCTCCACACCAGTTCCCAGGAACCAAGTAGTGAACCCCTCCTGTGCTCAGTCACCACAATCAGGCCTGGATGCCTTCTGCCTCCCTCTCCTAGCTCCACCGCTCTCTCCTATTCCCCTTGCCTCTGGGCAGACTGCACTCAGCAGCCAGGGCTCCACTGAAGGTTCTAATACTGGAGTATACATCAGTCCCTACCTATCAGAAACCCTTAGAGTGTGCACACTGAGAGTGTGAACAGCATTGACACTAGAGTCACCCTGTGCTGGGCGCCTTCTGTTGCCTCCTTGCATCTAGCTGATGAGGTGGGTTCAATGGCAAGGCCATTTCCTGAACTAAGGAACAGAGATCACAAAACTATTATTTGTCAGGGCTGGAGTTTAAATCCACTCTGAAGTAGGGCTGTTCCTGGTGAAGAAGAAAGAACTGGCTTGCCACATAAAACACAGCACGCCCAGTTATGTTTGAATTTCACAGAAAAGCGAGGGTTTTTTGTTTGTTTGTTTTTGTTTGTTTTTGTTTTTAAGTATCAATGTGTCCCAAACATTGCATGGGGCATGGGGCATATTTATTAAAAATAACTTTCAGTGTTTGTCTGAAATTCAGGTTTAAGGGAGCATCCTGTATTTTCATTTGCTGAGTCTATGCTCGTCACATTGCCATAGGCCCCCGCCTTGTGGTCTTCTGCCTGGCCCTTCAGAACATGTGGTTGAGGTTGAGAAGGGAGGTTATGGAGTCACTCATTTTTTTCATTGAGAGAATTTCTCGACTTTTATTAACACAGAGATGCTAGAAAGCGGTGCAAGAAAGCAATATAGGAATGATCTTTTCTTGTTCTCTTTTCTGGGATGAGCAGTGTAACACAGCACCTGCCCCAATCCTGCCCTTCCAGAAATAGTCCTGGCCATGCCTGAAGCAAGGGTAGGCAGGTCTCTTATCCCCAGTATCACCAGCCCTGCTCTTCCTCTGGTCCCAGCAGATGTGTATGATGCCCAGCTACTGATACTTTTTCCATCCCTTTCAGATGGGTGAGCTGTGTGTGGAGAAGGAGGGGAGAAATATCCCAGTAAAGAGGGCCACGTGAGCAATATCCTGGGCTGGTGGGATTCTGCACGCGAGGAAAGAGCTCAAGAGCTGCTGTGGGTTGTGAAGGAGGAGCTGGGTCTGCTGCCTGCACAGATGGTCCCTTCCAATTAGAGAGGCCAGAATTCCAGCTCCACTGGCCCTCCTTGTTTGGAAGAGGAATTTGTACTTCTTTCTTCACCCTACATCCCTGTGGCTGGGTGTCTGTAGTCTTACTGCATGGATGATGTGGACTGGGCTGTACACAGAGGCTGCTGAGGGAGACTTTCAAGGCTGAGTGCAAATGTAGGCTTCACCAGCAGCCTGGCCTAGGGCATGTAAGTGGGAGATGGACTCAGGTGGGGATACCTCTGAGGTATCCATCCATTCGTCTACTCACCTACCCATATATTAATCCATTCATCTATTCACCCACCGAAACATTGAGTCACCCATCCATATATCCATCCAACACCATGTACCCATCCATCCATCCATCCATTCATCCATTCATCCACTCACCTACCCCTACCCATACATTAATCCATTCATCATTCACCCACCGAAACACCCAATCATCCATCTATATATCCATCCAACACCATCTACCCATCCATCCATCCATCCATTCATTCATCCATGCCTTCATTCATCCATGCACCCCTCCATCTATCCAGCCAATTATCCATCTGCTCATCCATCCACTCATCCATCACTCCATCCATCCTACACCATCCAGCCAGCCAGCGAGCCATCTCTCCATCCATCTGTCCAGTCAATTATCCATCCACCCATCCATCTGGCTCTCCCCTTCACCCCCTCCACACCAGTCCTCTCCAACTGCTTTAGTCCTGAGCGATGTTTTCCATAAGGAACAGAAAGACATACCTCCTGCTTCCTGGACCACAGGAAAAAAGAAGCAAGCACCAAAAGCTCAAAACCTGGAGATCACTCAGCAAACTTTAGCCTTGAAATACATCAAAACCTTCACCTTTCTCTGCTGAAGGAATGGCCCTCTCTTATAGGCAGGGAGGGTTTCTTAGTGAAAGCCCACCCAGGGAGGAGATGAGGAGAGCAGCATCTGAGCACATTTCACCCCACAGTGCCCATCCCATGAGTATCCTCCATAAATTACAAAGAAAGAAAAAAAAATCGGGAAAAAACAAACCTTTATTTCTCTGTTTACTCCTCTGCATTTAATGAGCAGTTGTTAACATGACTGAAACCATCTGATGATTTTTACCAAATGGAAAAATCTCCCTATAGGGGCAATAAAACAAATATTCAGGATAGAGAGAGGCAGTCATAAAAGACATTACCCGGTTGTAAACGGAGGCGGGTGGTGGTGATCTATTACCCCTGCCTCGGCAGCTTTCAACAGAGTTCTGGGATTCCAGGAGAGGCCCTGACCCAAGGCAATATTTACTTCTGCGGCTTCTTCAGCAGGTCAGCATGGGTATAATTCTGTCTACCAGTTGACTAGAGCTGAGGTTTTGAGCAGGAAGTGCAAACCCTGAGCACTTATAACTCAGGAGGAGTGAGGCACCGCTTCCCAGAGTATGCCAAGAAAAGCACATTGTACTGTCCTGGCTGCAGGGGTGAGGCTCCTGCACACCCAGGCCATTATCAGCTTTGTGCCCTGGCCAACAGTGCCTCTGGTTGGTGCATTTGTCAGCCGTATTTTACCCCAGAGCTCTGGGAGGCTCGTCCTTTTTTGGTATACCACCACGTGGAGAGAGCAGAGTTTTAGTAGTGCGGCTGCTTCATGCACCTTGGTAGAGATAATTAGACCCAGAAAAGATCTTGAAGTCTGAACGGAAATTTAAAATCAAAGCTTAAACTTGCAAAGACAGGCATTCCTTCCCCAGGGACCAAACACAAAACTGCCTCTGGAGGTGGCCACAGTTGTGCCAGCCCCTATAACAACCTCAGCGTGCCCAGATGTTAGATAGACCCAAAGGATCACATAGGCAGGCCACACCAGCAGCTCACATGAACTTAGCAGCGGCATTGCAGAGCAAGCATGCTTTTCCCATTTTCAGATCAGAGAGGGAGGTAACTTCCCAACACCACAGGAACCAGCAGTGCAGCTGAGGCTCTGACCAGGGCTCATGCTATGGCCCTGCATGTTCCCCTCATGCTTCCTGGTCTGGCTGTAGAAGTGTTTAGTTTTTGGTTGCTTTGGATGCAGAAGTGCAGACTCCCCCCGATCCTCTTGCCTACTTCAGGGTGCATTCACGGGTATGCAGTAGGGATCTGTTGCATCACAGCTAGGCCCTGCCTGAGAGTTTGGAAGAGTTTAATAAACTTGCAGAACAGCTGACCACAAAGACCAGAATAAGGCTTGGATCCCTTTGGTGTGTGCCCAGAGCCAGTCATGGGGTCTGCACAGCCTCAGAGACCCAGGCTGGCTGAAGGCTGCAGCATGGGATGGGCTGGTCACCCAGGTGTGCCACAGCACTTGCTCCCACTTTTACATGCCAGCCAGCACCTTCCTGGGGGGGGGGGCACGAGGCATGGCTCTCAGTGCTCCTGAAGAGGGGCTCCTTCAGCCTTACTCTTGACGACCTGAAATGCTCATGGGTTCTTAGAATACCAGTTCTTAGAATGAAATGATTCAAACAGTCTTTGGGTGGTTAGAGGACCTGGAGGAGGGGGTGATGGTCTGCTCTTTTTTTTTTTTTTTTTTTTTTGTGGAGGCACCAGAATCTCTGAGGATGACATTTTTCTGTCCTGCAGAAGTGCAGGGAATTACAGCATTTTTAAATTATTCATCTTTACTTCTTCTTCATGGAGCGCTCTAGTTGGCTTATGAAGGAACTGTCCTGTGCATTTTTCTTTCCCATGGAGCTACCAGGTTCCCATCCTCATTTCGCCAGTGAGGACTCTGGAACTACAGACCTGAAGGAGGTTACTCAGGTGGTGGTGGGGCACCAGGGCACCTGGAGGGGTCACACCCTGGGTTCTGTGGTCTCTAAAGGTGGGTGCAGAACTGAGAGGGCTGGGAGCTCTGTCAGGTTTTACAAAGAGTAGCTTGTTGGATGCTTCTGCAGGATCCCTGTTAGATGCGACCTTAGGAAGACACAAGACAAACAATCTCCTCCCAACAGTCACTGCCTCACTCCTACAGGTTCCCTGGGTTTCTGAAGCCAACTTAGTCTTAACACAAGGGGGGTTTCAGGCAGGTGTCTGCACACAGCCAGGCCTGGGGCACTCCTGAGTGTCAAGGAAAACAGGTTTGAAGCCCCCATTCCGTTGCTGCTTTCAGCTTGGCCCCCTGAACAGGTCCTTAAATGGGAGTTTGTTTTCTGTAATCACCATCTCCTGGAATCTGGGCAATCACGGTTTCTGTGGGAACCAGTCTGTCTGCAGGCCCAGGAACCATGGAAGATGAGAAGCAAAGATAAATTGGTCTCTTTACCCAGGGGCCAGCCCCCTGTGAGTGTTGAAGAAGGGAATGGAGCGGGGCTTAGGGAAGGAAGAGGAGAGGACTACGCAGAGGTCCAGAGAGAGAATACATTTTCCAGGAGCAGCCCTGTGGTAGGAGGCAGAGGGTGCATGTGTGTGTCTGTGTCCATCCTCACTGTTGGACAAGCCTCTGCCTCCAAGAGTGCAGCAGGAGCAGCTGAGGGCGGGGCCAGGCCGGGATGTGCTTGCCACCTTTTTCTCCCTCCCTCCCAGGTCATAGAAATGAGGCCCTCCTCTTCCCTTCCCCCTGTCCCCATAGCCCAGGTGTGTGCTGGTGCCTGCCCCAGAGGACATCTGGGGCCAGGAGGTACTTAGGTGGTGAACAGCTGGACTGATTCCGGGAATGACAGAGGACAAAGAAACAAAAAAAAGGAACTTGTTTATTCAGGTGGAAATGCTTCACGTGTGCAAAATTTGACCTCCATCTCCCTAGGTTGCCAGATGGTGGATATATTTAGTTTATATGTAAGAAAGAGGAAGAAACTGGATGGAGAGCCAGTAGTCAGGGCTTACAATGGCCCACTCCCCACTTTGGGCTCAGAGGGACACTGTGCATGCCAAGAGAAGTGGGGTGCCACTGGGTGCCCCTGGGAAGAGCCTTTGCCTCCCAGCCTGGCCTGGCCTCCCAGTGTCCTCTGCAGGATTGAGGGAGCTGCTTGGCAGATGCCAAGTTTAGTTCAGATCCTAACCACCGAGGGGAGAGGTGCACTGGGCGTCTCCACCCCACACCCAGGCCTCTAGGGCAGAACTCATTTGACCTTTATGGTTGTGGATTTGGGGGCCTTCAGAGGCCACATTTCCACCTCCAGCACGTCAGCCTGGGGAGAGAGGGTCAGTGGTGAGCCAGGCCACAGCTCAGGGCTGCACTCCTGTCCACTAAGCCCCTGCTTCCCAGGATCAGTTTGTGGAAAGAACCTAAAAAGTCAGGACACTCCTGTCCTGGAACACTCAACAGCTTCTCTGCCCCTCCCCATACTCACTTTTCCTGAGTTTGCTTTTCCCGAGTGACCTGATTGGCACCCCAGTGCCTACATGTTGTTGGAGACAAGGAAAGCGAGTGTCAGGGAGTTTGTCACCAGTGAGTGGGAAAGACGGGATCTGAACTCACGGTCAGCAACAAATCCCAGCTTTCCCGGTCATGCTGCACAAGCCGTCTCAGAGCAGGAGGGAGGAGGCCTCTCACCATGACTGGCTGCTTCTCAGCTGGGCCTGGAGTCTTAGGCTAGAACTAGAATTTGCAAGAGTCCCAGGACAAGAGCTGGGGAGAGGGTGGCAGAGCTGAGAGGGTTACCTCTGGGGCAATTTGAAAGGTTTCATGAAGGAGAGTACCTGAGCTAAATGTTGAAGGAGGCAAAGATTAAAAAGTAGAGATGTGGTGGATAGAGCAAGAGGGTTTGGGGAACAAAGAATGAGGGTGAGGCCACAGGGCTCATGCTGGGAGCAGCAAGGAGAATAGTTTGGTGAGTAGCAGGTGCCTGAGGGGTCATCAACAGACTCCACGGGGAAGGCATGAGGTGACAGGTCACTGAGGCCCTACATGTCAGTCAGACCAAGGAGCGGAGAGTTGCCCTTCAAGCCTCCGTGTCCACTTGTCCTCATCTGCAGGACATTGTAACTACCTTCCTTTTCGCTGGAGCCCCCACTTCCCAGTGCCCTGCTCTGGAGGGTGTCTGTGGAGTGCCTGGGGTGTCTGGCTCATGACTGCTCTTTCATGTCTGGCACGCACTGCCATTTGAGAACATGATAGTGGCCACACTGCTGGGGCCAAAGCCACTGTCAGACCCTGGCTGAGCCCAGGCCCCTCAAGCTGCCTGCTGTCTAGCTGCCGGATCAGGAGCCATGCCCCTTTCTGTGCAGTGTGAAGAGGGCCCCTCCTTCTCACCCATGCCTTGCTCATGCCCTGAAGAGCTTCCATCTGCCTGCAGCTTCCCTTTGGCCATCTCAGGTTCATGAAAAAGGGGCTGGCCAGGAACTAGCATGCCTCCCACAGTCATCCCATCCTCCTAACTGCAGCTTAATGCCACCATACCCTTCTCTCCAGACATCCTTTCTGCCACTCCATATCACCAGTTAAGCCTGGCAGGACATGTCCAGGATGACCTGAAAACCCCCAGGCAGCCAAGGTAGCCCACAGCTAGGATACTGCCGAGTTTGGGGAGCAAGCGGCAGGCCCTAGCAAGCCTTGAGCACAAGACAGCCATGGTCACAGACTATTTATCTGTGTATTTACTTTTTTAACAAGCAGCACATTTATTTGGGGAGGGAGGGAAGTGAGCAGGATGGTCAGGGGTGTCATCAGGTTGAGATGTCGCCTGAGAAAGGCCCCAGTCCACCCCAGGGGAGCTCCAGCCCTGCAGAAGTGGCTCTCATGCACTGCCCTGATGGGGTGTTGGATGTCACCATCCCGGGAAGAGGCAGGACTGTAGGCAACGCTGCTTCCTTCAGTGGAGGGCAGCTTCCGATGGGTGGCCAGCAGAAGGGCTGGCTGGTGGCCGTCAGCCAGGAGCTCTCCCAGCACTGGGGGAAGCTCGTCCTTCAGGCCTGGTGGTCCCTGGTGGGGAATCCCAGCATCCACAGTCTACCCCTTGCTCTGCCAAACCCTGGCTTGGGAGGGTTTTGTGTTAGAAGGGGAGCCCAGTCAGGGAAGGCACAGGATGTGGACTTTGAGGAGTCCCTGCACGCAGGAGGCCCCTGTGTGTGGGCAGCCAGCTTGGACAGGCAGGTTGATGAGATCTCTGTGAAGTCTCTGGGAATTCGGTGGAGTTTCATGGGCCAGGTTTAAGATGAAATGTATTTTAAAGAACTTTTTATGATGGAAATAGCAGGAATATAAAAATTCCACTGGCTTGTTGGAACAGAGTGTCTACAAACCTTTTGCGAGGGCTTTTGTATTAGTCAAACAGTTTTACAGTCACAAGTGACTAAAATCCAACAGAATTAACTTAGGCCAAGGTGGAGGAATGGGCCAGGATGGGATGGTACAGGAAGGGAAGGGAAAGAGGGGAAGGGAGGAGAGGGGAGACAAAATTAAATCTGCCTCTCTCCCCTGTCTCTGCCTACTCTCACATACTTGAAATGGAGGAGAACCCTGCAGCCTGGCCCCAGACTCTGAGGAAAGATTGTGCACTGAGCTCAGCCAGGGGGTCAGTAGAGCTGGGTCATGTGGCCACTGCTGCCTGGTCCTGGTGGAGGGTCCCGGCGCTTAGCTTCCCCCACTCTCCTTCTCCCATCCAGCTGCTAGGATGAATGCAGATGAGGCCTGGGGCAGGGAATGGGGAAGGGCAGTAGCTGGGGGTTAGCAAAGTTTGAAGTCTGACCTAGGCTCTCACAGCTGGCCAGGGGCTGCCACAGGGCTCCAGAACAAGCACTGGTCTCCAGTCCTTACTACCAGCTTTTTTCAAAACCTAGTAGGATACTTGGGACATCGGGGCATAGGCAATCATGCCCTTCTTCTGAGTCATCAGCCTGGCAAGGCCCAGCATGGGTAAAGAGGGGTGTCAGGGGTTCACATGGCTACCTTGTAAGTTCCTGAACTCTAGGTCCACAGGAGCCCCTCAGTCCTGAGCCCACAGCAGGCAGCTCCAGACACAGGTGGCACAGGTGACATCAGTCACCTAGTCCGAGCACCACGGGCTTGCAGGCAGATGTGCTACGAAGCCCATGGTTGACCATTCTGTTTCTCAGCACTGTCTTTTTATTTATTTATTTATTTATTATTTATTTATTTATTTATTTATTTATTTTTCTTTTTTGAGACGGAGTCTCACTCTGTCCCCCAGGCTGGAGTACAGTGGCGCGATCTCGGCTCACTGCAAGCTCTGCCTCCTGGGTTCACACCATTCTCCTGCCTCAGCCTCCCAAGTAGCTGGGACTACAGGCGCCTGCCACCACGCCCGGCTAATTTTTTATATTTTTAGTAGAGATGGGGTTTCACCATGTTAGCCAGGATGATCTCGATTTCCTGACCTCGTGATCTGCCCACCTCGGCCTCCCAAAGTGTCTCAGCACTGTCTTTAAAGGTCAGCGCAATACTTTCAGCACGCAAACACTACGCAAGAAAGAAGCTGGCATTGAACTTAGGCTTCCGGAGCATCTCTTATGGTCTGCACCCTCCTGGGAAACAGGCATATGTTATCTATGGTAATTGACACAAAGATACTACGAAACAGGTGATTTTATAACCATTTGTTAAATTAAGAAAGAAATCGGCTTAAGCAACATCAGTAACTCACCCAGTTCACCCAGTGAGTGGCCGGGATGAATCTGGGCTGTCTGGTTGGAGCCTGTGAGAGCTACACCACCTGCCTCTGTCAGGTGGCAGCTCCTCCTGCTGTGTTCTGGGGAAAGTGCTGGGGAAAGTCAATTAACAGCACTAGACCTGGCCTGCAAGCCAGCATCCTCACTTGCAAATAGGGCTGAGTGGAGTCTTTTGATGCAAAGATTAAGTATATGTGAAGGTGCCTTGTAAACTGTGAAGTGGCATGCACGTGGCACACAGAGGTGTCAGGATACTGGACCCTCTCAGCTGATCACTACACAGGACTATGAAGATGACAAGGGTAAGTCCCGCTTGCTTTACATTTATTTTAAAAGCCCCTCTAGCATGAGAGAATAAGGTGAACCGACGGCTCCTCATCCCACTCTCTGAATGCGGCTCATTTTTCATCTGCAGGCAGGCAGCTTTGCAAACAAGGTTCTGAACCTGAAGCTCAGAGGGTAAGCGAGACCTCATGCCCCCTGGGGCCTCTGCTTGCTCCATGTTGGTGCCCCAACGTCCAGGGATGCAAAGTACAGAGGACCTTTAGAGGCCACACCTTGAAGTGCTCATTCAATGGACCGAGGGATGAAAGTGAGGAGAGAGTTAGGGGAGCTGCGCGAAGTAAGTGCGGGCTGAAAATGGGATGTGACCCAGGACATCCAGGATGGTCAGATTTGGCCAGGAGAACTGTGAAAACGAGGAAGCTGATCCCCAAACCCCACGCCCTTTTGAAAAATCAACCCTGGTGGGCGCAGTGGCAGAAGGACCTGAGTTTGTTACAAAGACCTCAGCAATCCTCTCACTCTCCTGACCTGTAAACACCAAGAGCCGAAGACAATGCAAGTGTCAGACGCTTCTCCACCCCCAATGAGGCCTGGGAAGCCCAAGTTGATTGGCTTTCTTTCCAGGAAGGCAGAGCCCAGACACACTTCAAGGTGGATATTTCTGTTTGTTTCCTCCTCAAGGAAAGCACAGCTGAAGAGCTCACATATTCCACACCCCCTTTTCAAGGCTCATTAATAAGGAGCCCAGGGCAAAATCATAAACATGGCAAACTCCACAACCCACCAAGGCCGGCAGAGCAGTGAGAGCTGCATTAATGGGGAATTTCAGTGAAATGCCGCCCAGCTCCTAAATTCATACCAGATGAGTTCCAGAAGATTAAAGTTATTACAATAAAGCCCTGGGGAATCAATCACGCTCTGCTTTGTAACCTTCTTGGTTTTCCGCATCATTCACACAGACCACTTTCTACAGGGCACTGGGGTTTTCCGTAGCTGGGCTGGACCCACAGGCCCCAAGAAAGCACTTCAGGTTAGAAAACCCAGCGAGAGGACAGGCTTGGTTCAGGCCAGTGGCTGGGATCTGGCAAGTGGCTTGTTTAGTGACCAGTAACAATGGGGTGTGAGAGTCTGGGGTGAGGGGTGGGCTCCCTAATCCCAGGGCTGCCTGAGGCATGCCCCTGGGGGTGGTCACTGTTGGAATCTTGATAAAAAGCAGCCTGAAAGCTGGAAAGTGGCTTGGTAAAGAGTGGAACCGGCACAGTTCTCTTTGATACTGTTTTGATGTTTTCATTTTTTATCCTTTTTTTTTCTCAAAGCGCCTCCCAGCCATTGAGGATCAATCTCAAGTCCTGTGTGCTCAACCAGGCTCCTGGTGAGCCAGTGATCCTGTGCCGTTCTCCCCCTGAGACCCCAGTGGCCACTCGCACTGTCCCTGAACTCCTGTCCCCAAGTGTGAACATGGTTCTCATTCTGCATTGCACTCCTGGGAGCAGACATCAACTCTCTCTGCCTCCACTTTCTATAAGAGTTACAGATGACAGAGGTGCAGAATAATCCACTAAAGAGTCTGCAACCTCTAAGGCCCAGACCTGCCCTGGGGGCTCTGCCCCGGCCTTCTGCTATGTCCCTCCAAACTCCAAGCTCTACAAAAGTCCCAAGTTTGTCCACATTTTGGTGTTCAAGCCCCAAAACCCTCTGCCCCATCCTGAATGCTCCTTCCTGCTTCGCGATATTGAGTGGGACGACCATCCATTCCCTTCAGAGAAGTCCCACGCTTAGCTTCAGAAATGTAGCTTGGTCCAGGGACCAAGCAAGATATTCACGAAGCTGACCGACACAGGTGCATTTCACACTTCTTACTTGTTTATTCTTATTTATGATAATATTTAACTTAGGATCAATTCTCAGCGTTTGTGAGAGCTATCTGGAGTTTCTTTTTCTGTGCAACTTATTTTTTGGCTTTGATGGCAGAATTCTATTAGCTTTCCAAAGAATTATCTACAGACTCTCCCCTCCCCCAACATTCTTGCTCTCGGTCAGTTTAAACAGAATTCAGCATTTGAAAAACCCTATCCAGAAAACACCGGAGCCAGTGCCTTTGAGGGCTGTAGTTCTTTTACAACTGTTTGATTTGCCATTTAGGCATTGCTATCTCTTCTTGAGTCCATTTTGATCATTTGCATGTTCCTAGAAAATGGCATTTTATTCAGGTTTTCAGAGTTATTAATGTGTTTAAGTAATTCTGTTTTCTTCTTTTTCGGACTCTGGTCATTTGTGCTTTCTCATGCTCTGTTTCTTTGCCCCCTGCCTCCTTTCCTCCCTCCCTTTCTCTCTCCTTGCTTTCTTTTTCTTTTACTAGTTTTTGTTTTCCTTGACTGGGCTAATTAATATTTTGTTGTATTCCATTCTGTTTCATTCTGTTCCATTCTCTTCCCTCACCAAAAACATACCTTTCACATCATGGTCAATTGTACGAGGCTTTTCTGTTGTTACCGTGATTCTATTTTTAACATTCTTTTTAGAGACCTTAATCAAAAGAATTATCATGTAAAATTAGTTCATTTGTTTTTATTGGTTAATATTTTTCCTGAAAATATTAATGGCTATATATTTTTCTATGAACACAGCTTTAATAGTATTCCAAATATTCTGAAAAGGAATATTGATTTTAAGGAAATTCCATGAGGGACTTTTAGTTTTTCTTTCACTAAAGTATTGTTTAGGGAAGAGCTTTTAAAATTTCAGAATTGTTCACTGTTATTATTGCCATGAGTAAACTTTTATTATGTATTCTTACTTTTCCTTTATTGATGATAAGAAGGTGGTTTTTGTTGTTTTTCTTTCTTCTTTTGAGTTTGAGGTTTTCTTTGTGAACAATAGAAAAGGATACACATTTTCTGTTCACAAGGCATGGGGACATATGTAAAATGTCATACATGTTTATATGAATATATATGTGTGTGTTATATATATGATCAATCTATTAATGGACTCATTTGGATTCTCTATGTTTCACTCTTCCTTAATTTCTTGACATACAGGATTGAGTGAGAGAGCTACAAAGCACAAAGTCTTCCAGTGATTTTGTGCTTTGTCAAATTTATCCTTTTATTTATTCCAGGTTTTGTGACATTTATTAATGCTATAATGCTATGTAGTAAATAAAGGTTCTTGACAGCTATATCTTTAAATCAGTTGAGCAATAAACATTACAAAATATTTTATATTTTATGTTGAACACTTATATCAAATACAATATTTTTTATATTGAACACAGTTTCAATATTTTTTGGTCATGAATGTACCTGTGTATAATATTGACACCCAGCTTTCTATTTGTTTACATTTAATTGGAATATTTTTGCTCTTCATTCTGCTTTCAGTCTTTCTAAGTTCCTTTATTTTAATTTCATATTTTGTAGAATACAAGTAACCTGGAATTAGGTTATTTTGTTTTGGTCCTGACTGATGACCCTTCTCCTTTGGGTTAGGCTTATACACTCATATTTATTGCATAAAATATACACTGTAAGACGTAGCTTTGGCGTTTCCACTTGAAAGCTTCCTTGGTTTTTAACTTTTTTCTATCTTTTGAACTAGAATCTGTGTTCTGCCTCCTAAAAAACATCACCAGTAATTTAGAAGCAAGAATGTCAGTTTTTAAACCAAAATGTTGATTATATTTGCTTATACAATGTTGCATAACATTTGGCACCTTGGTGAGAAGTCAGATTGGAAAATTGCCCATGGTTCTGAACTTCCTGTGATTTGACTTCAGTGTATTTTTTCCAATAGAGTCGCCTGTTGCCTATTACAATGAAGTTAGATGTCTCCTGACCTCAGCCCATCTGTCAAGTTAAAAACCCTGTTGGATAAAAAGTTTCTGCTTCAGTCTTGCTGCCCATGTCCGTGGGAGAAGCTACAACAGGGGATTTACTCTCCTGGCCCAAATCGGGTCCAGCTTCTGGACCTCCCTGCTCCATGCTGCGGGATACTGGACATTCAGGGTGCCTTTCTGTCAGCCCCACAACACAGTCCCACTGGGGTGGCTGACTTTGTGCTGACCTTGTGTCTCTGAGCTCAGTTTCAACTGGGGTGTATCTGAGGGTTAGTCTTCAGAGACCTTGGAATGAGGTAAGGCTTTCCTAGTTTCATGTAGGTGATTATTTTTCCTTTTGTCTATACTGAGTTATTTTGGTTCATTTGAGAAGTAACTGGGCAGGAGGCTTGTTGACATTTACTTGAAATGCCATCCTTTGTCACCTCTAAATCAATTTGTTCTCTTCTCCAGGATGGGATCTCTTTGAAACAAGAGTAGTTTCATTTTCAAGGTGGGGGCTCTAGCACCTAGCCCAGTGTGTGGCAGGCAGGGAGTGCTCAGGGCATGTTTGTGGGGACTTTTCTTAACAGTGTGCTGGGCTAAATGAGGGAGTGGAAGCCTCCGCTCTGCAGCGAAGACAAGACAATTACCATCAGCCTCTGAATTCCCATCACCATTGCCACCAGCTGGGCCATAGGTGCTTGTGCAGCCACATGGAATACCTCCTTTGTTAGAAGTACCCAGTTTGGACACTGTGACCCTTTGGCTAGCTTTCATTTTCATTGTATCTCTTCACGAATTTTTAGATTAAAAAAAGATTTATTTAATAAAAATAAAAATGTATTTCTTTAAAGCAAGCATTTAAAACATATAGTGTGTATTTACTGATATTGATTTTATTATTAAAAAAGACCAGAAATTCCTTGGAAAACATAATTAATGGCCAATGTTGAGGATGGAAAGTTTAACTTTCACTGAAGAAGAACCATTTTCAAGTTCATATAGACAGTAAATTAGCCTCTGGAGCAATGACTCAAGAGCCCCAGCCATCTGGAGAAGTGGTTTCCATGAGAAAATTTACAGTTGCTTGGTTGTATTTTAGTGCTTTCAGTTTGGTTTCTCTTGAGAAATTTCCTTCTTTTGGTGAAGTTATTTAAATTTGGACATGGCTTACATGGCCACCAGAATTCCAAATTCTCATTATAAGGGAGTCAATGCCTTGGCCATATGTTCATGATTCCTCCTGTTGATAAAGTCTCCTGATGAACAAATATTCATTTTTTTTCCTAAAGGAAATTGCTATTCCAAATTTGATAACAGTACTTCGAGTTTCTATTTCAATAATTCTGACAACCCTGATGGAGGAATCACTTTATTTTCTCCCTCCCTCTTTTTCTTCATTGTCATGAGTGATCAATGAATGAATGAGTTTAAAGAAGTGAATGTTGCATCAGTAAGAAGATAATTATGTACATGTCTGTTTCTCCACTTGGTAATTTTTTATTGTTTAGAAGCAGAAGATGGATTAAAAAGATAAAAGCCATCAGTGTAATAGACAATATAAGGCATATTGTAGCTTGTCATTAATAAATATCCCACATCATGTAGGTTTTGCTTTGGTCAACAAACTTTTACCAAATATGCCTAGTGTTTTTGATGAAACTGCTTGACCACTATTGACTTGGAGGATTAGTGATAAAACTGAAAGATCGAGGAAATTATTTGGAGAATTAATTCTATGAGTGGACTTTTCTAGTAACAAAAGGAAGAACTGATTTTTGCACAAGCTATGGACAAATTAGGTAGTTGTGGACACTGATTCCACACAATACACTGGAATTTAACCCAGTGGTTCTGCCCACTCCTTGCAGTGCTCATCCTTACCTTGCCTGCTTAGATTAAGTTGAAATAAATCTTTGCCTAGTCTGTTCCATCTGTTCTATTGACTTGTTACAGACACACACAAACAGACACATACATATGTGTGTGTATGTGTGTATATATATGTATATATATGTATATATATTTAGTGATTCCCCTAGGGTTTGAAATATACATTTTCAAATAATCTGAGTTTACCTTCAAATACTATTAAATCACTTCACGTCTAGTGCAAACAGCTTTCTTCCCAATTGTTGCTCCTATCTTTTGTGCCACTGTTGTCAATTATTTTACTTCTACATAAGTTATGAATATACAATCTATTGTTACCACTACTGTTTCAAATTTTTGGCTATCTTTTAGAGCAATTTAAAATAAGAAAAAAAGAGAATTTTACCTTCATTTTTTCAATTTCCAACACTCTTCATTTCTTTGTGTAGATACAGTTCTCTAACCAATACCATATTCCTTCTTCCTGAATAAGTCCCTTTAAAGATTTTTGTGGAGGGAGTCAGCTAGGATGAATTATGTCTGTTTTCATTTGCCTGTGAAAGTCTTTTTTTTTTTTTTTTTTTTTTGAGGATATTTTCACTGGCTATAGAATTCTGGGCCAAGGGTTTTTTTCTTTCAACATTTTAAATGTATCACGCCATTGTTATTGTTTCTGACGAGAAAGTCTCTTGTAATTCTTACCCTTGTTTCTCCTTAGGTAATGTGTCATTTTTCTCTGCCTTCAAAATTTTTCTCTTGGCTTTTGGTTTTCAGAGATTTGAATATATGTCAAAGTGTATTTTGTTTGTTTCTTTTATGTTGTTTCCATATTTATCCTACTTTTTTCTCGTGAGTTTCCTGGATTTGTGGTCTGGTGTCTGTCATTAATTTTGGAAAATTTTTAGATGATATTTCTTCAACTTTTTCTTCTACTCCACTGTCTTTCTCTTCTCCTAGGATTTTAACTACATGTGTCTTAGAATATTTGATATTATCCACAGCTCTTGGATGTACTTTTTAAATTATTATTATTACACTTTAAGTTCTGGGTTACAGGTGCAGAACGTGCAATTTTGTTACATAGGTATACATGTGCCATGGTGGTTTCCTGCACCCATCAACCCGTCACCTATATTAGGTATGTCTCCTAATGTTATCCCTCCCCTATCGGCCCACCCCCTAACAGGCTCCAGTGTGTGATGTTCCCCTCCCTGTGTCCATGTGTTCTCATTGTTCAACTCCCACTTATGAGTGAGAACATGCGGTGTTTGGTTTTCTGATCTTGTGATAGTTTGCTGAGAATGATGGTTTCCAGCTTCATCCATGTCCCTGTAAAGGACATAAACTCATCCTTTCTTATGGCTGCATACTATTCCATGGTATATACGTGCCACATTTTCTTGATCCAGTCCATCACTGATGGACATTTGGGTAGTTTCCAAGTCTTTGCTATTGTGAATAGTGCCACAATAAACATACATACTACGTGTGTCTTTATCAGAGAATGATTTATAATCCTTTGTGTATATGCCCAGTAATGGGATTGCTGGGTCAAATGGTATTCCTGGTTCTAGATCCTTGAGGAATCGTCACACTGTCTTCCACAACGGTTGAACTAGTTTACACTCCCACCAACAGTGTAAAAGCGTTCCTATTTTTCCACAACCTCTCTAGCATCTGTTGTTTCCTGACTTCTTAATGATTACCATTCTAACTGGCATGAGATGGTATCTCATTGTGGTTTTGATTTGCATTTCTCTAATGATCAGTGATGATGAGCATTTCTTCATATGTATGTTGGCTACATAAATGTCTTCTTTTGAGAAGGTGTCTGTTCGTATCCTTTACTCATTTTTTTGATGGGGTGGTTTGCTTTTTTCTTATAAGTTCTTTGTAGATTCTGGATATTAGCCTTTTGTCAGATGGATAGATTGCAACAATTTTCCCCCATTCTGTAGGTTGCCTGTTCACTCTGATGATAGTTTCTTTTGTTGTGCAGACATTCTTTAGTTGAATTAGATCCCATTTGTCAATTTTGGCTTTTGTTGCCATTGCTTTTGGTATTTGAGACATGAAGTCTTTACCCATGCCTATGTCCTGAATGGTATTGCGGAGGTTTTCTTCTAGGATTTTTATGATTTTAGGTCTTATGTTTAAGGCTTTTATCCATCTTGAGTTAATTTTTGTATAAGGTGTAAGAAAGGGGTCCAGTTTCAGTTTTTTGCACATGGCTAGCCAGTTTTCCCAACGCCATTTATTGAATAGGGAATCTTTTCCCCATTGCTTGTGTGTGTCAGGTTTGTAAAAGATCAGATGGTGGTAGATGTGTGGTGTTATTTCTGAGGCCTCCATTCTGTTCCATTGGTCTACATATCTGTTTTGGTACCAGTACCATGCTGTTTTCATTACTGTAGACTTGCAGTATAGATTGAAGCCAGGTATGGTGATGCCTCCAGCTTTGTTCTTCTTGCCCAGGATTGTCTTGGCTCTGCGGACTGTTTTTTGGTTCTATATGAAGTTTAAAGTACTTTTTTCCAATTCTGTGAAGAAAGTCAGTAGTATCTTGATGGGGATAGCATTGAATCTATGAATTACTTTGGACAGTAAGGCCATTTTCACAATACTGATTCTGCCTATCCATGAGCATGGAATGCTTTTCCATTTGTTTGTGTCCTCTCTTATTTCCTTGAGCAGTGGTTTGTAGTTCTCCTTGAAGAGGTCCGTCACATATTTTGTAAGTTGTATTCCTAGGTATTTTATTCTTCTTATAGCAATTGTGAATGGGAGCTCACTCATGGTTTGGCTCTCTGTTTGTCTGTTATTTGTGTATAGCAATGCTTGTGATTTTTGCACGTTAATTTTGTATCCTGAGACTTTGCTGAAGTTGCTTATCAGCTTAAGGAGATTTTGGGCTGAAATATGGCATTTTGTAAATATACAATCATGTCATCTGCAAACAGAGACAACTTGACTTCCTCTCTTCCTATTTGAGTACCCTTTATTGCTTTCTCTTGCCTGATTGCCCTGGTCAGAACTTCCAATACTATATTGAATAGAAGTGGTGGGAGAGGGCATCCTTGTCTTATGCTGGTTTTCAAAAAGAGTGTTTCCAATTTGTGCCCATTCAGTATGATATTGGCTGTGGGTTTTTCGTAAATAACTCTTATTATTTTGAGATACATTCCATCAATACCTAGTTTGTTGTGAGTTTTTAGCATGAAAGGTTGTTTAATTTTGTCAAAGGCCTTTTCTGCACCTATTGAGATAATCATGTGGTTTTTGTGTTTATGTGATGGATTACATTTATTGATTTGTGTATGTTGAACCAGCCTTGCATCCCAGGGATGAAGCCAACTTGATCATGATGGATAAGTTTTTGATGTGCTGCTGGATTCAGTTTGCCAGTATTTAATTGAGGATCAGGGACATTGGCCTAAAATTGTCTTTTTCTGTTATGTCTTTGCCAGGTTTTGGTATCAGGATGATGCTGGCCTCATAAAACGAGTTAGGGAGGATTCTTTCTTTTTCTATTGATTGGAATAGTTTCAGAAGGAATGGTACCAGCTCCTCTTTGTTTGTCTGGTAGAATTTGACTGTGAATCCATCTGGTCCTGGACTTTTTTTGGTTTGTAGGTACTAATTATTGCCTTAATTTCGGAGGCTGTTACTGGTCTATTCAGAGATTCAACTTCTTCCTGGTTTAGTTTTGGGAGGGTGTATGTGTCCAGGAATTTATCCATTTCTTCTAGATTTTCTAGTTTACTTGCGTAGAGGTGTTTATAGTATTCTCTGATGGTAGTTTGTATTTCTGCGGGATCAGCAGTGATATCCCCTTTATCATTTTTTATTGCATCAATTTGATTCCTCTCTCTTTTCTTCTTTATTAGTCTTGCAAGTGGTCTATCAATTTTGTTGATCTTTTCAAAAAACCGGCTCCTGGATTCACTGATTTTTTTGAAGGGTTTTCTTGTGTCTCTATCTCCTTCAGTTCTGCTCTGATCTTAGTTATTTCTTGTCTTCTGCTAGCTTTTGAATTTGTTTGCTCTTGCTTCTCTAGTTGTTTTAATTGTGATGTTAGGGTGTCAATTTTAGATCTTTCCTGCTTTCTCTTGTGGGCATTTAGTGCTATAAATTTCGCTCTACACACTGCTTTAATTGTGTCCCAGAGATTCTGGTACATTGTGTCTTTGTTCTCATTGGTTTCAAAGAACAACTTTATTTCTACCTTCATTTTGTTATTTACCCAGTAGTCATTCAGGAGCGAGTTATTCAGTTTCCATGTAGTTGTGCAGTTTTGATTTTCTTAATCCTGAGTTCTAATTTGATTGCACTGTGGTATGAGAGACAGTTTGTTGTGATTTCTGTTCTTTTACATTTGCTGAGGAGTGTTTTACTTCCAACTATGTGGTGAATTTTGGAATAAGTGTGATGTGGTGTTGAGAAGAATGCATATTCTGTTGATTTGGGGTGTAGAGTTCTGTAAATGTCAATTAGGTCTACTTGGTCCAGAGCTGAGTTCAAGTCCTGGATATCCTTGTTAAGTTTCTGTCTCTTTGATCTGTCTAATATTGACAGTGGGGTGTTAAAATCTCCCATTATTATTGTGTGGGGGTCTAAGTCTCTTTTTAGGTCTCTAAGGACTTGCTTTATGAATCTGGGTGCTCCTGTATTGGGTGCATATATGTTTAAGATAGTTAGCTCTTCTTGTTGCATTGATCCCTTTACCATGATGTAATAGCCTTTTTTGTCTCTTTTGATCTCTGTTGTTTTAAAGTCTGTTTTATCAGAGACCAGGATTGCAACCCCTGCTTTTTGTTTTGCTTTATATTTGCTTGGTAGATCTTCCTCCATCCCTTTATTTTGAGTCTATGTGTGTCTTTACACGTGAGATGGGTCTCCTGAATACAGCACACTGATGGGTCTTGACTCTTTATCCAATTTGCCAGTCTGCTTCTTTTAATTGGAACATTTAGCCCATTTACATTTAAGGTTAATATTGTTATGTGTGAACTTGATCCTGTCATTATGATGTTAGCTGGTTATTTTGCTCGTTAGTTGATGCAGTTGCTTCCTAGCCTCGATGGTCTTTACATTTTGGCATGTTTTTTCAGTGGCTGGTACTGGTTGTTCCTTTCCATGTTTAGGACTTCCTTCAGGAGCTCTTGCAGGGTAGGCCTGGTGGTGACAAAATCTCTCAATAGTTGCTTCTCTGTAAAGGATTTTATTTCTCCTTCACTTATGAAACTTCGTTTTGCTGGATATGAAATTCTAGGTTGAAAATTCTTTTCTTTAAGATTGTTGAATATTGGCCCCCACTCTCTTCTTGCTTGTAGAGTTTCTGCCTAGAGATCTGCTGTTAGTCTGATGGGCTTCCTTTTGTGGGTAATCTGACCCTTTTCTCTGGGTACTCTTGACATTTTTTCCTTCATTTCAACTTTGGTGAATCTGACAATTATGTGTCTTGGAGTTGCTCTTCCTGAGGAGTATCTTTGTGGCGTTCTCTGTATTTCCTGAATTTGGATGTTGGCCTGCCTTGCTAGGTTGGGGAAGTTTTCCAGTATAATATCCTGCAGAGTGTTTTCCAACTTGGTTCCATTCTCCCCATCACTTTCAGGTACACCAATCAGACATAGATTTGGTCTTTTCACATAATCCCATATTTCTTGGAGGCTTTGTTCATTTCTTTTTACTCTTTTTTCTCTAAACTTCTCTTCTCACTTCATTTCATTCATTTGATCTTCAATCACTGATAAGCTTTCTTCCAGTTGATTGAGTCGGAGATGTTTGATTGTCTGAAGTCTTCTTCTCTCAACTTGTCAAAGTCATTCTCTGTCCAGCTTTGTTCCGTTGCTGGCGAGGAGCTGTGTTCCTTTGGATGGGGAGAGGTGCTCTGATTTTTAGAATTTCCAGCTTTTATGTACTGCTTTTTCCCCATCTTTGTGGTTTTATCTACCTTTGGTCTTTGATGATGTTGACGTACAGATGGGGTTTTGGTGTGGATGTCCTTTCTGTTTGTTATTTTTCCTTCTAACAGTCAGGACTCTCAGCTACAGGTCTTTTAGAGTTTGCTGAAGGTCCACTCCAGACCCTGTTTGCCTGGGTATCAGCAGTGGAGGCTGCAGAAGAGTGAATATTGCTAAACAGCAAATGTCACTGTCTGATCGTTCCTCTGGAAGCTTCGGCTCAGAGGTGTACCCGGCTGTATGAGGTGTGAGGTGTCAGTCTGCCCCTAGTGGGGTATGTCTCCCAGTTAGGCTACTCGGGGTCAGGGACCCACGTGAGCAGACAGTCTGTCCATTCTCAGATCTCAAACTCCGTGCTGGGAAAACCACTACTCTCTTCAAAGCTGTCAGACAGGGACATTTACATCTGCAGAGGTTTCTGCTGCCTTTTGTTTGGCTATGCCCTGTCCCCAGGGGTGGAGCCTACAGAGGCAGGCAGGCCTCCTTGAGCTGTGGTGGGCTCCACCCAGTTCGAGCTTCCCGGCTGCTTTGTTTACCTACTGAAGCCTCAGCAATGGTGGGTGCCCCTTCCCCAGCCTTGCTGCCACCCTGCAGTTAGATCTGACTGCTGTGCTACAATGAGGGAGGCTCTGTGGGCATGGAACCCTCTGAGCCAGGCCCGGGATATAATCTCCTGG